>NC_133328.1:142611239-142916239 GCF_042186555.1 Aquarana catesbeiana | reverse complement strand
TTCAGGAAAGATATAGGTCTGTAGCTACCACAGGCAGACAGATCTTTTCCCTCCTTTGGTATGAGGGAGATGTGAGCACTTAAGGTGTCCTTCTGTAGATGACCACCTTCTGTGAGGTTATTAAAGAGTTTTAACATGTATGGGCCTAAGACCGGTAGGAGTGTCTGATAGTATTGGAGGGTCAATCCATCAGGTCCATACCCGGTTTCATACTCTGAATAGCGCATTGCAATTCAGACAATGTGATGGGTTCTTCTAAGGCAGCTGCATTTTCCTCTGAGAGTTTGGGCAGGTTAGATAAGGTAAGATAGTCCCCTACTGTGGTGTCATTGGTATGTGGTTTCGGGAGGTTGTATAAGGAAGAATAAAAAGTTCTGAATTCATTGGCAATTTGAGTGGGTAGAACCTTCCTCTGTCCTGACGAGGAGATGATTTGGGGGATATATGCACAAAGTCTCTGTTGTCTAACTGCTCTAGCAAGAAGTTTTCCACATTTATTCCCCGACTCATATGTAAGTTTCCTACATGATTGTAGTGCTGCTTTCGCCTGATATTGTAACAAATCAACTGTCTGCCTACATAAAGTTAGAAGTTCTGTTTCTAGTGTTAATGTCGAGTTTCTCTTATGTGCTTTTTCCAAGTCATGAGTTTTCTGTAAAGCAACAGTAATTTTTTCTCCCGTTCCTTTTTAATATGTGCTCCGTGTTTAATCAGGACCCCTCTAATTACAGACTTATGGGCTTCCCAAAGTATCCCAGGGTCGCAATTGTCTATATTATTAGTCAGAAAGTATTGATTAAGCTCTTTTGTGACGTCAGCTAGTACCGTGGGATTCTGTAGTAAACTTTCATTCAGTCGCCAGAATTTCGATTTAGTCATCGCGGTCTGCGAGAGAGAGTATCGTAATGTAATGGGTGCGTGATCCGACCAGTTGATGTTACCTATGGTAGCTGCGCCGACTGCTTCCAGTTGGCTATGTGGTAGTAAGAAAAAGTCGATGCGCAAGTATGTTTTGTGTGGGGGCGAGAAGAACGTATAGTCCCCCTCCCCTGCATGCAAGAGCCTCCACACGTCTATCAGTCTGGCCTCATGGAGCGCCCGAGTGATGCGTTTATGTAAGCCCGCGAGCAGTGAAGAGGTACCGGATGACGTGTCCATCGCCGGATTCAGGGGGACATTAAAATCTCCACCCAGAATCAGCTGTCCTTCAGCAAAGTTTATCAGGTCAGTCAGTGTTTTGTGTATGAAAATATCTTGTTTATCATTCGGAACGTAGACTGTAGCTAGGGTCACTAACACATCACCTATAAGTCCTTTGAGGAACACCTACCTCCCCTCTGTGTCAATTCTAGTGTCCCGGGAGGTCCAGGGAACCTTCCCTGCAAGGAGTATAGAAACTCCTTTGGATTTGGCTGAGCGGTTGGTGGCATGATATGTGAGTGGAAAGTACTGTTTTTTCAGACACAATGGTGCAGTGGGTTTCCTGAATAAACGCTACACCAAGCTTTTTAAGAGCAAATATCGGCAGTATTGGTGGTGAGACAGATGAGTATTTAATGCTTTCTTTGCAAGGTGGCTTATTTAATCTTTTATAAAAATTCCTAACGCGCTGAAGTGGACTAAAAATTATTTTGTAAAAATGGTGAAAAAATACAATAGTGAACAAATTTTAAAAGGTAATACAGCTACAATCAATTAGTGACACCCCACAGTTTGTTATAAAATAAATAAAGTGATGCGCTTGTGTTATCTCTATGTTATTATACTGCCTCTTGTGCCTGTCTTTTACTTCTAAAGTAAGTGAAACATTGTGTGAGACTTTTTGTTAAATAGTAACTTGTGTTTAGAAAATACACCTTAACAACTAAATTACATAGAAACATATAAAGAGATATGCTCAGGAGATACTGTGTTGCGAGCCTTTTTGTGAAATTCCCCTATTGCACACTCCCAAAACCTTCAGCCAGTGGTACTAATAAAAATTTCTAATATATGAAGCATATAATTATGTGATCAAAGTCAAATCATAGTGATTAATCCACCAAATTGAATTGAAATGATACCTCCTCTTCTGTTAAGCCCAGGCTTAGTGAGTTTGTGTCAACAGTGGAGCAGCTTGTCTGTAATCAGCCGCCGGCATAGAAGAGTTGTTTCTCAGCTTCTACTGAAGGTTTTGGGAGTGTGCAATAGGGGAATTTCACAAAAAGGCTCGCAACACAGTATCTCCTGAACATATCTCTTTATACGTGTCTATGTAATTTAGTTGTTAAGATGTATTTTCTAAACACAAGTTACTATTAAACAAAAAGTCTCATACAATGTTTCACTTACTTTAGAAGTAAAAGACAGGCACAAGAGGCAGTATAATAACATAGAGATAACACAAGCGCATCACTTTATTTATTTATTTAATCTTCTACCAATTTAACATGGTGTTGGATGCTATGTTGTAGTTAACTACATTAAGACTGTTGTTACAGGTTTTCCTTCCAGCTACATATCTGGAATAGAGTGAACATTTCTGAATAGTTTAAGCATTGCTCACAAAATAGACACATTGTAAGCATACAATACCCACCTTAACTATATTTGTTTATAACAAATTTTTCATACCTGTGCAAACAGTCACTAGTAAAATATGTGAAAAAAAAAAAAAAAAAAAAAAATATATATATATATATATATATATATATATATATATATATATACACTGCTCAAAAAAATTAAAGGAACACCTTTTAATCAGAGTATAGCATCAAGTCAATGAAACTCCTGGGGTTTTGATCTGGTCAGTTAAGTAGCAGATGGGGTTGTTAATCAGTTTCAGCTGCTTTAGTGTTAATAAAATTAACAACAGGTGCACTAGATGGGCAACAATGAGACAACCTCCAAAACAGGAATGGTTTTACTGGTGGAGTCCACTGACTGTTTTCCCTACTCATCTTTTCTGACTGTTTTTCACTAGTTTTGCATTTGGCTAGTGTCTGTGTCACAACTAGTAGCATGAAGCGAAACCTGGACCCTATAGAGGTTGCACAGGCAGTCCAACTCCTCCAGGACGGCACATCAATACATGCCATTGCCAGAAGGTTTGCTGTGTCTCCTAGCACAGTCTCCTAGCACAGTCAAAAGAGCAGGGAGGAGATTCCAGGAGACAGGTGGTTACTCTAGGAGAGCTGGACAGGGCTGGACAGGGCCGTAGAAGGTCCTTAACCCATCAGCAGGACTGGTATCTGCTCCTTTGTGCAAGGCGGAACAGGATGAGACCTGCCAGAGCCCTACAAAATAACCTCCAGCAGGCCTTTGGTGTGAATGTCTCTGACCAAACATCTTCATGAGGGTAGCGACTAAGGCTAGTGCCGAAACGCGTCAGTTTATTGTTTTATTGTCACTCTGATGTACCAATAAATGATACTTCAAGGATTACAGTTCTGCCGGCTCTTCTTACTACTGTCTTCATGAGGGTGGCCTGAGGGCCCGACGTCTTCTAGTGGACTCTGTGTTCACTGCCCAGCACCGTGGAGCTCAATTTGCATTTACCATTGAACACCACAATCCGCCACAAATAAGAGCAGGTTCACCCTGAGCACATGTGACAGATATGAAAGGGTCTGGAGAAGCCATGGAGATTGTTATGCTGCCTGTAACATTGTTCAGTGATGGCCTGGGGATGCATATTCATGGAAGGATACACAGACCTCTACAGGCTAGATAATGGCACCCTGACTGCCATTAGGTATCGGGATGAAATCCTTGGACCCATTGTCAGACCCTACGCTGGTGCAATGGGTCCTGGGTTCCTCCTGGTGCACGATAATGCCTGGCCTCATGTGGCGAGAGTATGCAGCCAGTTCCTGGAGGTTGAAGGAATAGATACCAATGAATGGCCCCCACGCTCACCTGACCTAAACCCAATAGAACACCTCAGGAACATTATGTTTCGGTCCATCCGACATCACCAGGTTTCACTTCAGTCTGTTCAGGAGCTCAGTGATGCCCTGGTCCAGATCTGGGAGGTAATATCCCAGGACACCATCTGTCGTCTCATTACGAGCATGCCTCGACATTGTCAGGCATGCATACAAGCACGTGGGGGCCATAGAAACTACTGAGTACCATTTTGAGTTGCTACAATGAAGTTTCAGCAAAATGGACTAGCCTGCTGCATCATTTTTCACATTCATTTTTGGGGTTTCTTTGAATTATGCCCTCTGTAGGTTGATAATCTTAATTTCCATCAAACAATGTGGCATCCTTCAGTTCCTAGCACAATACCCAGTCCATATCAGTATAGATATCCAGAATGATATTTTCCCCATTGAGATCTGATGTGTTTTCAAAGTGTTCCTTTAATTTTTTGAGCAGTATATATATATATATATATTATATATAATAGATATAAAATCTATCTATCTATCTATCTATCTATCTATCTATCTATCTATCTATCTATCTATCTATCTATCTATCTATCTATCTGAAATGTACTTCTAGCCAGCACATATCAGAGCTTACATAAACACTTGCACCGTCTGTATGGATGTGCTTTGTGACTGCCATTATTCTGTCCATACAATACCTCATCCCTTTCTTCTATATCAGGCTGTACAGTCAGTTATGGATGTTTTCACCAGATGGACATAAATAGAAAGCAGACATGACTAATACCAAGCCCAGATGTATGTGGAGCTGCATTCATTTCATTTGTTCAGATGGACTCAGCAGGTGCTATTCACTACGACAGGCAACTATACAGTATTTCCTTTTATCTATATTCACTGGCTAAGTAATTTTTATCCCAGGTGTCTAAGTTCAGTTGCTGCTAATAGTGACTAATAAAACATTAGAGTTGATTTTTCTAGTACAGATTCTTTTATTATTATTATTATTATTATTGTTATTATTATTAATATTATAATACAGCATTTAGATAGCACTATGGGCTCCTTCACATGGGCTATGAGGACTAGTCTGTGAATTCTGGTGGGAAGAATCAGCAGGTTCTTGCAGCTGCAATCATGAGTGCTTAAGCTTAGATGCTGCCCATGTGAATGAGTGACAAGCTGACAGCAGCCATGGGCTGTCTGCAGGTAAATACACATGGAGCCATTATCTGCAGTTAGGGATGGATGATTGCTGCTGGACACAAAAATATGCATCCATGTTGGATAGTGTAATAAATAATTCTGTGCTGCCTAAAAAGGAAAGCAGCTGACACAGCAAATAGGATATATGCACTAAAAATAAAAAACAAAAAGTGTAGCGCTAATTTGTAAATTGTGTAAATACAAGTATCAGGAAAAAAGGAAATAAAACCCATTGATCTAATATGGAAAATAAAGATAAAAACATATACATATATGTATATAATCAAAGTGTAATAAACCCAGTGACTGGTGATGAACATTGAAACAAAAGTCCCAGTGAAAAATAATGATAAATAAATCAATAAAAATTGTGATAAAGAGTCCCATATATATGGAAAAAATTCATGTGAAAGTCCTGATTGTGGACAAATATAAACTTTTCACTGGGACTTTTGTTTGAATGTTCATCATCAGTCACTGGGTTCATTACACTTTGATTATATACATATTTGTATATGTTTTTATCTTTATTTTCCATATTAGATCAATGGGTTTTGTTTTTTATGCATCCAGGTTGGGACCACTAACTGCAGGTAACAACTCCATATGCATATATATGCAAACAGCATTTACTCCTCTCAGCTTGTCATTTATTTAGGCTTCATGAACACCAGGTCTACATTTACTGCTGCGTTTTCCCGCAGCCAGCAATCAAAATATTCCTATCCTGAATGCGATTCCCAAGTTTAGGAGCTGCTAGTGTACTGTACATGAAGCCTTATACAGGCTGAGTGGCTGCCACTGTTTGCATACACCTGTCATTCCAGCCAAAAGAATCTGCTGATTCTTTAAGCTGGAATCTGGTTTATACCTCTAATCATTCATGTGAAGGAAGCCTTATGCCCCGTACACACGGTCGGACTTTGTTCGGACATTCCGACAACAAAATCCTAGGATTTTTTCCGACGGATGTTGGCTCAAACTTGTCTTGCATACACACGGTCACACAAAGTTGTTGGAAAATCTGATCGTTTTAAACGCGGTGACGTAAAACATGTACTCGGGACTATAAACGGGGCAGTGGCCAATAGCTTTCATCTCTTTATTTATTCTGAGCATGCGTGATACTTTGTCCGTCGGATTTGTGTACACACGATCGGAATTTCCGACAACGGATTTTGTTGTCGGAAAATTTTATCTCCTGCTCTCCAACTTTGTGTGTCGGAAAATCCGATGGAAAATGTGCGATGGAGCCCACACACGGTCGGAATTTCCGACAACACGCTCCGATCAGACATTTTACATCGGAAAATCCGACCGTGTGTACGGGGCATTATAGTTTTATGCAGTGTGTTAAAAAAAAAGAAACAGTATAGCTACAATACAATTCAATACAATACAATGTAAAGCGTTCAAGATTTCTTCAACAAACTTGGATACAGTGAGCCAAAATGATTTTGTTTTCTTTTTTTTTTTCATATTGTGTTATACATTAAAAAGCAACACACCCTAATGCCCCCCACACACAAACAAAAGAAAAAAAACAAGCCCAGCACCTAACAGTACAAGACCCTCTGGAATTTACCTCTTTTTTCTTGTTCAATGCTTTTATTCAATTTAAGGTCATGTATCAGTTGAGTCATTCTGAAAATGTGACTATTGTTCTTTCAGAATTACTGTAGGCAATAAAAGAATTACAGGTTCAAGTTCTTGTCTTTGTGTAGAATAATGTGAAGCATCAGTGCAAAGGTAAAGGAGGATAGCAAATCAGTAATTATGGAGAAGTGGGGACAGCACTGAGGATTATTGTATGGTATAAGAATAGGAGAGGGGGACCCATTAAAATGTTTTAAATCATTAAGTGAGGTAGGGTATATGTTGTATTGCTCTATACAATGTATATCAAAAACAGTGTTTTTTTTTATATTGTTTTGTGCGAATGAAGGCCCATAGGGAAGTGAGCCTTGACTGATGGGAGCATGGCTCAGTAAATGGGCGTGCACATAAGCAGCAGGTTAAAAGCAGCTTTAGATGATTGGCTATTTAGGCATGGGGTGAGGGGGCAGGTGAAACTCTATTAAAGTCTACACTGAGGTAAAATCTTCACTGATGTGAGGAATTTCAGCTTCAGGCTCACACTAGTGCGAACTGGATACAGGTTTTCCCCGCATCCAATTTGCATGACAGGAGATTGTAACTGGCTCTCTATGGAGCTGCTTCACACATCTCCGGAGCGGCTCCAGTGCGAATTACACAGGAGTCCTCTGCGTCTTCTGGTCTGTTTCAGGTCCGAATTCAGCCAAAAATTCAGACTGAAATCGGACCTGAAAAGGAGAACAGGGATGCACCGAACCCCTGCTGCAAGCTGTATCCGGAATCAGTGTGAATCCAGCCTCAAAAGGATTGACCACCCCCTTTGTTTGAGGTTGATTGTCACAGTTTTCTAGGCAGCTTGACCTTGTCAGAGTTAAATGCTCCTTTAATGGGCTATGCCATTGAGTGAAGGTTGGGTCAGTCTAATGTCTGTCTGGAACTCATGCGAAGGACAAGCCTTTTAGACTAAGTCAAGGTTATGTTCAAACATGTTCACAGTATAACGGTGGCACTGGTTAAGTGTTTATGTTGGAAATTGTTTATGCTGGAAATTTCAAATAAAGCTGTGGCCTTGTTCTTTCCAACTCAATCAGTCTATGTGTCTTGTTCAGGCAAGATTACTAGTTAACATAGTTGTTGCATTAAGCCTATGCTCCTCAGCAGTAAAGTGTATGGGATACTGTTTATTTTTCAAGAATCATACTTACCTAGGTGGATGAAGCATTGGTCCGATGCTGCACCTGTTCCCTGCTGGCTCTAAGACTGAGAACCGACTGATCAAACACCGCTGATCACTCGGTTCTCAGAGAGCTGATGACTGTCAGTCACCGCTGTCTGCTCTGCCCCCCCCCCCCAATCCAGGGTTGTGGGTGGCTCCCGACCATATTATTGTAATATTTCTCCAGCCTGGACCAGCTCTGTTATGTCAGCCAACAGCGGGCTACTGCTAAAAATGGGTCACAGGAGTGCAGAAGGAACTGCACTCCTGAGATCCACAGGAGAAGTACAGCCAAACAAGCGTTGGCTGTACTTCTCCTTTAACAATTATCTGCCTCCTCCAGTAAAAAGGTGCACAATCTTTTCTTGCAACAGTGGTATAGATGAAGTGGATACCAATCAGCAACTATTTATTTGGCCTGCCTCTTAAAGCTCCCACTTAGGAAGAAGGGAAACTTTATTTATTTTGGTCAATTTTTTTTGAGTTGTATATCTTCTTTTTATCATTTAAATTAAAACCTTATTTACCAAAAAGAGTACATCTATTTTGATACTCAGCCTGATAAGAACTCTTGGCTTTCTAAAAAAAATGCCCAGTACTGCCAGCATGTTTGCTTTATTCTAAACAAAATGACTAATGCCGCGTACACACGAGCGGACTTTCTATCCTACTTGGTCCGGCACACTTTCCGACGGACTTTGTCCGCCAGGTGCGCCGGACTTTAAAACGAACGGACTTGCCCACACACGCCGGGATTTTCCGGCGGGCTAAGTCCGCCCGTCTTTCCGACGGAGTTCCGGCGGACTTTCAGAATGAACGGACTTGCCCACACACGGACAAGTCCGTTCATTTTGAACGTGACTCAGGTGCGACGGGACTAGAAAAGGATGTCAATCTTGCCGCTTTTATCGGCTAGATTGACACCTTGCGAGCCCCGTCGCGGGGCATACCAGGCCCTTAGGTCTGGTATGGATTATAAAGGGGAACCCCGCTACGCCGAAAAAACGGCGTGGGGTCCCCCCTAAAATCCATACCAGACCCCGATCCGAGCACGCAGCCTGGCCGGTCAGGAAAGGGGGTGGGGACGAGCGAGCGCCCCCCCCCCCTCCTGAACCGTACCAGGCCGCATGCCCTCAACATGGGGGGTGGGTGCTTTGGGGGAGGGGGGCGCCCTGCGCCCCCCCCCCCAAAGCACCTTGTCCCCATGTTGATGAGGACAAGGGCCTCTTCCCGACAACCCTGGCCGTTGGTTGTCGGGGTCTGCGGGCGGGGGCTTATCGGAATCTGGGAGCCCCCTTTAATAAGGGGGCCCCCAGATCCCGGCCCCCCACCCTATGTAAATGAGTATGGGGTACATGGTACCCCTACCCATTTACCTAGGAAAAAAGTGTAAGTAATAAAACACACCACACAGGTTTTTAAAATATTTTATTAAACAGCTCCGGGGGGGGGTCTTCTTCCGGCTTCGGGGGTCCCTCCGCTTCATCTTCTCCCGGCGTCCGGTTGGTTCTTCTCCGCTCTCCGGCCTCTTCTCCCGGTGTCGCAGGTCTTCGGCCGGCCCCTCCGCTCTCTTCATGTAGCTCTATTGCGAGCGGAGGTCCGGACTTCTGGGCTTCTTGGCTTCTTGGCTTCTTGGCTTCTCTTCTCTTCTCTTCCCCCAGATGTTGACACGACGCTCTCTCCGGCTGGACTGGTCTCTGAGGGCTGCGTTGTGACTTATATAGGCGGAGACCCCGCCCCCATATGATGTCACAGTCCCTGGGCATGCTGGGACTGTGACGTTTTAGGGGGCGTGGTCGACCACGCCCCCTAAAACGTCACAGTCCCAGCATGCCCAGGGACTGTGACATCATATGGGGGCGGGGTCTCCGCCTATATAAGTCACAACGCAGCCCTCAGAGACCAGTCCAGCCGGAGAGAGCGTCGTGTCAACATCTGGGGGAAGAGAAGAGAAGAGAAGCCAAGAAGCCAAGAAGCCAAGAAGCCAAGAAGCCCAGAAGTCCGGACCTCCGCTCGCAATAGAGCTACATGAAGAGAGCGGAGGGGCCGGCCGAAGACCTGCGACACCGGGAGAAGAGGCCGGAGAGCGGAGAAGAACCAACCGGACGCCGGGAGAAGATGAAGCGGAGGGACCCCCGAAGCCGGAAGAAGACCCCCCCCCGGAGCTGTTTAATAAAATATTTTAAAAACCTGTGTGGTGTGTTTTATTACTTACACTTTTTTCCTAGGTAAATGGGTAGGGGTACCATGTACCCCATACTCATTTACATAGGGTGGGGGGCCGGGATCTGGGGGCCCCCTTATTAAAGGGGGCTCCCAGATTCCGATAAGCCCCCGCCCGCAGACCCCGACAACCAACGGCCAGGGTTGTCGGGAAGAGGCCCTTGTCCTCATCAACATGGGGACAAGGTGCTTTGGGGGGGGGGGCGCAGGGCGCCCCCCTCCCCCAAAGCACCCACCCCCCATGTTGAGGGCATGCGGCCTGGTACGGTTCAGGAGGGGGGGGGGCGCTCGCTCGTCCCCACCCCCTTTCCTGACCGGCCAGGCTGCGTGCTCGGATCGGGGTCTGGTATGGATTTTAGGGGGACCCCACGCCGTTTTTTCGGCGTAGCGGGGTTCCCCTTTATAATCCATACCAGACCTAAGGGCCTGGTATGCCCCGCGCTCGCCGCAATAGGAAGATTTGTTTTTCCTATTGCAGCGAGCGCGAGATGCAATACCATCCCCTCGTGTCGTATTTGGTCTGTCGGACCAGCCTACACACGAGCGGGCTTTCCGTCGGACCAGCACACACACGAGCGGACTTTCCGCCCGAAACTGAGTCCGACGGAAAGATTTCAAACATGTTTGAAATCTAGGTCCGGCGGGCTTTTGGGAAGAAGTCCGCCGGAAAAGTCCGCCGCCGCCCACACACGGGCGGATTGTCCGGCACACTCTGGTCCGCCGGACCAAGTATGCCGGAAAGTCCGACCGTGTGTACGCGGCATAAAGTAAGACATCCCAGTCTTTGCTAGAAAAGATTAAAGGAAATGTATTTCTCTTCTGAGTCATTTAGGTCTACTAATAGCAATGCAACTATAGGAAAGATTTGTCATAGAGGATACAGCTTGTACAGAACTTGCCACTTTTTGGTTGTAGCTGGTAAATATGTCAAGTTTATTGGCAGTATTTCATATCGATCAGATTCTCAGTTTACTGATGATTTTTTTTTCACCAGGCCAATAAATTCAACTGTGCATTTGGAATAATCCCAGAATGTCTATTGTATAGCTACGAAAAGTTTTAGACTACAGTTTTTAAATAAAACATATTGTATATTTAGTTTTCAGCTAAATAACATAACAGAATTTCAGTGAAAATGCATGTATGTGTAGGGAAAGTATAGTTAATAGGAGAGCCCTAAAGGATAAGTTTTCCATTTAGTAAATGTATTCAAGCCTGACATATCCAGTAGTTTTAAAGCTGTGGAAAATCAATCTGCAATAAATAAAACTTTGAAGTAACAAAATTAAAAGTATGTACATTTGTAGATTGGTAAAGTCTAAAAGCTGAAATATTTTTTATGTTTTATTGAAAAAGCAGTGCAGGAATAAAACAAAAATCTGAAACAAAGAGGAATACACAATTAAAAACATTATTTCAGTACTTTGAATCAATACAATAAAATAAAAACCTAAAAGATAATCACTTTGGACCCTAGCTTACTGAACATTTACCTGGGCACCAGTGACTTCACTCAGCCCCTTCGCCTTCGGTCGGAAGAGATGAGGATCCCAAATCTCATGAGAATGCGCTTTGCACTGTACTTCCTGTCATTAGAACAGTAAGTAAATGGGATGTGACCCTTTCTTACTCTATCTTAGACTACAAAAATGCCTTCTCCTTATATTCTGATTTCCTGGTATCCATGGTCCAGGTCAGAGACTCAGCAAGTATTAAACACAGTGGGTCAGCATAGTAGCCAGGCCTCTAGCATTTTCAGAAGGAGGCCAGTAATCTGCATGTACAATGTGGAAAATATATGTAAATCAAAAGATTGGCTTTACAGAATTGTATATAATTTAGTAGTTGTGCTGCCACAGCCTTTTTTCTTTATTGTGCTTGGTATGTTCACCTGCTCCCCATTCCTATTTTGTGTTAGACAATATAGTCCCCTTTTAGCCACTGTCTGCTTCTCCATACTATTTCTTACTTTTGTTTTTACCCTCAGGGTGTAAAGGAGCTACCTCTATAGAGTTAGAAGACATATTGTTCAGTAATGCTTATTCATCTTCAAGAAATGGCCAGAAAACACTCTTACAATATACCAAGCTTGAAAAAAAAAGACATCTGAGTCAGCAAGTTACCATACCATCTGCACAGACTTGGTCTCGGGAGGCTATGTCTATTGGATAAAGCAACCTTGTAAATCAGATCAATGGGTTGAACAAAAAACCCTCTTTGGGTCTCCTCTGGATGGGTCTGCACCTGAGTAATAACTGATATGTTAACCTTCTGGGCAGGCAACGTACCCCTTGGGAACTATTCCCTTATTTGGAACACATTTAAGGCCATCACCAGAGGCTCCTAAATTACCTATATAGCTAGTCATCCCATTATGCTCAATGAATTGCCTAAGAGAACCCACTGCTTTTAGTTACTAAGGAACACTGTGATACTACCTCGGAAGCCAAAAGGATAAGGGTAGTGAAGGTTTAGCACCTACTCAATTTATACTCTATTGACCTGGTCCAGAAGAAACTGCTCTCTCTCAGGCAGCAGTGCTTCACGAACATAGTAGTAAGAATGATAAGGGTCTTTTTTTCTTGACCCATATGGATTCTCCCACTACTGTGATTTTCTACATTAAGACTGAAATAGGGAACTGAACGTCTGACCTGTTAGAAATAAATGCTACCTTTCTATGGTTCTTTGGAACCTCATACTCTACTAAGTCCTGGTTGTTGTATTCAAGATCAATTCTGTTTGGGAAGGAGTAACGTTGCTTAGTTTGACCCAGCAAAATCATGACTCTTTAGAGGCTCCACATACAGAGCAGGAAATTAGGTCTGCAATACTTCCCTTTACCGCTAATAAAATCCCTGTTTTGATGATATGCCATTCAAATATGTATAAAACCCATTCTGAACAGCTTACCTCTCATTTGCTAAAACTCTACATTAAGGCTCTGGACAAGGGGGGAGCTATTTAATTCTATGAATGAGGCAATGATAGCACTTATCTTTCAGCCTGCGAAAAATAGCAATGTTCTTCGCTGTCTCCTTACTGATTGGTAACATCAAAATTTTAAACAGGATTTTAGCTGTCAGGCTGGCTTTAGTAATACCATCCTTCATAGATCCTGACCATTTTGGCTTTATGCCTGGGAAAAATATCCACAGTAACATCTATATGAACATCTACAATGCTTGGCAATTGCAATGTCCTGGTCTATTGAAATCCTTGGATTCCAAAACGTGACTACATTTTATTAAATGCAGTCACTGTTCATGTATTCAAGCATCTGCAAGAGTTGTAGCTGCTTAGATACAATAGCCAGCAGTGAAGATTCCTCCATCCATGCTGTTTAGCATGGATGGAGGAATTTATTAGATTACTCTTGCTTAGCACAAGGGTCGAAGAAAGAAATGTATACATGTCCAGTATAACTACCCTAAAACTCATAAAACCAGATTTCACCAGTAAGAGACAGTAGGTGTGAAACACTATTTGACCTTCAGTGGGATTTATGGCATATAGCACTGTATTTTGGTGCACTGCTGTTTATACACAGTGTGTGCAGGTAGTGTTTAGAACCACTGGTAAAAATCTTCTGATTCTTCCTGGCAGTCGCCCTCGTGCAGCCATGTGAATATAGTATATATTTAGATTACTACACATTCATTGGCAGTGTTCCTAACACTTTTAGGCTCCATTCACACAGGCATTATGCGTCCAACTCCACCTATCGTAGCAGGAGATCTGATAACATATATTCCTGCTGAGATGGATCTGAAAAGAAATTGATGTCACATATGTGACTATGTGACATCCATTTTCATTCTGATTTTACCCCATTTCCTGACCGAGAAAAAATGGATCTGTGTTCACCTACAGAGAAAACAGATATTCATTCATCAACATCCATTTACCTTTATTTCATTAAAAAACATATAACATAACACAAAAGCTTTTTTTTTAACCACTTCAATACCAGGCACTTTCCCCCCTTTCTGCCCAAGCCAATTTTCAGCTTTCAGCGCTGTCACTTTTTAAATTGCGCGGTCATGCTACACTGTACCCAAACAAAATTTTTATAATTTTGTTCCCAAAAATGGCTGTATTTGATCACCTCTGCGTTTTTTAATATTTGCTAAACAAATAAAAAAGACCAAAAATTTTGAAAAAAAAAAAGTTTTTCTTTGTTTCTGTTATAAAATTTCGTAAATAAGTATGTTTTCTCCTTCACTGATGGGCATTGATGAGGCTGCACTGATGGGCACTGATAAGGCGGCACCGATGAGGTGGCCCCTAATGAGGTGGCACTGATGAGGTGGCACTGATAGGCACTGATGATGGGCACTGATAGACGGCACTGATGGGCACTGATAGGTGGCTCTGATAGGTGGCACTGATATGCAGCACTGGTGGGCATTGATAGGCGGCACTGATCGGCACTCATAGGTGGCACTGGTGGGCACTGATCTGCACTGAAAGGCTGCAATGAAAAGGGTACTTATGAGTGGCACTAATAGGTCACACGATGGGCATTGATGGGCACTGATAGGCGGCACTGATGAGTGGCACTGTTAGATGACACTAATAGGCATCACTGATGGCACTGCTTGGGTGCATTGCTGATGGCCACTGATTGGCATCTGGCTGGGCACTGATTGACATGGTCCAGGGTGGCATACCTGGTGGGCATCCTTTGTGGGCATCAGACTCTAGTGAGGAAAAGCCAATAAAAGCCAATAAATGTCTCTTTCTGTTTACACTGTGATCAGCCGTGATTGGACATGGCTGATCATGTTGTAAAAAGCCTCCGTCAGAGGCTCTTTACCAAGATTAGTGTTGCGGTGTGTCAGAGTGACACACCACAACAGCGATCGCCGCACTGCGCGCCCCCCTAGGGAGCGCGATCGCAGCTTATCCTGTTGGATGTCATATGACGCCCAGTCAGGATAACTGAACCATTTCCCGATCATCATTTTGCTATAGGCCGGGCAGGAAGTGGTTAAAAACTGACAAACATGTTTAATCTGAAATGTTTATTATTAATAATAATAATAATAATAATACTGTGCATGATGCCATAGATGTAGCCTCTCAGGATCATATATTTCCTCCCACAGATGCTTGTGTGCATCCTTCTACAGCCTTCCATGACCTCCTGTCCCAGTTTTTCAACTAATAATTTGGTGATACTTCACTGCTGCTTATCACAGATATCACCATGAGAATTCAGCAACATAATCAGGCTAAAACCTCCTGCACACCAGGGGCGGATCCAGAGTCTAGTCTCGGGAGGGGCACTGGCAGAAAAAAAGGTGTTGCTTACAGGGCCAGATTAAGAGCAACATGGGCCTGGTGCTAAGGATTTTGGTGGGCCTTTTTATGGAAATAAATAAAATGAAAACACAAACATTTTTTTGCTAAATTTAAATTAAAGAGAGAGAGGGGTGTGAGACAGTGGTTGAGGGGGGGGTGATAGCAAAATGGGGGGGTTGAAAGAGAGGGGATGAGAGGGAGGGGGAAAGAGAGAGAAAGGGGGTGAATAAGAGAGAGAGAGGGGACGAGAGAGAGGGGACGAGAGAGAGGGGACGAGAGAGAGGGGGTGAGAAAAAGGGGAATAGAGAGAGGGTGAAAGAGAGAGGGTGGTAGGGGGTGAAGGGGGTGAGAGAGAGAACAGGGTGAAAGAGAGGGGATGAGAGAGAGAGGGGGTGAGGGGGGTGAAAGAGAGAGGGGGGTGGGAGTGAGTGGGTGAGTCTGTGGGAGGCACAGCATAGTACATAACACGGGGGGGGGGAATAGCACAGTACATTACATGGTTGGCACAACACATTACATGGTGGATACATGGATACAGCACATTTAATGGTGGGCAAAGCACATTACACGGTTGGCACTGCCCAATACAGCACATTACAAGGTAGGCACAGTTCATTATATGGTGGGCACAGCACATGACATGGTTGGTACTACACAACACAGCACATTGCATGTTGGGCACAACACAGCACATGCACACGGTGGGCACAGGACCTTATATGATGGGCAAAGCACATGACATGGTGGGCACAACACAGCACATGACATGGTGGGCACTGCACATGACATGGTGGGCACTGCATGGCACAGCACATTACATGGTGGATACAGCGCATTGCATGGTGGGCACTGCATGGCACAGCACATGACGTGGTGGGCACAGCGCATTACATGGTGGGCACTGAATGGCACAGCACATTACATGGTGGGCACAACACATTACATGGTGGGCACTGCATGGCATAGCACACTTCATGGTGGGCAATGCAACTGCACATTACATGTTAGGAACTGCACATGACATGGTGGGCACTGCTGAACAGCACAGCACATTACACAGTGGGCACAACACACTACATGCTGGGCACAACACATGGCAGGGTGGGCACAGCACATGACATGGTGGGAACTGCACATGACATGGTGGGCACTGCATGGCACAGCGCATTACATGGTGGGCACTGCACATTACATGGTGGGATCACTGCATGGCACAGCATATGGCATGGTGGACACTGCAAATTACATAGCGGGCATTGCAAGGCACAGCACATGACATGGTGGGCACTGCACATTACATGGCGTGCACAGAATGGCACAGCCCATGACATGGTGGGCATTGCACATGACATGGTGGGCACATCACATGACATGGTGTGCACTGCACATTACATGGCGGGCACAGTGCATGACATGGCGGGCACTGCATGGCACATCACATGACATGGTGGGCACTGCACATTACATGTTGGGCACTGCATGGCACATCACATGACATGGTGGGCACTGCACATTACATGGTGGACACTGCAAGGCACAGCACATGACATGGTGGGCACTTCACATTACATGGTGGGCACTGCAAGGCACAGCACAACATAGGGGGCACTGCACATCACATGAAGGGCAATGCAATGCACAGCACATGACATGGTCGGCACAGCACATTACATGGGGGCACTGCAAGGCACAGCACAACATAGTGGGCACTGCAATGCACAGCACATGACATGATGGGCACTGGGCACAAGAGAGCACATTACATGGGGGGAAGCTGGCAGTCTGTCCCCTAGCACAATAATTACACAACATCTCCCTAACAAATGTACTGACCTTATCATAACAGCATGTAAGATGTCCTTCCTCCCGGGCTCCTGCTGGATAGGACATCAGCGCCCCTCCCCCAGACAGCTCCCAGACACTGAGGATCTGTGTCAGTGTAACAGATGCTGTGATAGGAGTCAGACATCGGTAGGCATGCTGTTTGCAAAGTGGCATGCATAGTGCATACAATCCTCTCACCTGCTACAGCCAAGGAAGTTTCCTTCCCTCACTCACTCACTCACGCCACACTGGAGCTGTCCCTGGAGAAGATAGAGGGAGGAGGTGGGTGGAGCCAACATTCACACACTAGGCGTGGAGGAGGAAGAAGTTAAATCCTCCTCCGCTCGCTCCACTCTGAAAGCTGGGACCTCCCTCTCCTCCTCCTTGGCTCTGACATGACATCACTGGTTGCTACACGCCAGGCAGGCAGGCATTAGCAACCAGTGAGAGTCCAGGCCAGAAGCGTGGCCGTTCAACAACACCGGCGCTGCTGCTGATTCTAAACATTGAGAGAGACACTCGGCAGTCAATAATATTTCTCGGGGGGAGCAATTGCCCCGTTGCCCCCCCCCCCTGGATCCGCCCCTGCTGCACACTGTGTATCAAAAATGCCATTTTTAATAGTGTTTGACTTTTTTTTCTGCCTCATGCACACATAGGCATTTACAGGCATTAAGAGGCAGGAATGCTTAGAGGCAGAAAAAACATCACTTGTGCGTTCAGGAGAGCTCCTAAACAGGCCTAAACACTAGGTGTGTTTAGCGATTGAGCGTTGGTTCATTTCAATGGCCAGAATAAATTAATATTCTGGCTAGTGGAATGAATGAACACTTAAAATCTTGACACACCTAAATGCACCTAAACCATAACGCATGTTTAGGCACTTTTTTTAAGCTGCTTTTCTCTTGCAAGGAGAAAAGGAGTTCAAAATAGCTGGGCAAATGCCCATTGTGGATGAGGCCTAAAACTTTTCTCTATGGACAACTCAAAATTTATAACTGCTGTATATGTCTGAGATCCTGAGAAAATTGAGACCTGAAGGTAAGGTTTTTCTTGGAAATCCAGTTTAAAAATATAACCCAGCTTGGAGGTGGGAGGTATTCAGAAATGTTTGGCCTTATATGTCGATGACTTCTTTTTTTGAATGACCCAGGTCCCTTGCTATGTGCAGTGCTTAGGATTCTTAGGATTCACTACTTCACTACGCTGGCTTGAAGGTCAGCTGGACTAAATCCTCTATCCTGCCCTTAGATACTGAAACTTTAGAGAGGGCAGATCCTGATCTCCCTTTGCGATAGGTATCCAGACTGACATATTTGGCTCTACAAATCACAACTAAGGTTTCAGATTACATGGCCCTGAATTTTTTCTGCACCTTCTTAATATGTTGAAACACTAAATTGTGACCTGGAAAAAAATTGCCATTGACTATAATTAACAAGGTAATCTCTTAAAAATGAAGAGCCTACTGGTCTTTCTATATTTTTTAAGACATTGCCCGATATGGGTTCCTCGCTTCTATTTCAAAAAGATCAATGGGCTGTTTAATTCCTTGCTTTGGCTGTTATATCACCCTCAGATCGATATCAGGACCCTACCCTCAGATCGATATCAGGAACCTGTGGGTCAGGGTTATTGGCACTTCCTGGCCCCCATAAGTATTATTTGGCAGGTCAAAAGCTCTTTGATCGTAGGTGGTTGCTTGGATATGATAGTAGTGGTGCCAGGAAGGATGTCACCCAAATTGTAACAGAGGTCATGGCTCTTTCAGTTCCGTTGACCATCCCAATATAAATGTAGGGTCTGGTCGAGGAGCTTGCTACCATGGTGGCACATAGAACTTTTTTGTGCATACTGCTATATTATATCAGTAATGCAATCATATTACATTGGAAAAAAAAACATGGTTCCTAGGTTACAGTTTTGTAAGGGACTTGTGACTACCGCACTGCCATTCAATAAAGCCACATATCTGAATCACGGTTGTCCAAAAAAAAAATTGAAAAGATTTGGGGTGGTTGGACATCCACATCTGAGACAAATGGTTAGTCCCTCTTTCGGACCTAGTTATTTGCGTTATTTGCGTGCAGGGTTGGTCTGAGCAGTGACGTAAGCCTCGTCATGACAGATTTTTTTGTTTTTGATTTATTTTACATTTCTACAAGATTTTGTTTACCTTCCCTGGAAGCCATTTGGGTCCTAGCAGCAGACTGGCTGCAAAACTTCAAGTTAGCAATCCCCACATTCCGCTTTGTTGCTAGGACATGAAAATCATTTGCACTCAAATCCAGAACTACAATAGTGTAAAACAATGGTTTTGCCAATTGGGAATTTTTAAACCAGGATTCCAGGGGGCCCACATGGCCTACAGGTATGAAAATAAAAAATATATTACAAAGCTGCACAGTTTTTAACACCTACTGGGGCCCCTTGACTGCATTGGCTAATTTCTGGAAAGGGCGAATTACCATGAAACAGTATGACTAATGCCGCGTACACACGGTCGGACTTTTCGTCTACAAAAGTCCAACGGACGCTGACGGACTAAAGCTGGCTGGTAATCCGATCGTGTGTGGGCTTCTCCGGACTTTCAACGTACTTTTTTAGCCTCAAATCCGACGGACTTTAGATTTGAAACATGCTTCAAATCTTTACGTCGTAACTACGACGGACCCCGAAGTCCGCTCGTCTGTATGCTAGTCCGACGGACAAAAAAACGACGCATGCTCATAAGCAAAAACTAAACGGAAGCACTCGGTCTAGTAAAACTAGTGTTCGTATTGTAGGTAGCACATTCATCACGCTGCAAAATCTGTGATCGTTGAATGCAGCGCATTTTATTTCTTCTTTACGAATGCTCTAAAGAACGAAGGTGTTTTGCTGTTCATAATCAGAGTTCTCCCAAACTGATTTCTGGATTCTTTTTCTCTTTGATCTCATGAATGATATAGTATGCTTTTTAAAAACAATGTTTCCATACTAATAATACTTTTTCCCTTTTTTTTTTTTTAGGTTTGTAAAGTTACCACAAAGAACCCATTATTCTATTTTTTTTTCTAGTGATTATTTTTTAGTTTTTAGATAAAGTTAACCCAAAGCACCGTTTTTGGTTATGTAGATTTTTTTATTTTCAAGACTTACCACTTGAACATTATTAACATTAGTAATGTATTTTTGGTGTGTTTTTTTCAAACTCGATGAGATTGTTGTCCCTTGTTAATTTAACATTGTGTGTAAAATCAATGATTTAAAAGAAAACACATAAAGTCTTTTGCTAAACTCAAAAAAGATCCATTTATTCATGGTCAAAATAAAATAAAGAGGAAGTCAACGCTGGAAAAAGTAGGTGTACCAGAAAATTGTGATCTTGCGGAGTCCATATAAGAGGGAGCACAATCTGGTCCAAGAATCCCAGAGATCAACAGCACCAGCAGATGATCTAGATGTCCCCAGACTGTGGTCCTACAACAGCCTGCGTCTTCTGTCAGACCAGACTGAACCCAGGTCATCACTTTCTTCTCTTCCCTGCAGCCTTTCCTCCACGCTGCCCTGCAGCCTTCCCTGTAGCCTTCTTTTGAGGCTGTGGCTCTGGTGTTTCAGTTGTGGCAGGAGGAGGAGGAGGAGGAGGAGGAGGAGGAGGGGGGGCTGCCTCATGTAGTTGGGTGTTTCGTGTTAGCGTGCCCTGCAGCCCCTTATGGATTGTTTCCCCAAATAGGCGCTCACAAATGAGGCGCTGCTCCCAATCCATCTGAAGAAGCCTGCTGGCTAAGTAGCAGCCATAGGATTCTTCCACTTCGGGGGGGCTCCTTAAAAAACGGGTGGCCTCTTGCATGAGGCGCAGGGATGCGTCCTGTGTGACCATCCCCTTCCTGGCCCTTTTTTTGGGAAGGTGGAGGGGAGGCACTTGGGATTCGGTCAGGCTCCTACTGGGCCCAGCCACCTCACTTGGCCCAGCCACCTCACTGGGAGCAGCCACCTCACTGGGAGCAGCCACCTCCTGCCTGACACTGGGCCCAGCCTCCTCCAGGATGATGGTGAATCCGGCCTCCTCCAGGCTGTCCATGGGCCCGGTCTCCTCCTGCCTGCCACTTTCCCCACATTCCTCCTGGATGGACTCATCCTGTGTATCAAAAAAGGACAATAGTTTGAGTATATTTTTTTGGGTTCATCAATGACACACAGTTTGCTTCTCATGAATAGCAAATTCAATGTGAATACATCTCTTTAATAAAAGAGTCTAATCAGACACCCTAATTATTTCAAGCAGGTGCCAAACATACTTAGCCACTACTGTCAATTGATATGTATACACAATTTTGAGTGCAAAATTATTTTAGACAATTATAACATCCAGTTAACATCATTAATATTAGTACAGTAAATATTTGTTAAAATAATTTACCTGACTCCAGATGGTCATATCCGGTTCATCCAGGATGGAAGACCCAGCTTGCTCCTCATCAGCCTCTGCTGGGGTGGAGGGAAGGGTGGAGGGAAGGGTGGAGGGAAGGGTTGAAAGTGATGGCCTGGCTTCATTCTGGTCATCAAGAAAACGGAGTTGATTGTAGTACCACAGCCTGGGTACATAAACATCATCTGCTGATGCTCCTGATCTCCTTGATTCCTGGATCTTCTTATGCTCCCTCTTATACATGTTCCTCAAGACCCCAATTTTCTTGAGCAATGTCTCCATTGTTGCTTCCGGGATGGTCGCCTGGACAAAGGACAGAAGTCTCTCCAGCGTTGACTTCCTCACATGCTTTGCATAATACTGAGGGTGTTTCACCTCCCACAAATTCCTCATCTCTCGATATTTAGAAATAAAAGCTGTAAGGAACTCTGGATCCTTAAATAGGGGATTCATTATATCTGGAAAAAATAAAGTCACAAGACAAAAAACACTTATTATAGGTTTCTGCTAACCCCTCATCATCTTCTCCCTATGTAGGCCTCATCAATCTATCAAGCCATATAGGCCGCTTGCTACAAAGTCATGACCATAAAACCCAAAAAAAATATATTTAAAATTACCTTCGTTTTGTAACGTCCTGGTCCACTATCACCTACGCACAGAACGTACGTACGACACGTGCGCAAGGGCCCTCTTTATACACTACGCATGTGTGAAACTCCGCCTGCGTCGCCCGCCCCTGACGTTCGAAATTAACTCATGTTCTCCGCCCCCTAATTCGACACACAGAACGTACGTACGACACGTGCGCAAGGGCCCTCTTTATACACTACGCATGTGTGAAACTCCGCCTGCGTCGCCCGCCCCTGACGTTCGATTTTAACTCATGTTCTCCGCCCATTTTTTGTTACGGCGCGTAGTGGGGTAAATAATGGCGGAGACACCTGATATGTTGACGACCTCAGGTAGTGGAGACAGCCCGGAGGCCGGAACGTCAAGATCTGTGAGGCCTAGATTTAAGGCCTCTAATATGAGTTTTAAAGAGATGGTGGAGATGGTGGCCATTCTTCACAAAGACGACTATGATGGGAAGTATGGGCCGTACGCACGGCCAAATTTGCGCAAGGCCAAAATAATGGCGAAGGTCGTGGACACTTTGCAGGCATCTTTTGGGGTCCAGCGCTCCAGAGATCAACTTAGAAAAAGATGGTCTGACCTGAAACTCAGGGAGCCGGATCAATACAGACGTATCCGGAAAGTTCTTAAAAAAAGTAAGTACTTGTCGTGTTTTTCTCTTGTGTTTATTACCTTGTATACTGCTCCATGTGCTTTTCCTTCCTATACGATTTTTTTGTTCATCGTCTTAAACGATCTTTTACTAAACCTCGTTACATATCTATAGATAGATCTATCTATCTATCTATATATATATATATATATATATATATATATATATATATATATATATATATATAGAGATATATAGAGATATATAGAGATATATATATATATAGAGAGAGATAGATATATATATATCTATAGATATATATATATATATCTATAGATATAGATATATATCTATATATATATAGAGATAGAGATATATATATATATATATATATATATATATATATATATATATATATATATATATATATATATATATTATATATAGATAGAGAGAGAGAGAGAGAGAGAGAGAGAGAGAGAGAGAGAGAGAGAGAGAGAGAAAAATATATATAGAGAGAGAGAAATATAGAGATAGGTAGATAGATAGATATAGAAATGTAAAACATTCTTTTGGAATATTTTAAGTTATCTTTTTTTTTTCTTTACATTTAGTTAGATATTTAGAGATTTTGTTCCAGATATAGAGAGAGAGAGAGAGATCAAAAGATTATTAACTCTATTTTGAGATATTGATATCTAGATATCTATCTATACGATATGTCTTTATAATTTTAAATATTGAGGTAAAATAGGAACTCTACACAAACCACTTCACTACAAATGTTGGAAAATTTCTATGTACTAAAATATCTGTGTGCTAAGTAGATTAATAATTTTTTGTTTCACATAGGGGAAAAATCACTCAGCCAACAAGAAGACAGTCCACCCCAAGCCAAACATGATTGGGAAATCAGCCCAAGCCCCACTGAGGATGTGGAGGAAGGAGAGGTGGGCGACATGGGCACCCCACCAGATGAGTGTCTGACACACCAGCTTACGGTAATCTATGCATGGCTGCCTTTTGTTTAATGTAATTTGTCTACTCTATTTTAGGGGATCTGGTTGTGCTTGATTCAAGCAACAGTGCCACCCCCGAGGATGTGGAGGAATTATGCTACATGGGCACCCCACCAGGTCAGTGTCTGAGACAACAGCTTTATTATGGTAAGGTAAACTATGTATGTGTGCATATTTCTAAATACATTTTTTGGTTTCATTCCACTTTAGGTACAAGAAGTGACTATTTCACCTCAGAAAGTGCCCAACGGCTAATTGGTCAAATAATGGCCTGGAATAAGGACATCGATGAAATGCGTAATCGGCTGGATCGTATGCAGCAGGAAATGAAGGACATGATTGACGTTTTGGGTCGAATCTAAATGCCCTTTTTGAAACCCCAAAACATCAATCATGTCCTTCATTTCCTGTTTTGCTGACCCCATTCTGGGCCTTCTCTTTATTTTTTTGGCTGAACAGAAATGGCTGTTTAACCTAATTTAAAAAAGGAGGGCTGTTTCTCGTAAATATCTAAAAAATCCACAAAAAAATAAAACTTGATTTTCTCAAAAACCAAAAAAAAAAAAAAAAAAACTTGATTTTAAAACAAAAAAAATAATTTGATTTTCTCAAAAACCCAAAAAAAAAATAAAACTTGATTTAAAAAAACCCAAAAAAAAGAAAAAAACTTGATTTGAAAAAAACCAAAAAAAATAAAAAACTTGATTTTTAAAAACAAAAAAAAAAAAACAAAAAAAAAAGCCTGTTTGCGAAAATCAAAAAGCCAAAAATATTTTTTTGTGGATTAGGGAGAAATATTTAAATATAATTCTATTTTGCAAAATTATTAAGAGATCATTATATTTTTGTCTATGAACATTTTATACTAAATGCAGAACTGAATGCATAACAACCATTAATAAAAACATCTCCTTATAGGAATTAAATAAATGTGTGGTTTGTTATTTCAATGCTCAGTATCAGTTTGGTTATAATTGTAAAAAAGTTGTTTACAGTGGCAATGGAGCTTATTTAGACATTTAAAATTAAAATACAGTTGGCACTACAACTGCTCGACCATAACCTAGGAGACAGCCCAAAAGAAAGGCAAGCAATAAATATAATGCAAGGTTTCATCAATATTTTTTTTATTGTAAAAAATTAAATATCCTGGCCCATTGCAATGGCCCCCCTACCCATAAAATAATTAACATATTGCTGTCTAACTTGACGGGCACTTTGGGGGGCCAAGCCAGTACGGACAGTATCCAGGCCCGTAAGGTTGGCATCTATTTGTCCGGCCTCAGGCCCAACTGTGCCTATATAATTCTGAGAATGTTTGTTTAAAAAGTTGTGCAGAATGCAGCACGATAAAATTATAAAATTAAGTTTGTATTCCGCCAAATTAATGGCTGTTTGAAACAGGCGGAACCGGCTGGCCAGAATTCCAAACGCATTCTCAACCACTCTTCTAGCTCTGGCCAGCCGGAAATTAAAAACCCTCCTCTCCGGGGTGAGGGTTCTTTGGGGGAATGGCCTCATGAGGTGCTTGCTGAGAGCGAAGGCTTCATCGGCAATGAAGACAAAGGGGAGTCCTTCCACGTTATCCGCATCAGGTGGCAATCCCAGGCCACCACTCTGGAGACGCTGGCAGAACTCCGTCTGGGCAAATACTCCTCCATCCGACATCCGGCCATTCTTCCCCACGTCCACATATAAAAATTCATAGTGTGCTGACACCACCGCCATTAAAACAATACTGTGGAACCCCTTATAATTAAAATAGTATGACACCGAATGGGGTGGTGGCACGATGTGGACATGTTTCCCATCTATAGCCCCTCCACAATTGGGAAAGTCCCAACGGCTGGCAAAATGGGATGCCACAGTCTGCCATTCCTGTGGCGTTGAAGGAAACTGGGGAATCAAACAAGAAAACCAAAATCAATTAATTTGTAAGCTAACATTGCAAGAAAATTAGACAATTAAAAACATTAGTCCCCAGCATCAGTATAACATTAAATAATTTAATTCTTCTGGAATAACTAATATGGAAAGGCACACTTATCAGATTGCTCACCCCCTCTGATGGAACATTGATTACATTTTAGGGGGTTGTGAAATCCCTAAAAAAGATTACTTTTAGGACACGCAGGAATTTAGGGACTAAAAAGGCTACAAGACTGCAGTTGTCGCACTCTGCAGGTGCAGTTGCTAACCAGCTTACAGTAAATGAGGTAATGTAAAAAGGCATTCATGTTGCAAGGAGTACACAATCACATGCAAGGGCAATTAATGAAAACACTTTGAGGCTTGCATATGATTTGATGATGGAAATCAGCAGAGCTTCTGCTCATTTACTAAAGCACTGGAACAAATGCACTTGTAGAGTGCACATGCATTTAGCAAAGTGCAACATATATTTGCTTTAGACAAATCAACACCACAGAACATTCAAGCAAATTTTTACGAGGGTGGGGGGGGGGGGGGGGGTTGTGAAATCTAGCTAATTGCTAATTAGCAGCACACTATTTGGAGTGAGTTTAGGTGGGGGGGGGGTTGTGAAATCTAGCTAATTGCTAATTATAAGCACACTAAATACACTCAAACAAAATACATTCAAAATGAGTAGACTAGGTGGATATGTTCACATCACTGCATGCTGGGGAGGTTATTGAAGGAAAATATACATGCATGACAAAAAATAACAGGAAAAAAATCCAGCATGTGTGAGGATAAAAAGGGGACATTCACACTATATTGCAATGATGGTAAGTAGTGTTTGAAGCAAGAAATACATTACATTATCAAAGATTACATAAAAGAACATGTGATGCTAATAAAAGAAAAATATCTTACCTTAATATAGTCCTTCTGCAGGACCTGGATGATGGCAGAACAGGTCTCTGGGATAATGATACCCAGAGCCTGGGGGGAGATGCCTGTCGAGAACTTAAGGTCCTGCAGGCTTCTCCCTGTGGCCAAATACCGCAAGGTAGCGACCAGCCTCTGCTCCGGAGTGATGGCTTGCCTCATGCAGGTATCCTGCCTGCTGATATAGGGGGTCAGCAAAGCCAACAAACGGTCAAAAACGGGGTCCGTCATCCGGAGAAAGTTCCTGAAATCCTCAGGATTATTCTCACGGATCTCACGGAGCAAAGGCATGTGACAGAACTGGTCACGCTGAAGCAACCAATTCTTGGTCCATGAACTCCTCCTCGCCCTGTTCATGGACTGGTCTTGGGCTGAAGAATAAACTACAGCACCAAACACATACAATGCACGAGCTCGACGACGAGTACGTACAGGTAACATGGTTTCAAAACGGTCGGCTGGTCAGAACGCACTTAACAGAACGCACTGAAGAACAGCAAGGCCTGTGAAGAACGACCTGAAAATCAGGAACGAGCGGGCAATAAAACAAAGATTTCTCAATGCCAACTGACCAAACGCACTGAAAAGCAGATACAAACCTCACAAGCACAGACTGAACAACAGTTAAAACGAACTGAAAAATACGAGTCTCACAAGCGCGAATCGTCTCTCACCAAACTTCTACTAACACGAGATAAACACGAGATTAGCAGAAGGAGCCCAAAGGGTGTCGTACGGGCTATTGAACTTCCGTTTTATAGTCTCGTCGGACTTGGTGTACGTCACCGCGTACTAGGCTGTCGTACTTTTGTGTGGTCGTGTGTAGGCAAGTCCGTTCGTAAGAAAGTCTGCCGCAAGTCCGCCGAAGGTACGCCGGAAGTATGTCGGACAGGCTGTCGGACTTTTGTAGGTGAAAAGTCCGACCGTGTGTACGCGGCATAACTTTAAAGCAAGCATTGTGCAGATTGAATTTGTTTTATGGGAAAGAGAATGGGAATTTTGGGAAGTCCTGTTTGTAAACAGTACTATTGCCATGGTCAAGAAAGAGAATTTGTAAATTTTAGGCAGTTTTAGAATATCATAGCTGTCTGCAGAATTAAAAAAGGTCATTTTCATAACAATTTGCCAAATGGCTTCTGTGGCAATTATATATTTTATATCAGGTTGTAATTAAATAGTTCTGCATTAAATATGCTTAAAAAATAAGCCCTGGGGATAATGATACAAATAAAGAGTCTAAATTAAATTTATTGTAGTTGTAGGATTTGGAACCTTTAATTTCCAAAAAATGAATAACAGGAATTTGTTCACAGCTAAATTTCCATGAATTTCAATGGTTGGATGCAAATAAGCAGGTTACTATGGCAACTAACGAGAATATAACTATAATACTGTAAAGCATAGAAATTAGCTGATTATTAAAAAGTTGTAGATTTTTTGGAGATTCAGTTGAAATGTGTTAAAGACAACTTTTGTACTGTTTTGCGACCATACACAAAGAACAGATGTATTAGCATTGTAACCTCTACTAACTGGTTGTTAATATTACTTAGTGGACTATTTTGAAATGATCCATAATAAACAGCACTATTTTATTATCATGCTTGCAAACTTTAGGGTTTTGGATACATAACTTCAAGATAATTATAAAGCATCATAGGTACAACCAGCCATTAATAACAAGTGCCTACCCAGGTATAGATGATGGGCCAGTCACACGATGTTTGTAATTTTTTTAATGGGCTCTTTTGCATCACGAGTCACTGTGTCACTCACAATTATTAAAATTAATTAATATTGTTCAGAAGACAATCTCCTCCACTACAAGCCAAATTGCTCTTGCTCTGCACTCTGTGGCGGGTGAATCGAGGAGCCACCTGCGCTCTAACACGTGAATAAACAGAAAGAAATAATCACACTACATGAATTAGACTTTAACTGTAAGGCCCCTTTCACACTGGGGCAGTGCGGGCGCCAGCTGTAGAACGGCGTTATTTTTAGGGCCGCTTTACCGTCATTTTAGTGGCACTATTCGGCCGAAAAAGGGTTAAAACCGCCTGCAAAGCACCGCTGCAGCAGCGCTCTGCCGGCAGGAACGGTTTAGGAGCAGTATATACACCGTTCCTTCACCGCTCCAAAGATGCTGCTAGCAGTAATTTTTCAGCGTCCTGCCAGCTGTTTCAGGGCGCTTTGCAGGCCCTATTTTTAGAGCTGTAGTGCCTGCAAAGCACCCCAGTGTGAAAGGGTTCTAAGATGAAGTAATCTTTAAGCAGATCTTAACCCCTTAATGCTGGCACCTCCCGGCCCTTTAAGAGGTTTCTGATGCTGCGAGGTGGGGTTTCTGATCATGTGACACTGTGATTGGCTGTCGCAAGTAGAGATCGAGAGCTTTCCGTTAGCCACTGACAACTGTGGTGGGAGCGCGCAGGGGACATGCTCTCGCCACAGCTCTGTTTACATACTGGTACGCATATATGCAGTCTCTCGGCGTTAAAGCCCAACTGCCGAGAGACTGCATATATGCATACCATCAGCTCAAAGAGGTTAATAAATTAATGAAAAGAAGAGTTTAAAAGTATTGGTAAACCCTAATTTGTCATGTATGAATAATGATGTAATCATGTATGAATATTAAATATTCATGTATTAAAGTGGTTGTAAAAGCTCAACATTTTTTTACCTTCATGCATTCCCATTGGGCTGAAATTTCAATGCTACATCCCGAGTTTGACAGGTGTCGCGTGTCAGACTCAGGATGTAGCATTGCAATTGTTATATTTGGTCAATGATGTCACTCAGGATCCACAAAATTGTTATTTACATTACAGCAGTGAAATTCTCTGCAGTTGGGGACTTGGGTGGGTGAACTCACCAAATAGGGCCAGTTTGTTCGGTGGTGCACTAAACTGCAAATGGGCTGGGTTTGTGTCAATTTCGAACTCACTTTCAACATTATTCCAAAGCTATTCTATTTATTGGTATACATCATTATACATCATTTTACATAATAAATATATAAAGTACACATAATCTAATGCAATGTCAGTTTGCTTGTGATTTTTTTCCTCCTGCCTCCATAGAGCTCTGCTTATGTTATTTCAGAAACGACACTTGGATGGCTCTGTATATCATACTCTCCCACTCTGGCTGACAGTGTTCTAGAAACACACGCCTTCCAAAAACTCTTTAAACTCTTAAATTTTGCATTACATTTAAGCATCAGCATGCATTATTTAATCCCTCTCTTGATTGTTAATCATGAAGGCAATGTTATATTCAAATAATATTCAGTGGTATACTATGTGTAGTTTACAGTTATGAATTCTTCATTCTTCTGCAAGAATAGTATTTAATTACTATATTTATACCACACTCACCTCATACTTAAACCAAGGAATATTGGCAGGCTGACATACTCTAGGAGAAAGTTTGTACACTGTTTAATATAATGTTATCTTGCATAACTTGATTCCACTTGAAGCCCTTTGACTTTTAAATTATTTCAAAATATTATGCCTTAGCGGGGCTGTTGAATTTTTTATCAGATCAGGTCAGAGAGCAAGAAACTATTTCACTTACATACTATTGAAATCTAAATGTATTTTATAATAAATACAGTAATGCAAATATAGAAAAAATTTAAATAATACTAATAAAGTAAAATGTAAAAAGTCTTTAGGTATTATGCTAATATAATATGCTGTATTGCAAGGTGGGTCTTGTTTTGTATAATTGCTTTTGAACAGTTTTAAGAACATGGCATATGCCAGATTTTATTTAAATGATATAGCGTGACTCGACATAATATGAGTCACACGGTTACACAGGGGATGCAGGAATGCGAGGAGATGTAGTGATATGCGAGGCGTGAAGATGTTATCTCCTATGCACATACAGTTCTTTGCTCTATTTATGGTGATTCATTGAGATTTGCTCTGCAATTTAGTTATGTGCTGGTAAGCACACTATTATGCCCTGTACACACGGTCGGACTTTGTTCGGACATTCCGACAACAAAATCCTAGGATTTTTTCCGACGGACGTTGGCTCAAACTTGTCTTGCATACACACGGTCACACAAAGTTGTTGGAAAATCCGATCGTTCTAAACGCGGTGACGTAAAACACGTATGTCGGGACTATAAACGGGGCAGTGGCCAATAGCTTTCATCTCTTTATTTATTCTGAGCATGCGTGGCACTCTGTCCGTCGGATTTGTGTACACACGATCGGAATTTCTGACAACGGACACCTGTCAAACTCGGAAAATTTTATATCCTGCTCTCAAACTTTGTGTGTCGGAAAATCCGATGGAAAATGTGTGATGGAGCCTACACACGGTCAGAATTTCCGACAACAAGGTCCTATCACACATTTTCCGTCGGAAAATCCGACCGTGTGTACGGGGCATAAGTGTTCAATCTCCCCTGCTCTAGCAAACACAGTTTAATTGTTATATAGGTCCTTTAGTTTATTACTATAGTGTGCAAATAAAGAAGTTTTCTATTATAATTTTAAATAAGAAAAAAAAATATTCAAAGCAAACAGCAGTGATGGGCCAATTGAGAGGCTTAGAAGCTGGGGAGGGGGGCAGAACAAAATACTTAAAACATGAAGCTGGAGGTGCCTGGTGTGTGCTCTTGGCATGGGCTAGGTATTCATTTTACATTAACTGTACACTTCAGGTTCACTTTAACCACTTTCGGACCATCCGCCTTCAATGTACTGCATGTGTGCTCCCCCTGCTGACACCTGCTGTGGTTTTACATAGCAGGGGTCTGTCAGCAAGTCCTGGGCAATAATTCATGCCTATGGCCTGCTGACTGGCTGTGTCAAGTCACAGTGTTGACAATCAGCACATGGCTCTGTACAGAGGGAACAATCTCTCTGTTTCCTATCCCTGCAAAATAAACAAAGAAACAATGAGATATGTTAGTAAAAGCAATACACATTACACACATTTCATATTGTTAGGCACACATTTAACCCCTTGATCGCTCTAAATGTTAACCCCCTCCCAGCCGGTGTCATTAGTACAGTGACAGTGTATATTATTAGCACTGATCACTATATTAGTGTTACTGGTCATGTCTGTTTCAGTTAGTCAGTTCCCCCCTCAGCGTCAGTTAATATCAGATTGTTTGCTGCACTATCACAGTCCCATTATAAGTCGCTAATCACCACCATTAGTAGTGTAAAAAAAAAATTTTGTATATATATAACATCGTTTTTAGATGCTATTGCCCTGTACACAGGTCAGATTTTCCGACGGAAAAAGTGCGATTGGATTGTGTTGTCGGAAATTCCGATCATGTGTGGGCTCCATCTGACTTTTTTCGTCCGAATTTCCGACACACAAAGTTTGAGAGCAGGCTATAAAATTTTCCGACAACAAAATCTGATCGGTTGAATTCTGATCGTGTCTACAAAAATCCGACGCACAAAGTGCCACGCATGCTCAGAATAAATTAAGAGATGAAAGCTATTGGCTACTGCCCCGTTTATAGTCCCGACGTACGTGTTTTACGTCACCGCCTTCAGAAGGATCGGATTTTCCGACAACTTTGTGCGACCGTGTGTATGCAAGACAAGTTTGAGCCAACATCCGTTGGAAGTTCGTTTGGGTACAGTGTTGCATGACCACACAATTACCAGTTAAAGTAGTGCAGTGCTAAATAACAAAAATGCTGTAGAGAAAGACCTGTGTTCTTTGTGTGGAACCAGTTTTCCCTTTGCAGAAGCCAAACACATCCCCTGCGTCAGACCTGAATCTCTATAATAAGCAAAGTTCAACCTCCTTGCTGGTTGGAGACCTGTAGTGCTGTATTTAACTAATTTAAGCTGAAAGTTCAGTTGGGCTTTACATTTTGAAAACTCTTATCTATCCGGTCTCACAAAGTATTTTGCACAAATGAAACCATGGTACTTGTTGCCATGTTGTGGCAAAATGTATGAAGAAGTTGTGTGGAGCAAAGTGACATTAAAGAATTGTCACCTATATATGCAGAACAATGATATTTGAAAAATCATATAATTATCTTAAACAAATACAACCAATGCATCGGCCGATGCTTTTGAATTCTGCCATTCACAAAAGGGCATTTATCAAAAGTACTTGTGGCCTAATTGTAGCTCCTGCGGGCTACTTAAACACTGTCAGCGCGTTTTTTTTAGAACTTTGGAGCATATTGAAGTCTGCACACTATGTACATGGTACTTAGATGGCAATAATACTGACACATAACATTTTTTTTTCTACTGGGCTTTCCAAAATAGATAATCTTTACAAATACATACAGGTTTGTTTTCTAAGAAAGGGTGCCATTTTTCCTTTGCCATTCTGTTCCTTTGTTGAAGAAAAATGGAAGGGTCCAAATCATTGGCTTTTCTACCATAAGACACTATAACCATTTTAGAGCATGAATCTTAGATGGTGTCCTCCCAATGGTAGCAAGTATAGTGATTTAATCTTGTCATCTAGCTTCTATCTTTCTCTTCAGCTTGACTGCTCTTACACTTACTGAGAAAAGAGGTCAGTACCTTATAGGTAAGGAAAGCCTTCTGAAGCACTGCCTTGAGGGAACAAATAAGTAGAAGGGCTCCACAAGGAACCTTCTAATGCTATTATTATGGGAGAAACACCCATAAAAATTTGATGGAGGATTGAGTACTTTTTAAGACAAAATATGTTTAGTATGGGGAGATAAATTTTTTCTCAGTAAGCTCTACTGCTGGATTGTCTGTTACTGCCGTCTGTAGTAACGCAGAGTTCAAATGCGATCAGTAACATAATCAGAGGAAGTGTTCTAAAATATGTATGCTAAAGGTATTACATTTGTCATGCCAGTATTCACGTAAAGTTACATTTTCCAAGTATTTATTTTCTGTGTTGCACATTGGAGTAGAAAATGATTTCATACAAGATTTACACTGTGAGCTACAGAAAAAATATTGCTATAGTTTCCAAGGTTGGTTAATAAGATTTAAATTGTCTGTCTGTATATCATTTGTGCAGCTAAAACAAACCAATGTCTTTTATCAGCCTCAAAATTGTGTCTATTTTCATGGAAAATAGACACAATCCGTCTTGTGTTTTTGCAAGTCAGCGCTGTCTTTTTCCTTCTAGCTGCCCTTCCCAAAATGGCAGCGTCGGTGTTTCCATTTCCATTCATGACGTCACCGCCAGGCGCCTTCTGGTGCTGACTGTTGGAGTCACTTCTGGCGGGGCCCACCCATGGATTAGGCGGCGGGGGATACAGGAGACAGCTGTTTTCATTCAGCCCATTGGCCACCTATCACACACACAGCTGCTGATGGCAATTTTGGCGCCATTAGGCACCCTCTACATTGGGTCCTCACAGTCACATGATTTAATCTGTTTTCCATTTATACCATGCACCACCTCAGTCATGTTCACTGCTGGTGGTGCATGGAGGTGAGCTGTACATACCGTTCCGGGCTCCACAATCTATGAAATTCTAAGTTGCACTCAGGTAAGTTTAGGCTTTAAATACTGGTTTCCATCTGCTGCCCCTCCCCCCAGATCAATTTTGGGAGTAACTTGTGGCATTCTTTTTTTATGTCTTTTAGACCTTGGTGGTAGGCATATGCCTGGTCCCCCTCCCATGTATGAGGTTGTGTGTCACCCCTTGTTCCCCCGTGAGGTACAATCCATCAGTCTGAGAGCTACATACATCAAATTTTGAGGTATGGGTTGCCTGTTATGGCGCCATAAAAAATCTAATAAATTTAGCTTCAGCTCACCCCTGATGTTGTTTACCCTTTTCTGATGCCAACATGGCAGCATACTAGTGATAGAGCTCCGCCTCTTGACCACACCCCCAGGACCAGTGAATAGCATAAATGAAGGCATGGTTAGCTGCCACCCCATTCTTCTTTTTTTCCTCATACCTCCACACACCAGTGATGAAGTAAGGAATTTTATGTCCCCCACTCTCCCAGTGCATAGTCTCATTGCTTGGGCTACTAACATCGCACAAATAAGCCTGAGAGTCCCTCGTCTGTGTGGTCTTGATGGGTCCCTGCAGTGTTTCCTCTTTAGGAACAAAATCTGCCATGCGGCATGACTTGGTTCCAGGAGCTTTGGGGGGGCCAGCCTGTCATTTCCTTTTCTAGGGGCTTCCTTGTCTGTTACCTGTTTTTATTCAGTTCCTGCTCTTTTTCTTTCTTATCTGGCTTTTAGTAGGTTCTGGGTGAGCGAGAAGGGGACCGCACCGTGCAGTAGGTGTCAGGGTCTCCCTATAGGCGTGGTATTTACTAGCCTAAGGCGCTTCCGATGATGTCATAGGGCTGCGCCCGGTTTGCACATGAGCACTGGCCAACGGAAGCTCCAGGTGCCATTTTGGTTCTGGGCAAACAATTAGTTTTGCCCACAAACAACAGGTGGAGCCTGGGGCGGGTTCTGCTTTTCCCAGGATCACTTAAAAGTGTCAGTGGGCTGCTGTGGGATGGGCAATAGACAGCCTCCTGACTGTGTCTTCAGACTGTGAAGTTTGTTCCTGGATCCAGTCTCAGCATCCTTCTGTGTCGCCATCTACTGGTAGGAAAGTTTTCTGTACTTTAAAAAAAAAAAAAAAAGTGCATTCTTTTTTTCCTTTGGTTTATTTTAACTGTTTTTGCTTTGGTGTAGTTTTCATACTTTTTTGTTAGAAGATTACTGGCAATCTCCATCCCTCTGTTTATCATTCAGCTATTTCTCCCTTTTTCCACTGGCCATCCCTTATTCTCTACTACCATGAGTCAGTCACCACTTATGCAAGACCCTCAATACTTAAGGTAGGGGGACCACCAGTTGGTAAGTTTTCAGGTGACCTTAAAAGAGTTCCCTCTAATGCGGTTTGCTTTGATCTGTTTCAGCCCCGCACGCTCACGCTTTCGGAGTTCAAGAACAAGAGAGAACAGGCGTTCGGCAAAGGAGCATAGCTCCAGATGTCGCTCCCGGTCAAAGAAAAAATCCAAAAGAGCACGTCGTGCCTCCTCTTCTCCAGAGCAATACAGACTTTCCAGCAAGAAATCATGCTGCTCTTGCGTTGCAGTCCCCCTATCCAATAAACTGGTATGCAAAGACTGCCTAGAGGAATTTTCAGGGGACAGGGAGCAGGACACTGCACAAGTCTCAGCATTACTATAGAAGGTAATACGAGATTCCTTATCTGAGTTTACATCAGCCCAGCCACTCGCCCAAGGAGTCCCATTGGAAGATCAGCCAGGGACCTCAGCAAGCAGCATGACCATGCCCAATGGGATGTCCTTGCAGTCTGCTCAGCCTGTGGAAAAGGATAGTTCCTCCTCATCATGAACTTGGGTTCAGTTTCTCTCTAGTGGAACCCTTCATTCTGGCAATAAAACAGGCAATCGCATGGGAAGAGGAGGAAGTGCCAAAGAAGGCAAAATCCTATTACCCTTTTTTACAGAAACGTCAGACCTATTTTCCATTTATGGACGAAATCAAAGACGTCCTAAAGCAGGAGTGGCAAAAAAACGAAAGGAGGTTTCCACTCAACCGTATGCAGAAATTATATCCTCTACAGGAGAGGGAATATCACTTGACTCACCACCTACGGTCGATACGGCTGTCGTCCGCTTGGCAAAAAATGTAACTCTACCTATGGAGGACTCGTCAAGGATTTGATGGACAGAAAAATAGACTTAGTTCTTAAAAAGGCCTATCAGGCAGCGGGGGCAGCCTGCCGTCCAGCTATAACCCTCACCTCAGTGGCTAGCGCCCTGAAAGTTTGGATTCAGAACATTGAATTGGCAGTAAAGGAGGGAACACCAAGGGCAGATATCGTTCGGGCTCTGGATGAACTGAAGGTGTCAGCTGATTTTATAGGGGAAGCAGCAATAGACAAGGTCAAGTGCTCTGCCAGGGCTATGTTACATTCAGTAACAGCAAAGAGGGCCCTATGGCTAAAGCCATGGTCGGCAGATCCTTCTTCGAAGCAGTCTTGGTGTAAGATACCCTACGATGGCAAGTCCCTCTTTGGTGCCAAGATGGATTCGGCTATCTCGAGAATGTCAGGGGGCAAGTCTGGTCTGCTCCCACAGGACAGGAAACAGCGAAGGTCAAAGCCTTTTTCCAGTAGGTTTCATTCCTACAGATCCAGAGACTCTAGATTCTCTTGGCAGTCCAGGGCCCCGGCTGGCAGCTGGAAAGGGGCACAATCATCCTTTCCTAGAGCCCACAAGCAGAAGACACCGAGTGCCCCACAGGAGCCTGGTAAATCTTTTTGACGATGCGCAGTCCCAGATGCTTCCAGTAGGGGCCAGGCTGGTGCACTTTGCAGACATCTGGGCAAAAAATTCTACAGACGCCTGGGTAAAATCCACAGTTTCCCAGGGCCACTCCCAGAGGTGTACGTTCATACCCTCCAAGAGCAGAAAGCAGTAATACCAGTTCCCTCTTCGGAAAAGGACTCAGGGTTTTACTCCACCATATTCATGGTACGCAAGAAGGACGAAGGGTGGCACCCAGTTATTGACTTGAAGGCTCTAAATCAGTTTATTCTATTGAAGAAATTCAAAATGGAGTCCATTCACACTATCATTCAGACCATACAACCGGACGACTGGGTTCTCTCGGTGGATCTACAAGACACATACCTCTTTATTCCAATCTTGCCAACCTTCCAGAGGTACCTAAGATTTGCAATCGGCCAGACTCATTTACAGTTCACAAGCCTTCACTTTGGTCTGTGCACATCCCCGAGAACCTTCACGAAGGTCCTCGTTGCCATGCTAGCCCAGCTCAGGGTGCTACCACCACTACCTGGGCGATATCCTACTACTGGCAAGGGATCAAGAAGAATTAATAACACACAGAGAGATCCTCGTCCACACTCTGCAGAAGTTTGGGTGGATCAACTTCAAAAAGAGCCTTCTCATCCCAAGTCAACAGTTGGTGTACCTGGGAGCACTATTCGACACAGAGAAGGCATCTGTGTCTATTTCACCAGAGAAGGTCAAGGTGATCAGGAGGAGAATTTTAGCAGCAGCAACTTCCAGTCACCTTTCAGCCTTTCGGTGCCTCAGTTTTCTAGGCACCATGTCTTCGTGCATTCCAATGGTTCCATGGACCCACTGGCACCTTCGTCATTTTCAGCTAGGCTTCCTATCACAGTGGAGGAAGCAGCGCTTAGCACAACTGATAACGGTATCTGTCATTATGAGGAAGAGCCTGCAGTGGTGGCTGAGAATTCCTAAAAAAGTCAGGTCCCTTGGGTCCTTTAAGTTGGTCATTGTTACGACCGATGCCAGTGAGGCAGGCTGGGGGGCACACTGCGAGGGTCAGTCAGTCCAGGGCAGGTGGAGCTTCCCTGCCAGGGGATTGGTTTCCAATGTACTACAGATTCGAGCAGCATTCATGGCTCTCAAGACTCTGTGCCACAGAATCAAGAATCGCCCAGTTACTCTACAGATGGACAACAGGGCCGCAGTGGCCTATATTCAACACCAGGGAGGAACTCGCAGCAGTACATTGATGGTGGAAGTAAAACCCATAATGACCTGGGCAGAAATACACCTACAGTCGTTGAGAGCAGTCTACCTTACTGGGAGGTTGAATGCGCAAGAAGATCATCTTTTGAGGAAATTCCCGGATCAGACGGAATGGGCCTTACATCCCAGAGTATTTGATCAGTTGGTCCATAAGTGGGGTCTACCGCAAATCGACCTCTTTGCTTCTTACAGCATCAGCAAACTTCAGAGGTTCTTGTCCAGATTTCCACATCCCCAGGCGGAGGGAACGGATGCGCTAGTCACACCCTGAAATTGCAACCTGGCCTACGCCTTTCCTCCAACAGCTCTAATCATGAGGTTCCTCCTGAGGCTATTGAGAGAGCAGGTGACAGTCATAGCCATCCTTCCGTTCTGGCCATGGAGGCCTTGGTTCCCCTTAGCGATACACCTCAGCAAACAACATCCAATTCCCCTGCCAATATTTCCATACCTACTAGTACAAGGCAAGTTTTTGCACCCGAACATACGCAGGCTGGATCTTTGGGCTTGGCTACTGAGAGGGGGAGGCTGGAGAACTTAGGGTGCTCCTCTGGAGTTATTGCCATACTACTGAGGGCCAGAAAACCCACTACGAATAAAGTCTACAACAAAATCTGGGACAGGTTCACACTCTTGCTAACTGAGAGAGGTCTTGATCCAGCAACCCCACCTCTATTGGCAGTGTTGTACTTCCTTCAGTCGATCCTAGACATGGGCCTTAGCCTTAGTTCATTGAAAGTGCAAATATCTGCAATCTCAGCAATAACAAAACTAAAATGGGCTGAGGACTCGCTAATCAAACAATTCTTGAAAGCAGTTATCAAAATTCTCCCATTTTCCTCAATGGGATCAGTCAGTTCTACTAGATTTTCTTTCTGCCCATCCCTTTGCTCCAACTAAGGATTGTTCCCTTTGGAACATAACGTACAAGGCAGCTTTCTTAACGGCAATTACCTGTGGTAGGAGAGTGTCGGAGCCCTGGGAGCCTCAGAGAAGCATATAAGATTCTTTCCAGATCAGGTCGAACTAAGGCCAGTCGATTATTTTGTTCCAAAGGTGGCAGCAACCTTCCACCAAACTGGTATTTGGGCCTTACCCAACTTCTCAGAAGAGAGTTCAGGAATTCTGCAAGAATTGGATGTCTCCAGAACGTTAAAAACATACCTTTCGGTTACTGCACCATTTAGGTCTTCGGAGAAACTCTTTATAGTCCCAACAGGAAAATACTGGTGGAAGGAAGCCACCGCAAGAACCTTGGCAGGATGTATGGTAAAACTCATACGTAGAGTGTACAGAGTGAGGGGCGGTGATCTTCCTACAGTGGTGACTGCACACTCCACCAGGGTGGTGGCAGCATCCTGGCTCATTCGAATGTATCTATGGAAACTATCTGTAGTGCAGCATCTTTTGCGAAATACATTCTTAAGACATTATAGAATCGACCCAGGCGCTTTGTCGTCTGTAGATTTTGGAAGAAGGACTATCTAGTCTTTTGTTATGATTTAAAATAAATTTGGTTTGTCAAGCATTACCCACCCTGTTAGCTAGTTATTTATTACTAGTATGCTGCCATGTTGGCGTTAGGAAAATGGAAAATTGTATCAAATACCGTAATTTTACTTTCCTGACGCCAAACCATGGCAGCATATGAGTCCACCCATGTGCGTTTCGGTGGCTTGTTACAAAGAATGGGGTGGTGGCTAACCATGCCTTCATTTATGCTATTCACTGGTCCTGGGGGAGTGGTCAAGAGGCGGAGCTCTATCACTAGCATGCTGCCATGGTTTGGCGTCAGGAGAGGAAAATTACAGTAATTATTTGATACAATTTTCCGTTTTCAGTCTGTTAGGAACCCCCAGGCCTCTGGGCTGATTTTTTTCTATCCCTTGTGTTGTGGACACACCTACAAAGTGTGAGGCGTACTCATCCTGCTTCCTCCTTCCTCCTGGGTGCATTTAAAGAGAATCTCTAATTTGTGAGATATTTTGTACAGGCTTGTCTTTTCTCTTTTTGATGCATATTCACTGTACCTTTGTACTTTAGATAGCTTTCTGATCTGCTAATCAAATGCCACCCCCCTGAGGAAGACCGCAAGGGTCGAAAAGCGCCCGGGTTCTGGAAGCATGCAATCAGAATCATGTAATTATGCTTTATAATATGTGTTTGTACATTTTTCTTATATATGTAATGTGTCTGATAATTTTATACCTCCCCTAGAGTGCATTATATAGGGGTTATCTTTAATATTTGCCAAATAAATATTTGATTTTATACTTGATATATTTGTCCTACTTTCTCTTTAGTGCATGGCGCTGGCAGGGGATCCACCCATGGCCATCAGGGTTTTTAGCCGAGTTCAGTCAGGACCTCAGTCTGTTTAATTTTCTACACTTGGTGGGCATACTGGGATGGTTTTTACTTATATGTTTCCTCTACAGGTAGGATCCTTGAGAGGATATGGCTACCCCTCTTATAATTATATTTTTTTTCCATTCAGGCTACCACTGTTTACTTGGCACTTTGTTTATGGGTTGTTTCCCCTTTCTTGCCTTTATCTGGTTATGTATTCACATGGTCTCTTCTTTATCTCTTGATCATCCTTTGGTGGCTACCTTACAAATTTTCTTTTACACTTGGCTTTCTCCATGGAGCTGTTGGACACTTTTGTAGACACCAATCAACTATCCTTATTTAATGACATATACACATATCATATATATATATATATATATATATATATACATATATATATATATATATATATATATAATCTTCACACCCCACAGAGCTGCAGATGATGTCCTGGTTCCCCCTTTATCTGGTCTTCTTTTGGACCGGGAGGTTTATCCTCGCCTCAGCCCTGGGTTAGACGGTTGCTCTGACACTTTCACCTCTCTATGTTTGGGCACACTGTTGGTGCTGACATGTAAGTTATAAAACCATCTTCTTGGAATTTTTTATTTTCTGTTTTTGTGGGGAGCTAATTATTATACCCTTTTTAACACACATATGAGGTTCTCACACTCTAAAACAAACCTACCTTTTCAGATACTAATGCTGGCCATACACTATGCGAAAAATCGGCCAAACCCATTTTCGAAAAACGAACATTCGGCCGTGAGGGCAAACAATAGTGCCATCATGTAAAGATCGACAAAGCGTTCAGTGGACATAATAATGAATGCATTTTTCTTTTGTTTTTTACATATACCTAGGGCAGACAGTTTGGACGGGAAACACATTAACCTTTCAATTCATCGTTCCTTCGGCAGAAAATTTACCTAATTGTCTAAATTTCCAAATTTCGGCCAATTTTTCGTATAGTTTATGGCCAGCATTATTTTATATTAGAAACTAAAAAAAAGGTTGTTTTTTTTCTAATATTTTCACTCTTTTTTTACTTATATCGCATAAAATAAAACACCCAGTGGTGATTACATACCACCAAAAGAAATCTCTATTTGTGTGAAAAAAATGATAAAAATTATGTTTGGGCATAGTGTTGCATGACTGAGTAATTGTCATTAAAAGTGTGAGAGCGCTGAAAGCTAAAAATTGGTCTGGGCAGGAAGGAGGTGAAAGTGCCCAGTATTGAAGTGGTTAAAGTTGAGTTTAGGGCCTGGTAGTTTTTAGTCCCGTAAACCTGCAGAGAAGTCTTCCTTTGTATTCATTACTTTTTTTATATATTACTTACTGTGCAAAAATCACAACCATAGATAATGATAGGTAAATCACAAACTTTACTCAAACCTTACATTTATCAACTATACGCAACCCAGTAAAATGCCTGTAAAACCTAAGCTAACCCAGTCAAAAATCTAAATTTAAATTTAATTACTAATAAAATATGCTCCTAATACCTGAGGTAATAATACCCATTTGAAGAAGGTAGAGCTTTCTGAAGAATCTACATGTTATAAAATACAGACACCTTGGTAAACTCAATCTCCAAACTCATCAAACTAGATTATAATTATTAATGATGTTCCCACCAACCTAGAATTGTGTTCTCATTGTCCAATTGTCTTTTGAAAAATTTGGAATCACTAGAATCAGATAATGATGCACGTGTGCATATTTAGGCTCAATTCACATTAGCGCATTTCCAAAGTCACACGATTTTCAGTGCAACTTTGGAGAGCGACTTTGATGTAGCTTTTGGTGCAACTTTGATCTGACCAAAGCTGCAGCAAAAGTTGCACCAAAGTAGTGCAGGCACATTTTCAATGTCGCTGTGACTTTAACCCCTAGGCGCCAGCCACACGCAAATATGTGCCTCTTGGCAGCTGGGCCTTGACGGTATATCTGCGTGAATTTGAGTCAATACAGCAATGCCAAGAGCGAGCACCGGCTAACCGAAAGCTCCCGATTGCTACTTGCAATTGGGAGTTTTCCGATTGCCGTTACAGCCAATCACGGCGGTCACATGATCCTAAACTCTGCCCCACCTCCTTGCACCCTAAACCTCTTAAAAGGCCGGGAGGTGCCGGCACTAAGAGTTTAAGTTCCATCAATTTGAGCAGGTGACACTGAAAAGAATGGGCAACTTGTCATGCAGCTTTGATGTCCAAAGTCATATGGAAAGTTGCACAAGTGTGAATGGAGCCTAATATCGCTGCCCTTGAATTACATAGTTATATAGTAGGTGAGGTTGAAAAAAGACACAAGTCCATAAAGTCCAACCTATGTGTGTGATTATATGTCAGTATTACATTGTATATCCCTGTATGTTGTGGTCGTTCAGGTGCTTATCTAATAGTTTTTTTAAACTATCGATGGCCCCCGCTGAAACCACTGCCTTCCACATCCTTGCCGCTCTTACAGTAAAGAACCCTCTACGCAGTTTAAGGTTAAATCTAATCTCTTCTAATTTTAATGAGTGGCCACATGTCTTATTAAACTCCCTTCCGCTGAAAAGTTTTATCCCTATTGTGGGGTCACCAGTGTGGTATTTGTAAATTGAAATCATATCCCCTCTCAAGCGTCTCTTCTCCAGAGTGAAAAAGTTCAGTGCTAGCAACCTTTCTTCATAACTAATACTATCCAGTCCCTTTATTAGCTTTGTTGCCCTTCTCTGTACTCATTCCATTTCCAGTACATGCTTCCTGAGGACTGGTGCCCAGAACTGGACAGCATACTCCAGGTGAGGCCAGATCAGAGTCTTGCAGAGTGGGAGAATTACTGCTTTATCTCCTGAGTTAATTCCCTTTTTAATGCATGCCAATATTCTGTTTGCTTTGTTAGCAGCAGCTTGGTATTGCATGCCATTGCTGAGCCTGTCATCTACTAGGGCCCCCAGGTCCTTTTCCACCCTTGATTCCCCCAGAGGTTCTCCCGCCGTGAGTAGATTGCATTCATATTTTTACCACCCAAATGCATTATTTTACATTTTTCTGCATTAACTGCTTCAGCCCCGGAAGATTTTACCCCCTTCTGGACCAGAGCACTTTTTGCGATTCAGCACTGCGTAGCTTTAACTTACAATTGCGCGGCCGTGTGACAATAAACCCAGACGTCCTTTTTTTCCCACAAATAGAGCTTTCTTTTGGTGGTATTTGATCACCTCTGCGGTTTTTATTTTTTGCACTATAAACAAAAAATGAGCGTCAATTTTGAAAAAAAAGCAATATTTTAAACTTTTTGCTATAATAAATATCCCCCAAAAATATATAACTAACTAACTAATATATAACTATATAAAACTAACTTTTTCCTCAGTTTAGGCCGATATGTATTCTTCTACATATTTTTGGTAAAAAAAGCGTATATTGATTGGTTTGCGCAAAAGATATAGCGTCTACAATATAGGGGAAAGTTTTATGGCATTTTTATTATAATTTTTTTTATTAGTAAAGGTGGCGATCTGCAATTTTTTTCGTGACGCGACATTATGGCGGACGCATTGGACACTATTTTGGGACCATTGTCATTTATACAGCGATCAGTGCTATAAAAATGCAATGATTACTGTGTAAATGACACTGGCAGGGAAGGGGTTAAACACTAGGGGGCGATCAAGGGGTTAAGTGTGTCCTAGAGAGTGATTCTAACTGTGGGGGGGATGGGCTACCTAGGACATAACATTAATCACTGCTCCCGATGACAGGGAGCAGTGATCTCTGTCATGTCACAAGGCAGAACGGGGAAATGTCTGCGGCTCCGTGACACATTCGCCGGGACACCGGCGGACATCTGTACGTGGTGGCGTGCGCGCGCCTGCTAGCCCTGCCAATTAAAGGGGATGTACAGGTAGGGATGTACAGGTATGCCCATTTGCCCACCACTGCCATTGTGCCGACGTATATCGGCATGCAGCGGTCAGCAAGTGTTTAAACCTCATTTGCCATGTAGTTGCCCAGACCATTAGTTTGTTTAGATCTTCTTGCAAGGTTTCCACATCCTGCAGAGAAGTTATTGCCCTGCTTAGCTTAGTATTGTCCGTAAATACAGAGATTGAACTGTTTATCCCATCGTCCAGGTCGTTTATGAACAAATTAAATAGGATTGGACCCAGCACAGAACCCTGGGGGACCCCACTTTCCACCCCTGACCATTCCGAGTACTCCCCATTTATCACTACCCTCTGAACTCGCCCTTGTAGCCAGTTTTCAATCCATGTTGTCCATGCCAACGGACCTTATGTCAGGTCACCTGAGACCAGGTGACAGATGCACTCCATAGGAGTCGGAAGTGCACCGCTAAGATAATGGACCCTAGGACTGACTGCTGCGGATTGTACCCAGGGAGGTTCAGGAAGCAGGTCTACTGGATCACTAACACAGGTCCCAGTGGGAGCTAGAGCATAGATTCCCCAGAGAGCGGAGTCTAAGAGCCAGCAGGTGTTCACCAGAGCCTCTAGTGGTGAGGATGGACTGCGCTGCAGTCTGGCTCCAGGTCGCGGGCCCTATTGTCTCACAGCTCACGCTCATGGTAGACTACAGGAGAAGGAAGCAGCAGGCTGGGACAACAAAGATAGTAAAGGCATAAAACAGAGGTCAGGGCGACTAGCAGACAAGAACAACAGAGTATACGCCATAGGTTCAGGGTCACAGGCAAACAGGAATAGCTGGGGACATGCCAAAAGATCAAGATCACGAGCAAGGTTGGTAACAGAGACAAACGTAGAGCACACGGCAAGCAGGAAACAGGAAGCCAAACACACAGTGAATTACAATGGTTGATCAGCCCCGCTGGCTTGCAGTGCACAGGTTAATATAGTGTTCCCTGATAGGGCCTAGGGTGGAGCCATGCTTAGAGGAGAGGTTATAAAAACAGCCAGGTGAGAGTGGCTGGCCTCTTAGTCTGAACACATGAGGAGAGGTAAGCTGACAGAGAAAGATTACTGCATAACCATGACACCTTACTTTGTACAGTAAACGTTTATGGGGAACTGTGTCAAATTCTTTTGCAAAATCCAGATACACTACATCTACGGGCCTTCCTTTATCTAGATGGCCGCTCACCTTCTCATAGAAGGTTAATAGATTGTTTTGGCAAAAATGGTTCTTAATTAATCCATGCTGATTGCTGCTAATGATGCAGTTTTCTTTACTAAAATCTTGTATATAGTCCCTTATCATCCCCTCCAGGAGCTTGCATACTGTTGATGTTAGGCTAACTGGTCTGTAATTCCCAGGGATGTATTTTGGCCCTTTTTTAAATATTGGTGCTACATTGGCTTTTCTCCAATCAGCTGGTACCATTCCCATTAGTAGATTGTCAGTAAAAATTAGGAACAATGGTCTGGCAATTACTTGACTAAGTTCCCTAAGGACCCTTGGGTGCAAGCCATCTGGTCATGGTGACTTATTACTGTTAAGTTTTCCAAGTCTATCTCTAATTCTGTCCTGTTAGCCATGCTGGTGCTTCCTGTGATGTGTCATGAGGATAAACACTGCAGTTTCATTTACTGAAGCCCCCCGATTCCTTTGTGAAGACTGAGGAGAAGAATAAATTCAATACCTTCGCCATCTCCCCATTCTTTGTAACCAGATTTCCTTCCTCATTCTTTATAGGGCCAATGTGGTCTGTCCTCCCTTTTTTATATACTTAAAAAATTTCTTGGGAATTTTTTTGCTCTCCTCCGCTATGTGTCTTTCGTGTTCTATCTTAGCCACCCTAATTTCTCCCTTACATTTCTTGTTGCATTTTTTGTAAAGTCTGAATGCTGATGATGATTCCTCAGGCTTGTATTTTTTGAAGGCCTTCTCCTTTGCTGTTATATGCATTTTTACATTGGAGTTAAGCCATCCAGGATTTTTGTTTGCTCTTTTGAATTTATTTCCCAATGGGATGCATTGGCTCATGCCCTTATTTAATATGATCCTAAAGAAAACCCATCTCTCCTCCGTGTTCTTTGTTCCTAAGATTCTATCCCAATGTATATCTTCTAGCAAGGATCGTAGTTTAGGGGAGTTTTGAAATTCAGTGTCTTTGTATTCCCCTTATGTTTCCTATTTGTGTGATTTATACTGAAGCTAATTGACCTGTGATCACTGTTTCCTAAATTGCCCCTTATTTCCACATCCGTGATCAGGTCTGTATTGTTGGTAATCAGTAGGTCTAGTAATGCTTTGTTTAATTATTGAAGTTAGTGAAAGGGCACAAAGGGCTATGGGATATATTAAGTTTTTATACATTTTTAAAGCCAGCTTCCACTCATGTTTTTAAAATGTTTTATGTTTTTATTGCTGTAGGTACATCCTTTGGGGAAATCTGTGTCCCTACTTATTGCTAGGATAGTGGGTAATAGAGGTTAGTTTATAGGTTTTTGAACTGATGTTTATTTTACAATACATGGGCAATATTTATTTTATAAATAAAGATTCCATACATGACAAAGAATCCCCTGAGCACATAAGGCAATCTAAAAAGGCAGCACAGGAGACGCTGTCTGCTTTTAGGGATTTTCTGCCTGACTGACACCTCAGATGGAGCCGCCAAGTAAGAGATAGGTGATTGCTTTGATTCAATTTTGTGTAAAGCTGGTCATACACATTTTCTTTTGTTCAGTCAGCAGTAGGGATGAGCAGAACACCCCCCTGTTCGGTTCGCACCAGAACTTGCGAACAGGAAAAAAATTTGTTTGAACACGCGAACACCATTAAAGTCTATGGGACACGAACATGAATAATCAAGAGTGCTAATTTTAAAGGCTTATATGCAAGTTATTGTCATAAAAATGTTTGGGGACCTGGGTCCTGCCCCAGGTGACATGGATCAATGCAAAAAAAAAGTTTTAAAAACGGACGTTTTTTTGGGAGCAGTGATTTTAATAATGCTTAAAGTGAAACAATAAAAGTGTAATATCCCTTTAAATTTCGTACCTGGGGGGTGTCTATAGTATACCTGTAAAGGGGCGCATGTTTCCCGTGTTTAGAACAGTCTGACAGCAAAATGACATTTCAAAGGAAAAAAAGTCATTAAAAATTAACTCTATTAATGAATTGCCGGTCCGACAATACACATAAAAGTTCATTGATAAAAACAGCATGGGAATTCCGCATAGGGAACCCTGAACCAAAATTCTTTTAAAAAAATGACGTGGGGGGTCCCCCGAAATTCCATACCAGGCCCTTCAGGTCTGGTATGGATTTTAAGGGGAACCCCGCACCAAAATTAAAAAAAAAAAATGGTGTGGGGTCCCCCTAAAAATCCATACCGACCCTTATCCGAGCACGCAACCTGGCAGGCCGCAGGAAAAGAGGGGGGGACGAGAGAGTGGCCCCCGCCTCCTGAACCGTACCAGGCCACAAGCCCTCAAAATTGGCCGGTGGTTGTGGGGGTCTGCAGGCGGGGGGCTTATCGGAATATGGAAGCCCCCTTTAACAAGGGGACCCCCAGATCCCGGCCCACCCCCCCGTGTAAAATCGTGAGGGGGTACCCCTACCATTTCCCTAAAAAAGTGTCAAAAATGTTAAAAATGACAAGAGACAGTTTTTGACAATTCCTTTATTTAAATGCTTCTTCTTTCTTCTTTCTTCTATCTTCTATCTTCCTTCGGTTTCTTCCTCCATCTTCTTCTTCTTCTGGTTCTTCTGGTTCTTCCTCCGGTGTTCTCGTCTGGCATCTTCCTCTGCGGCGTCTGCGTCTTCTTCCCTTCTTCTCCGGGCCGCTCCGCATCCATGATGGCATGGAGGGAGGTTCCCGCTGTGTGATGCTTCTCTCTTCATCTTTTTCTCTTCATCTTTTTCTCTTCATCTTCTTCTCTTCATCTTCTTCTCTTCATCTTCTTTTCGGCCACTCCGCATCTGCTGTGTGACGCTTCTCTCTTCATCTTCTTCTCTTCATCTTCTTCACTTCATCTTCTTGTCTTCATCTTCTTTTCGGGCCGCTCCGCATCCATGATGGCATGGAGGGAGGCTTCCGCTGTGTGACGCTTCTCCTCTTCTGACGGTTCTTAAATAACGGGGGGCGGAACCACCTGGTGACCCTGCCCCCTCTGAAGCGTGGTGACTTGACTGGACTTCCCTGTGGCATCACGGGGAATGCCACAGGGAAGTCCCGTCAAGTCCCCGTGCGTCACCGGGTGGCCCCGCCCCCGTTATTTAAGAACCGTCAGAAGAGGAGAAGCGTCACACAGCGGGAGCCTCCCTCCATGCCATCATGGATGCGGAGTGGCCCGGAGAAGAAGGGTTGAAGACGCCGACGCCGTGGAGGAAGATGCCAGACAAGAACACCGGAGGAAGAACCAGAAGAACCAGAAGAAGAAGACGATGGAGGAAGAAACTGAAGGAAGATAGCAGATAGAAGAAAGAAGAAAGAAGAAGCATTTAAATAAAGGAATTGTCAAAAACTGTCTCTTGTCATTTTTAACATTTTTTACAGTTTTTTAGTGAAATGGTAGGGGTACCCCCTTACCATTTCACACAGGGGGGAGGGCCGGGATTTGGGGGTCCCCTTGTTAAAGGGGCTTCCAGATTCTGATAAGCCCCCCACCCACAGACCCCCACAACCACCGGCCAGGGTTTGTGGGGATGAGGCCCTTGTCCTCATCAACATGGGACAAGGTGTTTTGGGGGGCTACCCCAAAGCACCCTCCCAATGTTGAGGGCATGTGGCCTGGTACGGTTCAGGAGGGGGGGCACTCTCCCCCCCCTCTTTTCCTGCGGCCTACCAGGTTGCGTGCTCGGATAAGGGTCTGGTATGGATTTTTGGGGAGACTCCACGCCTTTTTTTTTTTTTATTTTGGCGCGGGGTTCCCCTTAAAATCCATACCAGACCTGAAGGGTCTGGTATAGATTTTGAGGGGGACCCCACGCCATTTTTTTTAAAATTTTGGCCGGAGTTCCCCTTAATATCTATACCAGACCTGAAGGGCCTGGTAAGGAATTTAGGGGGACCCCCCACGTAATTTTTAAAAAAAATTTTGGTTTGGGGTTCCCCTGTGCGGAATTCCCATGCCGTTTTTATCAATGAACTTTTATGTGTATTGTCGGACCGGTAATTCATTACTAGCCGCGAGTAGTTTAAATTACTTTTTTTCCTTTGAAATGTCATTTTTCTGTCAGACTGTTCTAAACACGGAAAACATGCGCCCCTTTACAGGTATACTATAGACACCCCCCAGGTACGAAATTTAAAGGGATATTACACTTTTAGTGTTTCACTTTAAGCATTATTAAAATCACTGCTCCAGAAAAAACGGCCGTTTTTAAAACTTTTTTTTGCATTGATCCATGTTCCCTGGGGCAGGACCCAGATCCCCAAATACTTTTTATGACAATACCATGAATATAAGCCTTTAAAATTAGCACTTTTGATTTCTCCCATAGACTTTTAAAGGGTGTTCGAATTTGCTGCGAACACCCCAAATTGTTCGCTGTTCGGCGAACTTGCGAACAGCCGATGTTCGAGTCGAACATGAGTTCGACTCGAACTCGAAGCTCATCCCTAGTCAGCAGACTAAACAAATAAATAAATAAATAACAGACTCCTCCATCTACACAAACAAGGTAAATTGAGAAATCACCCCCACCACCAGAGCATTGTATTCTGACAGAGGCAGCTGAGTGGCTGATTGGCCGCAATCATTGCTCGATAGAAACATTTCCAACATGTCTCTTAAAAAGAAATTGATTAAATAATCAATCAATTTGTCAAGTGGGGAAGGCCACACACTCATCAAAAATTAATTTAATTTCAATCAGTGTATGGCCAGCTTAAATTTCAGCTTGAACTCCCATGCTCTGTACACAACAGACCTTTTAGAACAGGTGATAAGGATACAGAGAATAATGTATGAAGCAAAGGATAAAAAATATATTTAATATTTCATAATTACCTGACAAAGAATTAAAGCAACGTTCTTATTTTTTCATTCTTGATTATACTAAAGAAAGAACATACCGTATATACTCGAGTATAAGCCGAGTTTTTCAGCACTTTTTTTGTGCTGAAAAAGCCTCGTCTTATACTCGAGTCACTGTGTACATCTGCACCCTTATGCACCTGATCTCCCGGCGCTGTGACATGCAGTCTAGTCGGCGGCCATCCAGTGTTACAAAGCTTCGCCTTCTCCTCGTCCTCATCTGTGATAGGCGGAACACTGACTCACTGCTGGGAAACTGAATCAGTGTTCCCTCACGGACGAGGAGGAGGTGGGGCTCTGTTACACTGGACGGCTGCCAACTAGACTGCATGTCACAGCACCGGAGATCAGGTACATGAGGCTGCAGATGTACACAGTGAGATGGCACAGTGAGGCTGCAGATTTACACAGTGAGATGGCACAGGTGATAAGGATACAGAGAATAATGTATGAAGCAAAGGATAAAAAATATATTCAATATTTCATAATTACCTGACAAAGAATTAAAGCAACGTTCTTACTTTTACATTCTTGATTATACTAAAGAAAGAACATACCATATATACTCGAGTATAAGCCGAGTTTTTCAGCACATTTTTTTGTGCTGAAAAAGCCCCCTCGGCTTATACTCGAGTCACTGTGTACATCTGCAGCCTCATGCACCTGATCTCCCTGTGCTGTGACATGCAGTCTAGTCGGCGGCCGTGCAGTGTAACAAAGCCCCGCCTTCTCCTCGTCCTCGTCCATGATAGGCGGAACACTGACTCACTGCTGGGAAACTGAATCAGTGTTCCGTCACGGACGAGGAGGAGGTGAGGCTCTGTTACACTGGACGGCTGCCGACTAGACTGCATGTCACAGCACCGGAGATCAGGTACATGAGGCTGCAGATGTACACAGTGAGATGGCACAGTGAGGCTGCAGATGGGTACAGTGAGATGGCACAGTGAGGCTGCTGATGGACACAGTGAGATGGCACAGTGAGACTGCAGATGGACACAGTGAGATGGCACAGTGAGGCTGCAGATAGACACAGTGAGGCATACAGATGGCACAGTGAGGCATGCAGATGGGTACAGTGAGATGGCACAGTGAGGATGCTGATGGACACAGTGAGATGGCACAGTGAGACTGCAGATGGACACAGTGAGATGGCACAGTGAGGCTGCAGATAGACACAGTGAGGCATACAGATGGCACAGTGAGGCATGCAGATGGCACAGTGAGGCATGAAGATGGGTACAGTGAGGCATGCAGATGGACACAGTGAGGCATGCAGATGGCACAGTGAAGTTGGGCATTGTTGACGCCTCTTTTCCACTTACAGTAGCTGCTGCATTTCTCACCCTAGGCTTATACTCGAGTCAATAATAATCAATTTTCCCATTTTTTTGTGGTAAAATTAGGTGCCTCGGCTTATTCGGGTCGAGTATATACGGCATGTAAATATCAATGTACATTCTCTTTAAAGTATTTTAACACCTTGGAACAGACTTTTATTTTCTTTTTGTTAGACTTTAAAAGCAAGTATGTTGCTTACCTAGAAAATAATCTATTACTTTTATTTTCTTCTTTACATTTAGTATGTTTAATCATTTCAAAGGAAAAATGTATCTTCTTCCAGTCATTTAAAGCATTTGATCCCAGTATAAATGTAGACATGTAATGTGTTGTAATGTCCAGAAATATTCTTGTAAAGCTAACATAAATCAGGAACATAGACCTTAATTAATAGATGTAGAAGTTTATCTTACACATGGTCCCTATGGGTTTATGGACCCTATGGGAAACCAATCAACTTCCAAGTTTTATTGTCAAAGCTTAATTGAAGCTGAAGTTAGAAGCCGATTGGCTACCATGCACAGCTGCACCAGATTTTGAGTGCACCAGTTTTAGTAAATCTCTCCCACAGCTCCCATATTGCCCCAGCCAGTAGCCAAGAGGTAAGATCAACCTCAACCAGGGGTAAGAGGTACCCCGGCTATTTTCCAGGAAGTCTCGTCCCAAGAATCAGGGTGGTTCCTGTCAGGATGTCAGGAAAACCCCTGTCCAGAGGCCAGGAGTGGGCCATGCAGCATGGTGATGCGACTAAATGCTAAGTGAGCCAAGTGAACCAGGAGAGCTGGGCAATAAAGTCAGAGGTACTGGTGAGGAGAGCAGCCGTGTTGCTGACAAAGAGGCTAGGTGGCTCGGTACTTTCAGTTGATTTTTCCTGTTGATGGTGGAAAACCCTACGTGGGTAACAGATTTCTATGTATACTGTTCTGTTCTATTTAATAAAAGTTAGCTGCCACAACCTAAAGTGCAGCTTGGACTGGCATAACTAATTGGAAAATGCATCTGCCACATGAGTATAATCACCACAATAGCACTAAATATACTATATAAATATAATATATATTTACGAGCATAATTTGTTCCAGAAGAATGCTTGTAATCCAAAACACTTGTATATCAAAGCGAGTTTCCCCATAGGAGTCAATGGAAACTCAGATAATTTGTTTCACAGTGACTGCTATTGTATGCAGTACCGCATGTGGCCAGAGGTGGGGGGTTCCGGAGAGGAAACACTCTGAGACCACTCGGATGCACTCAGGGACACTCGGAGAGGCTCAGAGACACTCGGGAATGGAGTGTTTGTGATTGTTTCCGAGTGTTTCCGAGTGGCTACGAGTGTCACCGGCGCCCCTGCACCTCTGGCCAAATGTGATACTGCACACCCCAGAGGCTTGAATCCTGCTCGTCTTGTGAGACAACGCTCGCAAACAGAGTCAGGATTTTGAAAAAAATAATAGCTCATATTGCGAAGCGCTCATAAACCGCGTTACTAGCAATCCGAAGTATTACTGTTTATATATATTGTATACATCCAGTATATATATTCTGTAATTTATCAAATTATCAATGCATCATCGGTACACATTTCAATTTTATGCTAGTTATAAGAATGTATATAGGAATAGAGATATCACTTGTATAAGATGTATCTGTCTCCCTTCAGATGAGGGACTTAATATGAAGAGTAAATGTCTGACTTTTAACACAAAATCCACCAGTATACTATAATGTGAATGTGTATGCATGTATATTCTCTATATAATTAGGTTTGTGGTTCATATGCAAGACCATCCAAATGCTTTGCTTTCAAAAATATACATTGCAAATTGTTACATGAAAGGAAACTCCTGTACTGGTTTGGCTTACTTTCCTCTGGTATGTTAAGAAAGAAAGCCACTTAATCCATAATACAGCGGAAAATATTTTTCAAAAAATGTATTTAGCAGATCAAAGAGCTCTTTTCTTCTATCGTTGGTATTATTAATGATGTGCTAGCGCTCATGTCCTTAATAAATCATGCTAGTGGTGCATTCTTTACTCCCTTACAAGATAACTTAAAGTGTTTGTTAACCAAAAAAAACAAAAAACTATTCTGTTACTTTAAAGCATGTTATACTGCACAGTGCTTGTGCTGTTGTAATTTGGCTCTCTGTAACACCTGTAATACCTAGCTGATCCTGCCTGGCTATGCCCTCCCCCCTGTAAACTGACCATGATAATCAGGGCTGCTGAGCCCTGACACCATGATCCATTTACATGCCTCTGTTATCCACAGCCCTGCTCTCCTGTGTCTGTGTCTCCTCTGTCCTCCTCCCCCCTCCCCTATCTGCCTATCTGCATGTCAGGGCCGTCCCCCCCTCTGCTCCTGCTGCTCTGATATTTCATATAAAATCATCTCATCCGCTCTGTAATATACCAATAAGTGTGCCTGTGCCTGTGTTATGTAAAAAATATGCTGATCTGTATGCATATCAGCGTGGCTCCCAGTGATCAGCTGACGCGTGCCTCTCTCTTTCCTCTCTCCTCCCCAGCTGACGTCAGCGGGAGTGCTCGGCCCTGGCCACTGGGGCGGGGCCAGAAAGTGAAGAGAGCTGAAGAGTCAGCTGAGCGATGGGAGCCGCGCTAATATGGATACAGATAAGCATGTTTTTTTACATAAGACAGGCACAGGGACATTTATTGGTATATTACAGCGCGGATGGGATGATTTTATATAAGTGGGTTAACAACCACTTAAAGAAAACTTATAATAAATTTGATGAAATTTGATGAAATTCTTTAGGTTGTTTCTAGCATTTCTGAAGCATGGTAGGCCATATGGTAATTTTGCTTTAGTTGTATCACAGCTTTGAACCAACTGAACCCTAATGTTGTGAAATTGTATACTGAAATTCATATAGCTAAACTACTTGTTGGGGTTGATTTACAAAAGGCCAATAGGCTGTTCACTTTGCAAATACATTTTCCCTTAGCTTAGTGAATTAAGTGAAGATCTTCTGACTTCTACCATCCAATCATGTACAAACAAATATAATTTATTTTCCTTGAACATGATTGGATATTCTTTGAAAAGTGAATTTTTACCATGTTCACTAAGCCAAAGGAAATTCTGCCAAATTAAAAATCATCTTGCAAAGTGGACAACTGATTTGCCTTTGTTAAAACAACCTAATCAATTACTGTTCAAGGTCAATTAGTTAAACTTTCATAAAAGTAGTGGGCAATGTGAACGGTCTATCTGCATCTGGGATGCCTCGATTGTAAGCTTTATTGTATTTGTAAGTACCCCCCCGGCGGTATTCCCGAGTCTGGCTCGGGTGGATTTTCAATAGCAAAAGCGGTATCCCCGAGCCAGATTCGGGATCGCATCGCAGGATCCACGTAGAGGTTACTTACCTTGTCCCCTGGATCCTGCGATGTCTCCCCGCTGTGATCTGCGAGCCGTCGTGTCTCTCTCGATTCACAGTGCTGAGCTCCGTTCCCTGCGAGCGTTGCGACGCACGGGGACGGAGTTCAGCGCCAAATTCAAAAAGTGAAACACACAGTACAGATACAGTATACTGTAATCTTGCAGATTACAGTACTGTATCAAATAATTACACATCCCCTTTGTCCATAGTGATCTGCCCAGTGTCCTGCATGCACTTTTATATTATAAATACTATTCTTTCTGCCAGGAAACTGGAGATTTTCCATAGCAACCAAAACTGTCCCTTTACATCAAAAGTGGCTTTAGACCAGCTAGAAAACAGCGATAATAAATTAGAATCACTTGTAGAATTGAGTCATAGTGATTTGTGGGGAAATCCGTCATCAAACACTAAAAGTAACGAAAGCGACAATTCTGCAACTGAGCAAATTCCAGTGTTTTGGATTTGATTACATTATTGAATTATTTTTATTCTTATTATATTATTATTTGGTATAATTATTTATAGTAATTTATTATATTATAATTTTTTATTTTGTTTTTCAAACTTTATCATACCCAGGATGTCTACTAGACTCTTGTTTGGACAGATTTAAGTGAATTATTCCTAAGAATTACAGGCCTATAATATAAAACGCCAAATTTCTGTGTAAAATAATTGTACTGCTTTCAGCACCTAAAATCTGAAATAATCATACCGCCAGGGAGGTTAAAGAAGGAAATCATTCTTTATAAACAGGCTTAATTAGAAGTGATACATTGGAATTGCTATGGGGTTGATTTACTAAAGGCAAAAGGACTGTACACTCTGGAAGTGCAGTTGCTCCAGAGCTTAGTAAATGAGCAGAAGCTGTGCTGACTTCCATCATCCAATCATCCAAAAATGCTGTTATTTTAATTTTTCCTGCATGTGATTGGCTATTCTCTGCAAAGTGAAGCTTTAACTAATTTACTAAGCTTCGGAGCATCTGCACTTTTGTCTTTGGAGACCATTCAAGTAGGCTCCATTTTATTTATATACTTCAACCGTGTATCCATTCTTTCTCTAATTCTAGAAAAAAAGTGCTCTCATTTGTTCACAGGCGGATTCAGGAAGCATGATTAAATCTTTGACATGTGTTACATGGTATTTTTTTTAACTATCCACTGTGAAGTAAACATAAATAGTATATTGAACTCATAGACCATATATCCACAGGCCATCTGTAAGTGTGATGCATGGTCTTCTAAAGTGTAACTTTTTCAAGGATGTGCTGGCATGATGCTTCACTGCTTCCATGGACAAATGTAATTTGTTAAGGGAATGTCTATTACCCTTTGAGGCTTTCTTTGGATGAATAGTCATTTCTTTCATGGAGGGTCACTTCTCTGGTGACCTATAGTATACCTGCTATTCCCATGACAGTATTTGGGAGTACAGGGAGCACAGGAAAATTGAGGAAAATCTGGAAAATGGCCAGCACAGAATGGGTGGTAATAGATGCATTTATAAACATAATGCAAGACCACCCTGAGATCTATGACAGAGCCCATAGGCTATATCACGATTTTAAAAGATTTGGCAACAGATTGGGAGCACTTTTTTAAATTACAGTACACAGCCACTGGTGAGCAAACAAATTGATTGCTATATTGGCACAAGTGTGTCTGCCCTGTTTTGTTCACTGTGGGGATCTTTGAATTCAGGGAGAAGTCTATGAAATCAGAACTTCATGGTTGTGCTTTTTGTCTTCCTTAACCACTTCCCGACCGCGCGCACGCCGATGTATGCCGGCAGAATGCCACAAGTGCACAAAAGGGTGTACCTGTATGTTCCTTCGTAATCCCGGAACTAGCGGGCGCACGCGTTGCCGACATCGCACACCCGCCGTGTGCCACGGGAGCATGCCAATGGGTCCTGCGGGCTCCATGTCCGCTGGTGGCCCGCGTTTGCGATGAGGAGAGGCAGAACGGGGAAATGCAAGGCATTTCCCCGTTCTGCCTAGTGACATGACAGGGATCTACTGCTCCCTGTTATTGGGAGCAGTGATCTCTGTCATATCCTAGGTAGCCCATCCCCCCTACAGTTAGAACACGCTAAGGGAACACATTTAACCCCTTGATCGCCCCCTAGTGTTTAACCCCTTCCCTGCCAGTGACATTTACACAGTAATCAGTGGCTATTTTTAGCTCTGTCAAAAGTGTCCGATCTGTCCGCTGCAATGTCGCATTACCAATAAAAATTGCAGATCACCTCCATTACTAATAAAAAAAAATTATAATAAAAATGCCATAAATCTATCCCCTATTTTGTAAGTGTTATAACTTTTGCGCAAACCAATCAATATACACTTATTACAATTTTTTTTTACCAAAAATATGTAGAAGAATATCTATTGGCCTAAACTGAGAAAGAAACCTGATTTTTTCTATATTTTTTGAGGATATATATTGTAGCAAAAAGTAAAAAATATTGCTTTTTTCAAAATTGTTGCTCTTCTTTTGTTTATAGCACAAAAAATAAAACCGCAGAGGTGATCAAATACCACCAAAAGTAAGCTCTATTTGTGGGGAAAAAAAGGATGTCAATTTTGTTTGGGTTCAACATCGCGCAAGTGATAGAATGTAAAATCGCAAAAAATGCTCTGGTCATTAAGGGGTTAAAATCTTCTGGGTTAACCACCTCAATACAGGGCACTTACACCCCCTTCCTGCCCAGGCCATTTTTCAGCTTTCAGCGCTGTCACACTTTGAATGACAATTGCACGGTCATGATTTACTGCAACCATGTGAAATTTTTATCATTTTCTTCACAGAAACAGAGCTTTCTTTTGGTGGTATTTAATCACTCCTGGGTTTTTTATTCTTTCCTAAAAAAAAAAAAAAAAAAAAAAAATTTTGAAAAAAAAAAGTTTTTCTTAGTTTCTGTCAGTAAATTTTGTAAATAAGTAATTTTTCTTCTTCAGTGATGGGCGCTAATGAGGCAGCACTGATAGGCTATACTGATGGGCACTGATGAGGTGGCACTTATGGGCACTGATGAGGCAGCATTTATGGGCACTGATTAGGTGGCACTGATGAGGAGGCATGAATATGCTGCACTTATGGGCACTGATAGGTGGCACTGATATGTGGCACTGAAAGGTGGCACTGATATGTGGCACTGATGAGCACTGATAGGCAGCACTGATGGGTGGCACTGGTGGGCACTGGGCACAGATGGGCAGCACTGGTGGGCACATATAGGCGGCACTGGTGGGCACAGATAGGCAGCATGGATAGGTGGCACTGATGGGCGGCACTGATGGGCATTGATGGGTGGCATTGATGGGCAGCAGTGATGAACATTGATGGGTAGCAGTGATGGGCATTGATGGGCAGCACTGATAGCCAGCACTGAGTAGCATCACTAATGGTCTCTCATTGCTGGCACTTGTGGGCACTGATTGCTGGCACTTGTGGGCACAGATTGGTGGCAATTGGGGGCACTGGTTGACACTGATTGCTATCAGTGGTGGGCAATCATTGCTGGCACTGTTGGGCACTTAATTGTAATCAGGGCACTGATGATCAGTGCCCTGATTACATACCTAGCTGTCCCCTGTGAGGAGATGTCACAGAGGTGCGCCGATTACCGGCATCACCGTGTTTACATGTGACCGCTGTGATTGTACACAGCCGACCACAAGGTTAAAGAGCCGCGGCCGTGGCTTTTTACACGGACTGGGGTCGTGCCGTGTCCTAGCAACTTGGCACGGCAGCGATTGCCGCGCTGCGGGTCCCCGGGGGCGCGCAAGAGCGGTCGTTCTGGAAAGCTGTCATATGAAGTCCACCCAGAACGAGAGCCGCACCACCCAGCCGTCATTTGACGGTGGGTGGGTGGCAAGTGGTTAAAGACTAACATTTATGAATATTCTGAACGTATAGTGTTGCTATTTCTCCAATCACTAATGGAGAAAACATTTTGGTCTCACATTAATAAAACTTTATCTGGCATTTATTTTTTTATTCGCCTTTATAACCTTCCTGCTTGACAAAGTTTATTTTCAATAAAACAGTCCATGGACGGATATTGAAAGGGGAACCTGATTATTGACACTAGATCCCCTATTACATCTGAGATATTGTCTAAATTATGCAGTATAACAACTTTAGTTTGCTCATCTGAGTATGAAGCTATTTTGTTTAATGTGTTTTTTTCAATAGCCTTTTTTGCTGCATTCAGAGTTTCGGAATTATTATCTCCATCAAAGGCTGTAAGGTCAGGTATTTTGTTTTCTAATGTTTTGTTATTTGATGACAGTCAAAGAAAATGTTTGCAATTTAGTAAAACTGATTCTTTGGGTCTTGGCTCTTGGATTTCATTACAAAGTATCTGTCCTGTTAAAGCATTGGAATCTTATATTAACATCAGGCCAGGGTTGTCTAATTTGTAATTTATTTTCAGTGACGGTTCGCCTCTGACTGTTTACCAACTTACAGTAGTTTTGAAGAGATGTATGTCACATCTAAAATTGAGCCATTTACGAATTACAACCCATTTTTTTTAGAATCGGAGCGGCAACAAGGCTGCTAGGGTTGGTCTAGAAGCTAAAAGTATAAAGAAAATAGGAAGATGGAGTTCAGACTCTTATAAATTGTACATTCGCCCATATTAATTTATTACTCTGTTTCAGGTAATTGTCGTATGATGTGGATATTGGGCCATTCATTTATCTTCTGGATGCAGAGGAGAGCGGCTGCTAGAGTTTACTCCTAAAAATTGGGCCTGGATCCACACTCCTTTTCTATTAATTGGCATTGCCAGAGGGGCATGGATTGGAGTGATTTATTTTTGAGTTAGGTAGACTTTATGCTATTTTCCCTTCACCAGATATTCTTATAAACCAAAAATTAGGGCCATGGCCTATTCTATCCAAATTTATTATGTGTGGTCCCATGTAGGCAAAAGGGGGTAGCCTTATTTGGCCCCCCCTTTGCCTCATCGTGCCACGGCGCCAGCAATATAGTCAATTTTATATTGATTTGAATGGGGCCTATTTTGATAGGTGGGTTAGGGTCACGTGACCTAGAAGCTTCCAGAAGGTTAGGAGGTTAAGCAGAGGTTGGGCAGTTAGAGTCAGGTGACCTTTAGAACATTCTGGAAGGCTTTTGAGGGGCTATTTAAGGAGCCTCCTGACAGAGCCTTTTGCCAGTCACCAAAAGAGGAGTCATCACAAAGAGTTTCCCTCCCAAACACCCCCTGTCAGGGCCAGTTTATGTGGTGGATCCCTTTGGTCTGTTAGAACAAAGGGGATATGTGAGAATATGTTTAAAATAAATGCTGGATCAGTCTGAGTCTTAGTAGCTGGGTTGAGTTTTGGTGTATTTGGATGATTTTGGTTGATAAAGTTAATTTTGAAAGTAAATAAAGTTTAAGATGTTATTAAAATTTGGGATTTAAACCAATAAACCGGGCCGTGGCCTTTTTTCAAATTTATTATGTGTGGTGTGTTTTCTTTATGTGCATGTTTGCAGGTTTAGCCTGGCATCTGCAGTCCCATGCAGGTCTCCTTAATGATATTAATGATATTAGCATTTCCCAGAATCATTTGGATGGTTGAGTGCAATATCTGCCATTTGTTTACTAGTATACTAAACGTGCATTTGACCATTCTGCAAGCACAGCACAGTCTGTAGTTAAACATGCACTTTAAATGGTTTAGGGCCTACGAGGAATAAGGCTGTTAAATGTCTGTCTTGCCCAAAAGCATTATCACCCACAAAAACAAAAGGTTAAGCTGCATTAGTCGTTCCAGTCTATGATCTATCCTCAGGAATAATGAGTTGGATTTTCCTCAATCGTTGCTCAAATTGGAATGATCAAATTTTTCAGGAATCACTGCTGGTTCCATAAGACCCCACATCAGTGTAGAGGGAGCAGTGATCTAAATCCACAACTGCAAGCAGAACCATAGAACCCACAAAACTTGTGGTAGAAGTATAAGCTTACACTACACAGTGGCATCGCTATCCTAAAGCACTTCTCAGCTATTGCTCCCAAACAGTTTTGAAAAGTAAATCATTACCAAAATAGATTTGCAATTTATTTCCATCGTCCCTCTGTAGGGTTTGGCATCACCAATATTTTCAAATTTCACCAGATTACATTGCATGTTGATTGTACAATACAATACATGGTTCATTTACCTAAGTGGAATTCAAAATAAATGTACACATACAGTCAGGTCCATAAATATTGGGACATCGACACAATTCTAATCTTTTTGGCTCTATACACCACCACAATGGATTTGAAATGAAACGAACAAGATGTGCTTTAACTGCAGACTTTCAGCTTTAATTTGAGGGTGTTTACATCCAAATCAGGTGAACGGTGTAGGAATTACAACAGTAATATGTATATGTGCCTCCCACTTTTTAAGGGACCAAAAGTAATGGGACAGATTAACAATCATCCATCAAACTTTCACTTTTTAATACTTGGTTGCAAATCCTTTGCAGTCAATTACAGCCAGAAGTCTGGGAAGCATAGACATCACCAGACGTTGGGTTTCATCCCTGGTGATACTCTGCCAGGCCTCTACTGCAACTGTCTTCAGTTCCTGCTTGTTCTTGGGGCATTTTCCACGTTTGAGATCTCCCCAGAGTGGCTCAATGATATTGAGGTCAGGAGACTGAGATGGTCACTCCAGAACCTTCACTTTATTCTGCTGTAGCCAATGACAGGTCGACTTGGCTTTGTGTTTTGGATCATTGTCATGTTGGAATGTCCAAGTACGTCCCATGCCCAGCTTCCTGGCTGATAAATGCAAATGTTCCTCCAGTATTTTTTGATAGCATACTGCATTCATCTTGTCATCAATTTTCCTGTGCCTTTGTAGCTCACACATCCCCAAAACATCAGTGATCCACCTCAGTGTTTCACAGTAGGAATGGTGTACCTTTCATTATAAGTCTTGTTGACTCCTCTCCAAATGGTTTTGGCCATTTTTTTTGGTCTCATCACTCCAATTGACTTTGTGCCAGAAGGTTTGAGGCTTGTCTCTGTGCTATTTGGCATATTGTAAGCGGGATACTATGTGGCATTTGCGTAGTAATGGCTTTCTTCTGGCGACTCAACCATGAAGTGCCTCCTTATTGTGCATCTTGAAACAGCCACACCACATGTTCTCATATTTGTGGGTGTTTCTTTGCATCCCGAATAATTTTCCTGGCAGTTGTGGCTAAAATCTTAGTTGGTCTCCCAGACCGTGGTTTGGTTTCCACAGAACCCCTCATTTTCCACTTCTTGATTAGAGTTTGAACACTGCTGATTGGCATCCTCCATTCCTTGGATATCTTTTTATATCCCTTTTCCTGTTTTATACAGTTCAACTACCTTTTCCCGCAGATCCTTTGACAATTCTTTTGCTTTCCCTATGACTCAGAATCCAGAAACGTCAGTGCAGCACTGGATGAAAGATGCAAGGGTTTGTCAGGAGTCCAGAAACTCATTGACCTTTTCATACACACACACTAATTACAAGAAAACAGATCACAGGTGAGGATGGTTACCTTTAATAGCCATTCAAACCCCTTTGTGTCAACTTGTGTGCATGTTATCAGACCAAAATCACCAGGGTATGTAAACTTTTGATCAGGGTAATTTGAGAAGTTTCTGTTGTGATTATGATTTAAAAAGAGTAAACACAGTTGATTGATAATAAATTGCTTCAGCCAAACACTAACCATGAGTGAAATAAATGTTTTTGTGTTATCATTCATATTCTCTGAATATTGGTCAAGAAATCATAAATTCTGCCAGGCTTAAACTTATGAGCACAACTATATATATATATAGTTCTCAATTTGTCACTGCATGTACATATTCTCCCAAGATTAATATTGTTTTTTCATCTATGATTCCATTTGGATAATGTGTGAATTTTGAGTGCAACTTAAACTTAAAGTGGCTGTACACCCTCTCATATACCCAGAGAAGTGACTGACCTCAGGTGATACACAGAGATGAAACAAATCCTCCTACATAGGTTTTACTTTTTAAAATCCTTCTCCATCTGTTATTGTCACAGAGGAGGGGGCAGAGAGTTGTAGTTACACTGCGTGAGAGCTGATTGGAGGAAAGGCACACACCCCCTCCACACAGCCAACAGGAGCAAAGGAAGGATACAGAGCTGTGTTCTGAGTAGATAAGCTCTGTGCTGAGCTCCTTCCCACTCACAGATTTATCTCATGTGTCTGGAAAACTTCTCAGAAGTGACTCATGTTGATAACAAAGAAACAAAGCACCAGACAGACACAACACTTAGAGCTTTGGAGAGAGATAAGTATCCACTAAAGATATATGTGCTTTGTTTAGATTTCATGACTGAGGTTTACAACCACTTTAAAGCATAAACTTTCAACACACCCTTCCCACCTGCTATATGCATATATGTGGCAGCAAAAAAGACCTTATTCCGTGCTGCCACATATATGCATATCTGTCTAGTGTCAAGAGAGCTATGAATCACGTGTACCCAACGCTTTGACTGATTGAGTGCACTCTGGACCCAAAACAGCAATGCAGACATGTGGCATCATGGAATATGGCCACATCTTTGCATACAGTAGGCAGACACCTGATCTCCATCTGTAGGATGCCTTTCCTCCATAGGTCTGCCTCTGACCACTTTTCATATTCAGGAAGGGGTTAAACACAAACACAGTTCACTTTAGTCCAAAGGCCCTATGATGCAACTTCCTTTAGACCGCACTGTAACTTCAGTACTCATTTCCAAGTCCAAATAAAAAATTCCCCTTTGCTGACAGAACTTTATCCTTGCAGCAGAGAAGTTATAATGCGCAGCTGTAAGTGTTCCTAGTTCTCAGGCCTGATGTCTGACTAAAAAATGAATTATAGCTTTAGTGTTAATTTAACTGATACATACTGCTGCTGCTAAACAGTCTGGCTTTAACCACTTCCCAACCAGCCGCCGCAGTTATACTGCAGCAGATTGGCACAGCTGTGCAAGCCATCGTAGCTGTACGTCAGCTCTTTAAGACACTGTAGCAACATCTCCCCGGAGCCGATGCACGTGCCCACCGGGCACCCACAATCGCTCATGGCGGAGCACACGAATCCCGGTTCTGTCAAGGGAGAGGAGACAGATCGTAGATACAACGATCTCTCTCCTCCTCTAGTCAGCCACATTCCCCCCACAGTTAGAAACACACATAGGGAACACATTTAACCCCTTGATCGCCCCCTAGTGTTAACCACTTTCCTGCCAGTGACATTTATACAGTAATCAGTGGCTATTTTTAGATCTGATCGCTGTATAAAAGTCACTGGTCCCAAAAAAGTGACAAAAGTGTCCGATGTGTCCGTCGCAATGTTGCAGTCCCGATAAAAATGGCAGATCACCACCATTACTAGTAAAAAAAAAAAATGCCATAAATCTATCCCCTATTTTATAGGCGCTATAACTTTTGCGCAAACCAATCAATATATGTTTATTGCAATTTTTTTTACCAAAAATATGTAGAAGAATACATATCAGCCTAAACTGATGAAGAAATATTTTTTTTGGGATATTTATTATTTTTTATTTAATAAGTTTTTATTAAAGACAGAAACAATACAGTAGTGTTTACAGAGTGGCTAGTAGGCCTTCCATCATTATCATATTCCAGTTCATGCAAGTCTCTTACAAGTCTCTTACACTTCAAGGTATCCCAATTGAGACTAATCAATCACTGTCAATGCTGCCTAACATCGCATCAATTCAACATCTTGTCATTTGTGTTAATATATGTTTTAAAAAGAGAGCAGAAGCAGAAAAAAGTAGAAGAAGGACAAGGAATGGGGGAGAAAGAAATAGGGGGGCGGGGGGGTAGGAAAAAAAGGGGGGTGTTCGCCTCAGATATGTCCCTCGTATCAAATGTTTTTAACAGTAATACTTTACTTAGTTGAAGCCATGATTTCCACATAGGCGGGAGTGTATTTAAAGGCAAGCCAACAGGACCATATGTTCTTTTTTTTTTTTTAATTCTTTATTTAATATTTTATTAATACAACCCCAATCATATAAACATAAATCCACACTACAAACTTTATCACAATAATCCAACCTCCCTAAGTCCCACCCCCTACCCCTCCCCTCCTGCAAATGGCTATAGAAAAATTAGCCTTCATAGTAACTCCTGCCAGTCTCTCCCTGATTTCAAGTTCCTCACTCAACACTTAAGATCTCCTCTAGGTATCTCCAGGAATTTTTTAATTTTTGCCAAACAGCCCATTTATCAACTCGTTCTTCCCCCTCCTCGGGTGCCAATCCCCTGTTGTCCGTACACTCCACGTTGTAAATTTCATTAATACAATAGAGCCAATCTCGTGTGTTTGGGCTCGCCGTATCTAACCACTTCATTGCAATCTGCTTCTTAGCAGAGTCCAACAGTATAGGGACAATAGAAGATAGGTATTGCTTCACCGGCTCCTCCGTACCGTGGAATAGACACACCCATGGATCTTCTAGAATTACTTTATCTGTAATTTCCTTAATCAATATTAAGATTTTCCTCCAAAATGTTTTAATAATGGGGCATTCCCACCAAATGTGGGCCATTGTTCCTAAGCAAGTACACCCTCTCCAACATGCCTCGGATTTAGTGCGATCAAACTTGTTCAATTTGTCTGGGGTGGCATACCATCTTGCAAGACATTTAAAATTTATTTCAATCCTCCTAGTGTCTGGTGCCGAATAGTGTACCATCCTCAAAATCTTCTCTACTGTGATTTTGCTACATTGTGACCCTAACTCCCTTTCCCAATTCTTGATATATGTAGGCACCCCCAGCTCCCCCCTAGCCCCCAGAATCCTATAGATTTGAGAAATAGATCCACCCGATTGCTCCCTCACACAGAGCTGCTCGAGTGGTCTATATTTCTCCTCACCTCTGAGTGGTTTCGGTAACCTCTCTATGAAGTGTGAGAGCTGGACGTACCTCCACCCATCAATCACCCATAACTCCGATTCGTCCTTCAACTCAGCATACGTGCGTATTTTCCCCTGACTGATAAAATGTTTTAATTGAATGTGGTCCTCTTTTATCCAATTCCCCCCCACCTCCCTCCTCCCAGGCTCAAAAAATGTATTGTCTTTCATATAAATCAAAGGTGAGTTGTATGTCCAATTATTCTGTGTGTGAATCTGATCCCAATATTTAAGAGTGTTATGTGTCAATACCTCCGTGTTAGTGCTCAGTGTTCTGTATTTTGGGGGGTTCCAGATAATGTGACCTAAATCAGTGTTACTTAAATAGTGTTCTATGTTAACCCATCTCTTCTCCGAACCCTTTTTTGACCACTCCAGGACCCGTGACAATATTACTGATATATAGTACTTTTTAAAGTCTGGCAAAGCAAGTCCTCCTTTTTTTTTACCCCTACTCAAGACTGCGTAGGAAATTCGTGGCTTTTTCCCACCCCAGACAAATCTTGCTATCAAACCTCGTAAAGTTCTTAAATATGATTGGGGAAGTGGAATTGGCACCATCTGAAATATGTACAATATTTTAGGTGTTACCATCATTTTAACCGCATTCACGCGACCGAACCATAAGAGGGGCCTCAATGATAGCCTTCTAGCTTCCTGCCTGATCTCATCCAGCAGCAGGATGTAGTTGTTTACATACAATTTTTTAAGTGAGTTAGATAGTTTAATCCCCAAATACTTGACTTTCTTTCTCCAAGAGAAGGGAAACACCTCTGACAGACTCGCCTCCTCCTGTTTGCGTACATTAATATTTAGGATCTCGGATTTCTTTAGATTTATTTTAAAATGTGAAATCTCCCCGTATCTTTTTAAGATCTGTAAGATATTCGGTATAGTAATCCTGGGGTTAGAGATGAAGAACATAACATCGTCGGCAAAGGCCGCAATCTTATGTTCCTCAGCTCCTATCTTCACCCCGCTACAATCTAGATTATTTCGATGGTGGCCAATAAAGGCTCCAAGGACAAGACAAATAGGAGGGGAGACAAGGGGCATCCCTGCCTAGTGCCATTTTCCATCCGAAAGGGTCCGGAGAAAACCCTGTTAACCCTTACGGATGCTGAAGGATTATTGTAAAGTATCTTGACCCATGAAATAAATCTGGGGCCAAACCTCATTACTTCCAGGGTTTTAATCATGAACCCCCAGTCTACCCTGTCAAATGCCTTTTCCGCGTCCACTGACAGGAATAGAACTGGGGGCCCCAGACGTTTGATAAACTCCAGCAATAGCACTGCTCACACCCCATTGGCCTATAACTCAAGCAAAGCCTCTTGTTTTTACCTTCTTTTAATATCAGTGTGATAGAGGCAGCTAGCGCTTCTTTCTCCATTGCGCAATTCGACCCCAACTCATTCCAGAAGTGGCAAAGCCTAGGGGCGAGGATGTGTTTAATTTTTTCTAAATACAACGTAGTGAACCCATCGGGGCCTGGGCTCTTGCCCTTTTGGGAATTTTTTAAAGCTAACAAGATTTCCTCTACCTCTATAGGCCTATTGAGGCTGACTCTGTCTTCCTCTGATAACTCCGCCACCCCTGCCCCCCTCAGGAAATCCTCTACCCTCCCAGAGTCCATTTGATCTCCGGGTACTTTTTGCCCAATGGAGTAAAGAGCTTCATAGAACTTTTTAAACTCCTCCGCTATCCCTCTGCTGGTGGCTATTTCTTCCCCTTTTTTATTCTGTATTTTCTCGATAAAATTCCGTTCCCTTTTTTTTCTCACCATTTTTGCCAGGTGCTTGCTCAACCTATTCGCCCAGAAGTAGTTATCTCTTGCTATTTTATTGAGGGCTCTTTTAGCATCTAGCTCCATACAGTCCCTTAGTTCCTCCCTTTTGGCAGCTAACTGGCGGAAAACCTCCTGACTCTGGCCCTTCAGTTTTTTATGGTTCTTTTCCAATAAGAAGGTTTCCTCGATCAACCTTTCCCTTTCTTCTTTCCTCTTTTTTTTCACCCCCGCCCCAATAGAGATGAGGACCCCTCTAATGTATGCTTTGTGTGCTTCCCATAGGATGGAGGGGGAGACTTCCCCTGTATCATTGGATTTAAAAAAGAACTCAATTTCCTCCTGAAGCCTTTCTAATAATATTTGTTCTTTAAATAAATTTTCATTAAACTTCCATGAGAAGGGTTGCCTTTGCAACTCCTGGATCCTCAACCTCATCGTGACTAGTGCATGATCAGATAAAGAGATCATTTCTATTTGAGTCTCCTCCACCCAATCCAATAGACTGTGGTCCGTAAGTATATAATCCAGTCTCGAATACATCCCGTGCACAGGGGAGAAGAAGGTATAATCCTTAACCTTAGCATGCTGCACCCTCCAGACATCCATCAGATGACAGTGATGCAACCGGTTTCCTATCGCGCTAAGTTGGGCCTTACTTGTCCCCTGTGCCCAAGACGTACTATCCACAGCCGGATCAAGGCAAAAGTTGAAGTCCCCCGCCAGCACCACCTCCCCCTCCCTAAACTCCATTAGTTTGGCCAGCACCTGTCTTAGGAACACCGTCGGATTTTTGTTCGGGCAATAGACATTCGCTAAAGTAAACCTTATATTTCCCAGGTCACCCTTTAGGAAAATAAATCGGCCCTCTGGATCTGTCACCCTATCCACTAGCAAAAATTTAGAGGCCCTTGAAAACCCTATTGCCACTCCCTTCAATCTCTTAATAGGCGTGTCTCCATAAAACCACATAGGCAAGCCTGGGGAGAACAACCTAATTTCAGCTTCAATGGTCAGATGAGTCTCCTGTAAAAATACAATATCTGCTTTATAATAATGAAGTTCCTTAAGTATTTTGTGTCTTTTCACAGGAGAGGATCATATGTTCTTTACTAGATTGGTTTTGTTTCTAAGAGAGTAAGTTAAATCTTCCATGTAGTATATTTGGTCCACTGCCATTAGCCATTGGCGTAATGTAGGTGCAGTTGTCTTTTTCCAATACCGGGGAATAAGAGCTTTAGCAGCGTTTATTTTGGGATATTTATTATAGCAAAAAATACAAAATATTGTGTTTTTTCAAAATTGTCGCTCTTTTTTTGTTTATAGCTCAAAAGAATAAAAACCGCAGGGGTGATCAAATACCACCAAAAGAAAGCTCTATTTGTGGGGGAAAAAAGGACATAAATTTTGTTTGGGTACAACATCGTATGACCGCACAATTGTCAGTTAAAGCGACACAGTACCGTATTGCAAAAAATGGCCTGGTCAGGAAGGGGGCAAATCCTTCCAGGCTGAAGTGGTTAAGAAAAACTTCCAACACCCAACTTTTAACACTGCTTTCTCAGAAATAACCTGATTATATCAGCTTCCCTTCAGATGGGTGCCGAATTTGCCTCATTTGATCATCTGCGTAACCACAAGAACATCCCTCAATGAAAACTATTCTGCTATTTTCCAATCAGGCATTTTTACGTCTCTCAATATACATTATCTCCAACCTCGCCACCATCGCTATATGAGAAGATCTGCCGTGACTCTCCCAGAGGCAAAGGTTTAATATCCAATGTATATTCCTTTATTGGAATCCTTTTCTCTGACTCCCTTTCATATACCCTTTTCATATATAAGTAGATAGGAGGCAGACTGTGACACATACTTCACCCCAGAGGATTGAGTCAGGATGCTAGACAACTTACGAAGTTGCACCAAATCACTTATAATTAGAGAGACTACCCTCAAGCTCCTCACTAGATGGCATTATACTCCCACTAGACTTCATACCATCTACCCTATGTGTCAAAAATGTGTTTTAGAGGTTGCTCCTCCAGGGGCTCGTTGATACATACATTTTGGTTTTGTGACCAGATCCAATCACTCCAGGGCAGAATTTCTTATATTGCCCCCGTCATCACTGGTAACACTTTAGTCTTAAACCTCCCTATATGTCTTCTCTTCACCCCTATTCAAGGGGCTTAATGCAATGAAGAGAAGTTCATCCATACTACAGTGCCTTGAAAAAGTATTCATACCCCTTAAACTTTTCCACATTTTGTCATGTTACAACCAAAAGTATAATTGTATTTCTGGGGGGTTTTATGTGATAGACTAACACAAAGTGGCACATAATTGTGAAGTGGAAGGAAAATGATAAATGGTTTTCAACATTTTTTACAAATAAATATCTGAAAAGTGTGGCGTTCATTTGTATTCAGCCCCACCCCCCCCCCACCCCCTCGTCAATACTGTAAAACCACCTTTTGCTGCAATTACAGCTGCAAGTCTTTTCGGGTATGTCTCTACCAGCTTTGTACATCTAGAGTGTGAAATTTTTGCTCATTCTTCTTTGCAAAATAGCTCAAACTCTGTCAGATTGGATGGAGAGCATCTGTGAACAGCAATTTTCAAGTCTTGCCACAGATTCTCAATTGGATTTAGGTCGGACTTTGACTGGGCCATTTTAACACATGAATGTGCTTTGATCTAAACCATTCCAGTGTAGCTCTGGCTGTATGTTTAGGGTCGTTGTCCTGCTAGAAGGTGAACCTCCGCTCCAGTCTCTTCTTTTGCAGGCTCTAACAGGTTTTCTTCTAATATTGCCCTGTATTTGGCTCCATCGATCTTCCCATCAACTCTAACCAGCTTCCCTGTCCATGCTGAAGAAAAGCATCCCCACAATATGCTGCTGCCACCACCATGTTTCAGTTTTATGTGCAGTGTTAGTTTTCCGCCACACATAGCATTTTGCTTTTATGCCAAAAAGTTCAATTTTGGTCTCATCTGACCAGAGCACCTTCTTCTACATGTTTGCTGTGTCCCCACATTGCTTTTCGCAAACTGCAAATGGGACTTCTTGTGGCTTTCTATCAACAATGGCTTTTTTCTTACCACTCTTCCATAAAGGCCAGATTTGTGGAGTGCACACCTAATAGTTGTCCTGTGGACAGATTCTCCCACCTGAGCTGCGGATCTCTGCAGCACCTCCAGAGTTACCATGGGCCTCTTGGCTGCTTCTCTGATTAATGCTCTCCTTTCCCAGTCTGTCAGTTTAGGTGGATGGCCATGTCTTTGTAGGTTTGCAGTTGTGCCATACTCTTTCCATTTTCGGATGATGGATTGAACAGTGCTCCTTGAGATGTTCAAAGCTTGGGATATTTTTTTATAACCTAACCCTGCTTTAAACTTCTCTACAATGTTATCCCTGACCTGTCTGGTGTGTTCCTTGGCCTTCATGATGCTGTTTGTTCACTAAGATTCTCTAACAAAACTTTTGAGGGCTTCACAGAACAGCTGTATTTATACTGAGATTAAATTACACGCAGGTGGTCTCTATTTACTAATTAGGTGACTTCTGAAGTCAATTGGTTCCACTAGATTTTAGTTAGGGGTATCAGAGCAAAGGGGGGCTGAATACAAATGCATGCCACACTTTTCAGATATTTAAAAAAATTGAAAACCATTTATCATTTTCCTTTCACTTCACAATAATGTGCCACTTTGTGTTGGTCAATCACATAAAATCCAAATAAAATACATTTACATTTTTGGTTGTAACATTAAAAAATGTGGAAAATAGGATTTATGGGATGTACCCCTATAAACCCAAAGTCTGATATTTCCGATGGACTTCATAGTTATACATCAAGATGCCTGTGATCTTGGTAATCTCTAGTCTAAATTGCATTTTTATTTTGTACTTAGACGGTCATTAATTGTTCTGTAGATTTATTTAAGCCTCTTGCTTTATTATGTTCTCACTGTAATGCCCTGTACACACGGTCGGACATTGTTCGGACATTTCGACAACAAAATCCATGGATTTTTTCCGACGGATGTTGGCTCAAACTTGTCTTGCATACACACGGTCACACAAAGTTGGTCAGAAATTCCGAACGTCAAGAACGCGGTGACGTACATCACGTACGACGAGCCAAGAAAAATGAAATTCAATAGCCAGTGCTGCTCTTCTGCTTGATTCCGAGTATGTGTGGCACTTTGTGCGTCGGAATTGTGTACACACGATAGGAATTTCCGACAACGGAATTTTGTTGTCGGAAAATTTTATAGCAAGCTCTCAAACTCTGTGTGTCGGAAATTCCTATGGAAAATGTGTGATGGAGCCTACACACGGTCGGAATTTCCGACAACAAGGTCCTATCACACATTTTCCATCGGAAAATCCTATCGTGTGTACAGGGCATAACTGTTTTGTTGTTTTTTTCTGTAGTATACTGAATTTTTGCAAATAAATAGTTTGTAAACAAGAAAGTCTGTTTACAAAAGGATTAACATGACTGAAATTCATTTTTGAACATTTGCCAGTTTTGTTACCCACGTCAAAATATGCATTCACCACATTGCATTTACTTTCAATTGAGAACTGGGTGTAGTTGAAAAACTTTTCAGGGTGAGAGTGAAGGTGCAGGGTTCAAAATTGTCCACCTCTTTCCCTTTCCATCATCAGAGAATGCACCTATAAATTACTCCACTACCAAGCATGTCATCATAAAATGGCAATGGCATGTACTAAGACAGTAAACAAACAAAAACCATTATCCAAGGGATTCCACACAACTAGCAATGAGAAGTCCTTAGAAGAAGGAAGCGACCTCACAGGAAATGTTCCTTTAAGTGAAGGCTCCTTTAAATAAAGAGTGTTTGAGGAAAAAAGTTGCACCACAACACATATAAAAAATGAATTGAAAAGCACGTAAACACATATCACAGCGGTTATGTAGTATGGGTGTAACTTTAGTTATTGAATTACAAGAAACTTAGTAATGGTTTTAAGGTGATTACTTATATATATATTTCTATATTTGTAAAATGTATGTTTCTGAGCTAACAGATGGTCATTCACAGAGGGTCATTGTCTCTGAACCATTCTCTGGCTAGCCTATTGTTAGGACCAGATAAAACCAGCTTTTCGCGCCTTTCATCTGGCCTTTATAAGGTGAGACAATGGAGCAGGGCAGCGAACTTCGCTGAGGACGTAAGAGGTCCCAGATCTTGAACAGACTGTCGGCTTCCAGAACTATCTGAAAACTCAGAAGTTGAGAGGTTCCCTGGATTGAATGCTGAATTTATCCTGTATTGTAATATCTGTAATACATCTTTAATCGAAGCTAAGTAAATCTTTTTTATTACATTCTTTGTTTTGTGTGTTTTAATCATTGCATTTACTGACCACATATCTAAAAGGGTAAATATATAAATGAATTTAACCCCTTGTTACATAATGGCGCTGTGAGCAGGATATTTAACCCTTTCAGTGCTGGTTTGAAGTGCAGTGATTAATCCTAGTAATACTGTTGTGAATTGTATTGTTTTTTGACAATTGGGAAACTGTATTATTAGTGTGCACTGTGATGGGAGGTTTGTTGCTAGCTTTGCTTTGGTGGCAGTTAGTGACAGATATGTTTAACTGGATAAAAGAAGCGAAGGGGGGAGACAGTCGAAAGAGCCCCATCTCAGAGTGGGCAGATTCTAGACGCTGGTCTACTCTGGCTCGTGAATTGATCAAGTATCAGGATGCATTTAAAGTGGAAGACCCCCGCCACTGTCTCCTGATTCTTGATTTGTTTCGATATTCAAAATCGGAACAGAAAGCTGCATCTATATTAGGATGGATATTTTTGCAGGCACTGAAACAAAAAGGGGGTAGATGGTCGAGTGTTTCCCCGGCAAGCTTTAGATTTTTTGAGATATAGAACAGATGAGCTGATGACCGCGTTAGGTGGACGAGTGGCCCTTTCGCTGGTGCTCACATAATTGTTCTTTGAGGTTTGAAAACGATGAGCAGAAAACAGGTAGGAAAAGGAAAAATATGACCTGTATTGATGCTTAGATTGTGATTACTGCAGTAATATATGTGTTGAGTTTAAATGTTGAGCTCGTTTGTTGGTTGTTTAGCTAGCTATTGGTGAGGAAAAGTTGCTTGTATGGATGATATGTAAAAATACATTTGGCTACTGATGTTTAAGTGAGTTTTTGTATGTTTGACTGAAAAGATCAGTTAAACATACAGGAATGGCTGCAGCTTTCAGCCCCCCCCCCCCAGACAATGGACAATAGTCCAGCATGTTGTGAAAGGAACTGCAGCTTTAGACTGTATTTGTGAGAGTCTGCTTGAATGAGACGATCCCTAAGAGAGGGGGACAGAGTTTGTTGCAGATATTCCCCCTCAACCCCCCCCACCCTGTAAAAAAGCTTGTGCCTGTGAAAGACAGGACAGTGCTGAACATTTTAAGAAATGCTTAATTACCGTATTTATCGGCGTATAACACGCACTTTTTTCCCCTTAAAATCAGGGGAAAGTCGCAGGTGCGTGTTATACGCCGATACCCTGCGATCCTGAGCTGTCAAAATTTCAAAATCGCCGACCGCGATTTGAAAATGGCGCCGCCGGCGCCGAAATACACAGAGCCGGTCCTCGGCTCTTTCCGGCGGCTCTCATTTACTTTCGGCTCCACTCGTAGTCCCGAGCGGAGCTATCCGAACCTACTCGGATAGCTCCGCTCGGGATTACGAGTGGAGCTGAAAGTAAACGAGAGCCGCCGGAAAGAGCCGAGGACCGGCTCTGTGTATTTCGGCGCCGTCTGCGCCATTTTCAAATCGCGGTCGGCGATTTTGAAGCACAGGGAGCAGGGACCGTTGATCAAAGGCTGCACTGTGGCAAGGCTGCACTGGGGAAGGCTGCACTGACAAGGCTGCACTGGAGAAGGCTGCACTGGGGAAGGCTGCACTGACAAGGCTGCACTGGGGAAGGCTGTATTGACAAGGCTGCACTGGGGAAGGCTGCACTGGGGAAGGCTGCACGGGGAAGGCTGCACTGACAAGGCTGCACTGACATGGCTGCACTGACATGGCTGCACTGACAAGGCTGCACTGACAAGGCTGCACTGGGGAAGGCTGCACTGACAAGGCTGCACTGACATGGCTGCACTGGGGCAAGGCTGCACTGAGAAGGCTGCAATGATGGGCATTTAAATGTAAGTTTTTTTCCCTTCAACTTCCCTCCTAAAAGTTTTTTTTTCCTTAAAATTCCCTCTTAAATTGGGGTGCGTGTTATACGCCGGTGCGTGTTATACGCCGATAAATACGGTATGTTGAAAAAAAAAAACATCCTAGTTGAAATTGTTAGTTTTTTTAATCTAGGATTATTTGAAACAAAGAAAGTAAATGGCTGATTGATGTTAACACCCTTCAAAATCCTGAATAGCAGTCATGATTATTATAATTCTATTGGTGAATGTAATAAAGTGTCATGTTCTAGCATACAACACTAATGTTTTTTATTTAAGTTTTTCGTTAATACAGAAGGAACCAGATCTATTCCTAGAAGTTTCGTAGATCTGTATGGTATTGAACAAGAGGTTGCAATAGAAACATCAATATGAGTTTGGTGATGTATAATGTTTGTGCACAAATGTAATGAACACCATATAATGTTCTTGTGAATTATTTCAACCATGGTTAATGGCAACTTTGAATGGACGTCCTTTAATGAAAATCCACGTGGTGATAATTAATTAAGTAATATGAGCTCAATTAATAAGGGTAATAAAAGTGCACTCATGAATAACAGAAATAATGGCCATATGTTTTGTTGTTTGTGGAAAGTGTTGGTTAAATGTGTTTGTTGCTAACTATTTGTTACTTTCTAGGAAGGAACGGTAAAAATATCACACTAAATAATCTTTTTGTTTTGTTTAGTTCCTAGACAATATTAAACAGCATCAATCCACCTGTCTGATATGGTTTGATGTCCAAGAACTAAAGATGAAGATTACAGTCAAACTGAATCATTTATGTTGTTTTTATTGTTATTTTTATGCAATATGCAAATGTACTGAAAGTTTTCATTGGAACTGATTGTAAACTGAAGCAGCTAATACTCTCGATGCTGCATAATGGATTTATAAGGGTTTCCTCTGATTGAGTTGAATATAAAATGATATAGAACAAATAATGTTTGAATATTGACAGCAAGATTGTTTTGATATCTGGAATTATATAATACTTGAAATGGTTTGAAGGGTGTAAGAATACCCAAACATTTACATATTGTTATTTTCTGTGTATATGTAAGCTAAATTATGGCGGCATCTACTTCTGTATATTCTGCCATAATTATTTTGGTGGAACTGTAAGGCATTACCACTGTGGGAGTGTGTTTGGGGTTTTACATAAAGTACATTTTCCTGCATGATTGACAGTTTAAATTTAAAGTAATCATTTTGTTTTTCAAGGAAAAAAAGTACTTATGTCTACTTATAATTGTACATTTAGGTTAATATTATTGCACTGAACACAATTTGTAAGTCTTTCAACATGAGGTGTTCTAGTGGTATATATATAGTCAGTTATATCTGACACTCAGTGATTCTTTGATCACCCTGTTCTATACACCTGATTGAGTTTTCATAAAATTTTCTTGGTAAAGGAAAAAGAGTTATAAAATAGGTTCTTAGGTTTTGTTTTCCTCAATTCTCCTTGATTGCTTGGGGTGGGACTGGCATGTAGAATACAGTGACACATATGCATGGGCATATTATATGCACATATTGGGATCAGTGTAGACAAGAGCCAGTTAGCCTGCCAGAATGTCTTTAGAGTGTGGAAGGAGATCAAAGTGCATAGAGGAAACACACATGAAGTAGTTTAAAGTTGGGCCTATAATTTGAGACAGAGTAGTGTATAGTTCAGGTGGGGGATGAGTAATATACCTGTAATAATATTTCACCTTTAATGTAGAAAGCTGAGTTTTTCAGTGTTAAGACAGATCACTAATGATTATCGATTTGCTTGTTCAGAAATCTATAATGGGCTATATGGGCATTGTTGTTAATTAAGGAATGTTGGACTGACATATTTGGTAACACACCTGTCAGGATGTCAACTAGAAGCATATTGGAGAAAGGAGACAAACACTTTTGACAGCAGCAACGGTCTATAAAGTCTTTACCAATGATCAGCAGCTGAACTGTTGGTGCAAGTTCCACCTGTTCTGAGGGTCGAGTACCTGAACTGTTCCATCCGCTATCATGGTTAAGTACCTGAATCTGATGGTGAAGTACTTGAACTGTTTTATCTGCTCTGATGGTCATGTGCCTGAACTGTCTGTAGAAGTTCCAGCTACTATGTGGTTATGTGCCTGCACGTTTGTGACTTGTGAGCTGCAATAGTCCGAAGGATATGGACTTTGTATTCTACAGTTCTTTCAGTTCTACAGTGTTTCAAATGTTATGCTGCAGCTGCGATCTGGTAACCGGATGTCTAAGACTCTGCTGTCCATCACCAGATATGGAGGACTTTGACAAGTATCTATGCGTTTAAACTCTTGGAAAGGGAACTTTGATGCTCATGCCTGTACTTTCAAAAGGAAGTTTGGTGTTATTCTGTTAGTCTAACATATAGTTGTTTTTATAAGCCTGGACATTTTTTATATTTTTCAGCCCTAACATAGCAGAATGAGATTTCTTGGACAGGTAAATCAGACAGAGAAAGTGGGTCAAGAGATAGAACTTTAGATAAATAAGACGAGGTGTGGAAGGATGTAAAACTGTTATACATTGATTTACATGTGGAAAATACCCAAGGGGTGGGATATATGGGACCATATTTAATAATGAGGAGTGTTTCGCATACATACTTATAACACTGGAAATGTGAAGGATGACATTAATGAAGTCAGAAATGTTTATATTGGAGTACAAGCGAAAGGACTACCTTAAGTAGAACATCTTGATATATCTATAAGTAATCCTGAGTATTATAAACTAAACTAAGAATCTTGTAAGTCAAGGGGTGGAATGTAGTATGGGTGTAACTTCAGTTATTGAATTACAAGAAACTTAGTAATGGTTTTAAGGTGATTACATATATATATATATATATATATATATATATATATATATATATATATATATATTTCTATATATGTAAAATGTATGTTTCTGAGCTAACAGATGGTCATTCACAGAGGGTCATTGTCTCTGAACCATTCTCTGGCTAGCCTATTGTTAGGACCAGATAAAACCAGCTTTTCGCGCCTTTCATCTGGCCTTTATAAGGTGAGACAATGGAGCAGGGCAGCGAACTTCGCTGAGGACGTAAGAGGTCCCAGATCTTGAACAGACTGTCGGCTTCCAGAACTATCTGAAAACTCAGAAGTTGAGAGGTTCCCTGGATTGAATGCTGAATTTATCCTGTATTGTAACATCTGTAATACATCTTTAATCGAAGCTAAGTAAATCTTTTTTATTACATTCTTTGTTTTGTGTGTTTTAATCATTGCATTTACTGACCACATATCTAAAAGGGTAAATATATAAATGAATTTAACCCCTTGTTACAGGTTATTAAACAAAGGGGGTTGGGTGGGACTTTATAAGAAGCACGGCTAGGTAATAGGATATGCAATCACATGATGATAAATTCCAAAGAAATATACATTGAGTAATCGAAAATAACATGATAGACAATAGTAACACCTTAACAGTTTATTAAACATGATTCACAGTAATAATGGTAGATACATAGGTATATAGTAATAAAAGGTTCCAATTTATAATACAGATAATGATGTTAATAGTGGTACTAATTGATGATAAAATGCATGTTATTAAATCTCAGAATCACATGATTGCAATGATGTAGTATAAGGCTGGGGCTCTACGTGTTTCGTGGAGATGTCCACTCATCAGGAGCAATAGCAATTGGTGTAGATCTATAGTAGAACAAAAAGGCAGAATAAACAGGTGCTATATACATTCTACCATGTTTTCTTTTACAGAATATCCACTGCAACTATTATATTGCCTGCACCAATACATACTTGATCAATGGGGACCACACCACCACTGATGCCTTTCATATTACTTTCTTTGGCCTCAGTGTGGCCATGGTTTTGTGGCCTCAGCTCCCTTGGGAAGCCTGTTTTGCCACGTTGCCTCCGGTCGTGCACAACATCATTATGTGCTATATACCCAATTTACATACAGGTAAGAGTGTTGGGAAATTTCCATCCCTCCTCTGCCCTGTGTCCCCCGTGTGTCCAACACTTGTTCATTCTGCCTTTTTTGTTCTACTATAGATCTATACCAATTGCTATTGCTCCTGATGAGTGGACATCTCCACGAAATGCGTAGAGCCCCAGCCTTATGCTACATCATCGCAATCATGTGATTCTGAGATTTAATAACATGAATTTTATCATCAATTAGTACCACTATTAACATCATTATCTGTATTATGAATGGGAACCTTTTATTACTATATACCTATGTATCTACCATTATTACTTTGAATTATGTTTAATAAAGTGTTAAGGTGTTACTATTGTCTATCATGTTATTTTCAATTACTCAGCGTATATTTCTTCTGAATTTATCATCATGTGATTGCATATCCTATTACCTAGCCGTGCTTCATACAAAGTCCCACCCAACCCCCTTCTTTTAATATATGTTCAATAGGGATGGAGGCCGATGAACTTATCCACTCATTGCCTCATTTAAAGTCCCAACTCTTCTTTTCCCCTCTGTTTGCAACATATCACAACAGAGTGAAAACCACATGTCAGCACGTCAATAAACAAGTGATATGAATGGGCTCTAAACAAAAAAAACACAAGACACATGCTGGGAATTGGAACTCTAGAGGCAATGAGAAGAGACAGCGGTACATTCAGGGCTTTGTAATTCGTTAAGTTTGACACACCAAAGGAGATTGCAGGAAATCTCAGTTGTAATTGTAAGGCATGTCAGTAAGGGAAAGAACTTTTAGTTTTATACATACAGAAAATACAAAAGCAAGTAATGTTGGGACATTTAGCTGTACTGGAACATGGAAGACACTAATGGAGAATGATAGATTTTCTTTTAGATTAGCAATCAAGGGGACATGTTTCTATTTGTAGCTGCACAACGAGAAGACATAAGGCTTTGTTCACATGTTTGTGACCTGTGTTATGCGAGTAGGCAGCCCATTCATTGCAATGGGCTGACCTACATGCAGAAAAAAAAGTCTCCAACCCTTTTTTTAAATCATGCCACACCAAGCCATATAGTTGCCGGTGCATGGGGTGCCATTAAAAATGAAGGGAGCCATGATTTCCACCCAGGCTGCCCTCTTGATATGGACTACAAACATGCCTTATTTTTTTCATCTCTGTTTTAAAGGGATGGGGTAACTTGTAGTTTGTGGAAGACAGCCCCGGAAGGATTTGGCCCTTAATAAGGCCCTTTTTTACGATACGGCACTGCGTTGCTTTAACAATTGCGCAGTCATGCGATGCTGTACCCAAACAAAATTTATGTCCTTTTTTCACACAAATAGAGCTTTCTTTTGGTGGTATTTGCTCACCTCTGCAGTTTTTATTTTTTGCGCTATAAACAAAACAGAAAAACGACAATTTTGAAAAAATATATATTTTTTTAATTTTGCTTTAATAAACATCTAATATAATTTTTTTTTTAACTAGTAATAGTGGCGAACTGTGATTTTTAGTGTGACTGTGACATTGCAGTGGATAGATCGGACACTTTTGACATTTTTTTAGGACCAGTGACATTTATACAGCGATCAGAGCTAAAAAATAGCCACTGATTACTGTATAAATGTCACTGGCAGGAAAGTGGTTAACACTAGGGGGCGATCAAGGGGTTAAATGTGTTCCCTATGTGTGTTCTAACTGTAGGGGGGATGGGCTACCTAGGACATGACAGAGATCGCTCTTCCCGATGACTGGGAACAGAAGATCTCTGACATGTCACTAGGCAGAACAGGGAATTGCCTTATTTACATAGGCAGTTCCCCGTTCTGCCTCTGTACACAGCAATCGCAGGTCACCGGCGGACATCAAGTCTGCGGGACCCGCGGGCACACTCTCAAGGTGCATGCCAGGCGTGCGTGTGCCCGGTAGCCTCCTTGCACAGACCGACCTACACCTACAGCGGTTTGCACAGGAGAGCCGACCTGCCACCGTATAATGATGGCGGCTGGTCTTCAAGAGGTTAAAAGGATGATATTGTTGTTCGTGATTTTAGTTTAATTCACATGCAATTACAAGGACACTGCATGTCTGCCAAGGTCAACAGGTATTTTTTTTTTACTTGATGAAATTGTTTTTAGCTTGAAACATGAAATCTAAGGTAGCCACCACATTCAAGGACTGGTAAGTGGCAATACATTAAAATTGTTTTTGGGTTTATATATTCTGTAAATGTATTTTTTTCAATACAAGCAATGTAAGCATCTGAATCTGACTTGGTATCAGCTTCTTGCAGTCTCGATTCAGCAGAGCTCAAAATGGGAGAGGAAAAAGCAGCACAAGGTGCCAAGGAGCATGGTGATATGAGGAGAAAGCTAAGTGACACAGAGAGGAGCTCATTACTGTCAAAATTCTCCTCCACTGTCCAGTCACAGAATGGGGGCAAGTACATGATGGCCTGAGTTCAGTGGAAGTGGGTTGAATGATGCTAGCAGTCATTCAACCTGGAAAGTTGAGGGCAACTTGTTGTGAAAAAGAAGTAGTGCAGGGAAATGCTTTGGTGTTAAAGATACATTTGCTTTCTGCTTTATCTTTTAATGAATATTTAATGTTATATTTTGTATTGTATTGCATTGTAATATACTAATATACTGTATTTTTGACTGGAGTTCAAATTTTAAGCAGTGAAACATAATCCAATACAGTATATATATATATACCCAGGTGCTTGGCTAGATAAAGAGCAAGTTAGGACACTGTGCTGTAGCTTCTCTTTTTACTCTCACTGAACTGAGCTGACACATGGGACACAGTAACACTATCTGGCTCCTGCCAGCAGGGGGGGAGACAAGCTGAAGGAGCTTTATAGACTTGTATACTGCTGCATTGGACTGTGGGAATTGAAGTCCTGAATGGGAATCATGCTGTGGAATTCTGTGGATCATTGATCTACAGTACCCACAAGGAGACAGTGTGGGGAGCTGTATTTCCTAGGATGCAGTTTGAATAGCATGGTCATTTGGGACGGGGAACCAGAGCAAGCACATATCCCTGTCTGGGCTTGCACCCGCTACACACAAGCCAGTAGCCTGAGCAGGGATCAAGGCCATTCACAACTGAGAGCCAGAGAGTGAGATGAAGAATGGATCCTGGTGCACAGAGACTGAGCACTGAGTCACTGTGGGAGACAGTCTTTTGCTGCACAGGCACTGGAGCATTGATGCACAGCCTGGTAAACTGAGGACTAGAGTCACACTGGATCAAACTAGAGGACATCTGCATAGTGGGACTTTCATGTCTGTATTGCTGGATGGTGAGATGGCTGTGCTGCCATAACCTGTTTGCTGCTATCAGAGACTATGTTTCTAGGGATTAGACACTTAACCAACAGTTTATACCACTGCATGCAGATTTCCACCAGGACTATATTCATGTGCACCATCTTCAGGACGGTCCCCAACATTAACCAGCTGAAGATCAAGGACTGTCTATTTAGGTGCTCTACAAGGACTCCAGTCATTGCCTGTAGAAGTAGGGGCACTACTGTAGTAGATCTGGGTTATAGTTTAGTAATCCCTAGAGTGCACTCTAGTAATATAACATACTGGTAGCAGGAAAGTTATGCCAATACTAATTAGCTTTACTGTTGTTGTTTGTGCCTTAGCTTAACATTGATTTGCAGTTTACAGATATAGAGCAATCTAACTTCTGTGATTGTTACTTTAAACTTCTACCACAAGGCAACTTTTCTGTCTGGAAAGTTGTATTATACGTACAGTACATTCTACCTGTCTCTATATGCGCATATTGCCACTTCCTTTTATTACAATATAATGTACTTCTTTACTCCTAATCAGACTGTTGTTTATCTTCAGATACTGAGTTAGAACCGTGTGCCACGTACATATCCTCATGGTGTCTACAGTACAGCAGCTGCTATCTGCTTTACCTGGTGTGTCATAGGAGCCAAGGTCATTCATAGAATCAAGACAAAGAACAAAGGGCCCTCATAATTGAAAAGTAGGTGTGAATGCTAAATTACCTATTTAGTTTACTAAAGCACTGTGTAATATACTGTAAGTAATTTACATATTTCAATTTTTTTTTTTTTTAGTTCCATCTTATTGCTTCTGATCTCCAGCAGACTCTTTTAGCCACTTACTGTCTACAGGAGCACACTTCTACATTGACTACATGGCATCTCCTGATGGTGACACTATGGGATTATGCCAGCATAATGTGTGTTTAAATGGCCATCTCCATCAGAAGCCCATGTAAGAGGGTGACAATGCATAACCACAGCTGGGAGAAAAATAATGTTCTCACCCTAACAGGGAAGAGCCTGAACAAGGCCTTTCATGGCAGGATCACTAAGTACAATGTTAATGTACTGTCGCTTTAGAAATATTTAAAATTAGTTTTGAAATTATATTTTACAAACTAGAAAAGCTACAATTTCTGGGGAAATTGTGAAAAGTGTTCTTGCCTCTACAACTGGAGTGGGCGGAGTAACTGGGTGGAGTGGCTTGAGTAACTGCTGTGTGGTTGGAGTGGCTGGAGTAACTGTCAAAAGTGTTAAAAAGCTTAATATTTTAGAAAGTATAAATAGTAGTAAAAAAAAATGAAGAAGTCCCATCATTAGCTGAAAGAGCTGAACATTTTTTTTTTCAAAAATGTTTTTTTTTTTTTTCAAAAATGCTTTTTTTTTCAAAAATGATTTTCTTTTTTCAAAAATGATTTTTTTTTCATTTTTTTTTCAAAAATTATTTTTCAAAAATTATTTTTTTTAATGACTTTTTTTTCAAAATTTTTTTTTTTCAAATTTTTTTTTTTCAAAAAAGATTTTTTTTTTCAAAAATCATTTTTTTTTTCAAAAAAATTTTTTTTTTCAAAAATCATTTTTTTTTCCAAAAATGATTTTATTTTTTTTTTTTCAAAAATTATTATTTTTTTTAATTATTTTTTTTTTCATGGGGTGGTCATAATGTTTTGGCTGATCATGGGGTGGTCATAATATTTTGGCTGATCATGTTGTGGTCATAATGTTTTGGCTGATAATGGGGTGGACATAATGTTTTGGCTGATCATGGGGTTGTCAGCTTTTGTCACCTCCCGCTCTAGTTTTGAACATTTCGCCATTTATTCCCATGGGACCAATTTTGCTGCAAAATGACGATAGTTTGTGAACCATTCGGTGAAACGTTCCACAAAGTAATAGCACACCAATCGGGAACAATCCGCACGTTTCGGTATATTACTGTCTATGTAGTGTAAAAGCTGTGGGAGGCGTTAAAGTGGTAAATTTCGCTATAATAAGAATAATAATAATATATATGTGAGATAACAGTAAGTGGTCTTGCTATACAAGAACACTTAATAATAGAAGAGTATGATTCACATACAAATGCGGCCTGAGAGAAGGAATGTGCTGTGTTGTGTTTTAATTTGCATAGGTTATCACCACCTTGTATAGACGCATTTCACCTTGAATCCAGGGTATTCAGTGTTCAAAGACTCAGGATCTTATTCATTTCAAAGAAAAAAGGACGTCAGACTTTACTTCACCGAAGTGTGCCCGTGGAATAACAGAACAACTGTTTCAGACTTCCCTCTCTTTTCTCAAGTTAACTAATGCCGCGTACACACGATCGGACTTTACGGCATACTTGGTCCGGCGTACCGGATTTCGTCGGACAATTTGATCGTGTGTGGGCTCCAGCTGACTTTGTTTTCTCAAAAGTTTGACGGACTTAGATTTGAAACGGACTCGAGTCTGGTCAAAAAGTCCACTCGTCTGTATGCTAGTCCGACGGACAAAAACCGACGCTAGGGCAGCTATTGGCTACTGGCTGTCAACTTCCTTGTTTTAGTCCGGTCGTACGTCATCATATATGAATCCATCGGACTTTGGTTGATCGTGTGTAGGCAAGTCCGTTCATTCGGAAAGTCCGCCGTAAAGTCCGTTGAAAAGTCTGCCGGGCAAAGTATGCCGTAAAGTCCGGTAGTGTGTACGCGGCATTACGCTCACAAGTGTGTGAACACTTGTTAACTTGAGAAAGGGTGGGAATGCCCAAAACAAGTATTCTATTGTTCCAAATATTTAAGAGAGAGAGAGAGCATGAGCACCTGTGCAATATACTGTGAATATATATATATATATATATATATATATATATATATATATATATATATATATATATATATATATATATAGTGCCTTGAAAAAGTATTCATACTCTTTGAAATTTTCAACATTTTGTCAACCAACAATGTAAATGTATTTTTTGGGATTTTATGTGATAGACTAACACAAAGTAGCATATAATTGTGAAGTGGAAGGAAAATGATAAATGGTTTTCAACATTTTTAACAAATAAATATCTGAAAAGTGTGGCGTGCATTTGTGTTCAGCTCCCCGAGTCAATACTTTTGTAGAACCACCTTTCGCTGCAAGTATAGCTGCAAGTCTTTTTGGGGATGTCTCTACCAGCTTTGCACATCTAGAGAGTGACATTTTTGCCCATTCTTTGCAAAATAGCTCAAGCTTTGTCAGATTGGACGGAGAGCATCTGTGAACAGCAATTTATAAGTCTTGCCACATATTTTTAATTTGATTTAAGTCTGGACTTTGACTGGGCCATTCTAACACATGAATATGCTTTGATCTAAACTATTCCATTGTAGCTCTGGTTGTATTTTTGTTGTCCTGCTGGAAGGTGAACCTCCGCCCCAGTCTCAAGTCTTTTACAGACTCTAAGAGGTTTTCTTCCAAGATTGCCCTGTATTTGGTTCCATCGATCTTCCCATCAACTCTGACCAGCTTCCCTGTCCTTGCTGAAGAAAAGCATCCCCACAACATGATGGTCCCACCACCATGTTTCACGGTGGGGGTGGTGTGTTCAGGGTGATGTGCAGTGTTGGTTTTCCCCCACATATAGTGTTTTGCTTTTATGACAAAAAGTTCAATTTTGGTCTCATCTGACCAGAGCACCTTCTTCCACATGTTTGCTGTGTCCCTCACATGGCCTCTTGCAAACTGCAAAGGGGACTTCTTATGGCTTTCTTTCAACAATGGCTTTCTTTTTGCCACTCTTCCATAAAGGCCAGATTTGTGAAGTGCACGACTAATAGTTGTCATGTGGACAGATTCTACAACTTGAGCTGTGGATCTCTGCAGCTCCTCCAGAATTACCATGGGCCTCTTGGCTGCTTCTCTGATCAATGCTCTCCTTGCCCGGCCTGTCAGTTTAGGTAGATGGCCATGTCTTGGTAGGTTTGCAGTTGTGCCATATGCTTTCCATCTTTGGATGATGGATTGAACAATGCTCCGTGAGATGTTCAAAGCTTGGGATATTTTTTTATAACCTACCCCTGCTTTAAACTTCTCCACAACTTTATTCCTGACCTTTCTGGTGTGTTCCTTAGCTTTCATGATGCTTCATGTGTTTGTTCACTAAGGTTCGATAAACAAACCTCTGAGGGCTTCACAGAACAGCTGTATTTATACTGAGATTAAATTACATACAGGTGGACTCTATTTACTAATTAGGTGACTCCTGAAGGCAATTGGTTCCACTAGATTTTAGTTAGGAGTATCAGAGTATAGGGGGCTGAATATAAATGCACGCCACACTTTTCACATATTTATTTGTAAAAAATGTTGTAAACTATTTATCATTTTCCTTTCACTACACAATTATGTGCCACTTTGTGTTGATCTATCACATAAAATCCCCCAAAAATACATCTATGCTTTTGGTTGTAACATGACAAAATGTGGAAAATTTCAAGGTGTATGAATACTTTTTCAAGGTACTATATATATATATATATATATATATATATATATATATATATATACACATAATACATATTTACAGTATATATACTGTATAATTGCTTATATACATAAATACATGCGCAAAGTTCTCATCAGAAATAAGTTCATATTGTAACTCAGGTATGTATACTGTAACCCCTAAGGCAATCAAATAAACTATATTAAAAGTACAATGGATCAAAAGAAGGCTTGCAGTGTTTCTGCAATGCTACAGTACTTTAATGTATCATAATTGTACATTATAAGACCTCAGCTTAATTTGATATGTTTGTACTTGCATGTTGATTGACATTTTTATATCCCTGACCTCAGGAACCTATCATGTAATATATCCAATGGGCTGTGTCTCTGCAGTAATGACAACCACGCTTCTTTTCTCTTTCTCATTGTCAGAGTGCAACTCCTACATATAGAAATTAATCACGTGCTAGATTTTTGTCCCTTCTATCTAAGTCTCGTAGTCACTCTTGTAATTAATATTATACCATGTTTAAGCCAATAAATAACGATTGTTTTAGTAATATCTGAAAAATTCAGGAGAAGGCACCCTAAATGTAAAAGTTAGCTAAAAAAAATCCAGATAGCAGCCTTAGCATACTTAGCAATGCAAAAATGAAAATATGCAAAGCCTAGATTAGGCCATTGTTGCCTTTGTTCTTTTTTGTTCAATTTTTTTTACAACACAGTTCAAAAAGTATTGTCACTATTTCTCTGCAGAGGACAATTAGGGCTTATTTTGTAAGTTAATTGCTTCTTAAGAATGTGTAAACGCATACATTTCCACTGGACTGGCCAAATTTTTTTTTCAAAATGAATGAATCAAAATTAATCCTTTCTAAAGTGAATTAGTCAGGTATGGCTGTTTGTAAGAATTTGTAATCCGCCTCTACCTCCTCTGTCAAAAGCTAAAAGTAGTTTATAATTTTGGATAGACTAGGAAAATGTTCAAACACCTGTTAGTTATTTTTTTTTGCTGTCTGTTTCCCCAATAAGTATATTCATTTTCTCTATTGTCCTAGGGCAGTGATGGCGAATCTTGGCACCCCAGATTGGAACTACATTTCCCATGATGCTCAACTACACTGCAGAGTGCATGAGCATCATGGTAAATGTAGTTCTAAAACATCTGGGGTGCCAAGGTTCGCCATTACTGTCCTAGTGTCCATTATCAGGAAAGTGAGGGAAAATCCAAAATTGTGAGTTACCAGAATAGGAATAGAGGTGAAGTCTTTCAATGGGGATATTCGTTCCAGTGATAGATGTCTCTATTAAAAAATTCTCCAAATTGAGGGGGATTTTTGCATTTGGGTTTAATACCGCTTTAAGGGCCGACGTTTGCTGGAAGAGGATAAAACTGCCGGACATCAAATTATTTTAATTTCTCTCATGTAATCTTAAAAACCCCTTTGTTATTGTGTTCGCTTTTGAATATCTATTTTCAGCATTGAGCCCTGGCAAGCCTTGCAATCTGACACTTGTACTCTGGCAGACAGCAAATACCTGCAAACATAGGTGTGCGCAGCCTACTGCATTAGGGTGTGCACCCCAAATCTCAAACACACATGAACGCCACCTCCTGTCACAGAAAAGAGGCTCTGGTGTTGGGAGACAGTTGATTGGGAGCATATTACATTACGCCCTAAATATGGGTGTAACGTGTTCCTACTGTTGAACCTAGCCTTTATAATAATGGGGGTATTTACACTGGCCACTAGCACCCCCAACCACCCACCTGGTGCTGTCCCTGGATAATGCTAATGCACATGGGGTGATTAGGGTGTGTCCAGGCACACCTGGCACACCCTGTGCGCACGCCTATGCCTGCAAATAATAAAGTAATCTAGTATAACAATTCAAAAGTGGATATTTAGATAACATTGGATACCCAGACTGTTTCTCTTTAGCCTGAACCCTAACCAAACCTGAACCCTAACAAACACATGAATAATATTAAAATACTTTTAGATCATGTATATACAGTACATCGATTTTCGTCATAGCTACTTAACTGTGCACTGATTAAACAAAGAGTATTTTTGTTCATATCAATGGCCAAACATTCATATTATGCTAGTTCCTGGTCTATGACACATAGTTGGCCAAAAAATGACTTGCCTGCCTACCATGTCTACATAGAACCTTTAGGGACAATTTAGTCCAGGGCATTATGGTTACATGCAGCAAATGCATACTTCCCCACTGTCCCTGATTTTGAGGGACTGCCCCTGATTTGGAGCAATGTCCCTGTGTCCCTCATTCCTCCTTATTTGTCCCTCATTTTGGTCTGATCTATATAGATGTATATAAAATGCACTTTTTATCTATCAAAAAGTGTTTCCCAGTGCTAAACCTTTCATCTGATTTCTAAATTGCTGAATTTGTAAATTCCAAAAGCCAATATAAAGGAATAGTAGTGGTAAAATAAGCATTTGTGGGTTTAACCAATCTTACTTTTTTGTACTGTACAATTCTCCTTTAAGGGGGGCGTGGCAAAAGGTGTGTCATATGCCTACATACTTTTGCTGATAGGTGTCCCTCATTCCCATGTAAGAAAGTTGGGAGGTATGCAAATGTGTGTTTGTGTTATCACTACACGAGGCCATGGCAGATCTACAGTACAATGCATCACTGTGTCAATAATTTTAAATGGCACTTTAATGCTAGGGCTCTTCAATGCATATGTGTTTCAGCTCACCAAAATGTACAGATGTGAATGGGATACCTTAGCACAGTGGAATTCACATGTGGTATCACATGAAAATGCATTGCGCTAATACACCTGAATTAACACACTGCATAGTGTAAATCCAGTCTTAATGGCAGGGGGCTACACTAGTTGCTATTTGATGCTGATCATCATGCTGTGTATGTTGGCAGTATGCCTCATTCTATAACCTCTTTGTGTTATACTCACAGCTATTTTGATCATCCATCTGTGTGATTCCCTCTAATGTAGGTCTGTCAATCAAAGCAGTGTACCTCCATATGTCTGTCTGTGTTTATGTAGGTCAGTGCGTGTCCATCAGTTAATATTGGTTAGTGTGTGTCTGTGAGTCAGTGCATATTATGTGTTAAGAAAACTGATTATTGTAGTTTTGGGGAACCCTCATTGTGTGTACATGCCTATCCTTAGGAGTCGTGGTTACAAGGCTTTATTTCTCACACTATGGTTCCCTTTTAGTTACAGTTCAGTTTACATAGCTTTACATTACCTATTAACTTACCTGAATAGATAACCATTTACAGTCAGTTAAAGTAACCCTGTCAATAATCTGAAAGTCCAGATAAAACTGTCCCAAAAAAAAAACACTTGCCTCTCGTGCTGCTACTCCGATCAGGGGAAATCACCAGCTAAATTTTGTGAAGAAACCACCCTGTCAAGGAGTGCTAATCTCCTTGTCCCCACTGCACTGTGTAGTTCCTCCCGCAGACTCCTATATAACACTGTGGTACACAGTAGCGATGTTGAAATTTGTGGGAAGAACCACTGAGTGGAAGACACATGAGATTAAGGCTCTGCTCACACTAGTGTGATTTCAGATGCAACTTGAGTCACACAAAATCACATCACAATGGAAATGGTGACTGTTCACATCAATGCAACTCAGTGCAGTGCGATTTTGAAAAAGGTTCCTGTACTACTTTGGTGCAATTCCAGTGTGATTTTGGCCCCAAAGAATATGCAAACCCCATCCAAATTGCACTCCATAATCGCACTGAAAATCAGATCAGATCACAGCAGTGTGAACTTAGTCTAATGGCTTTTAAACATATAGCAGCTAGAACTGTGTTTATCCTTGTAATGCCGCATACACACGATTGGACATTCCAACAACAAAACCGTGGATTTATTTTCGACGGATGTTGGCTCAAACTTGTCTTGCATACACACGGTCACACTAATGAAATTCTGAATGTCAAGAACGCAGTGACGTACAAGACGTACGACGAGCTGAGAAAAATTAAGTTCAATAGCCAGTGTGGCTCTTCTGCTTGATTCCGAGCATGCGTGGAATTTTGTGCATTGGAATTGTATACACACAATCGGAATTTACGATAACGGATTTTGTTGTCGGAAAATTTAAGATCCAGCTCTCAAATTTTTGTTGTCGGAAATTCTGACAGCAAATGTCCGATGGAGCCTACACACGGTCAGAATTTCCGACAACAAGCTCATATCGAACATTTGTTGTCGGAAATTCCGACTCTGTGTACGCGGCATTAGGCTTCATGTACACTGGCCTACACAAATCCCAGTTCTGTCAGGTGAGAGGAAAGAGATCGTGTGTTCCTACCAAGTAGGAACAATGATCTCTCTCCTCCTCTAGTCAGCCACCACATTCCCCCCACGGTTAGAACACACATAGGGAACACATTTTACCCCTTGATCGCCCCCTAGTGTTAACCCCTTCCCTGCCAGTGACATTTATATGGTAATCAGTGGCTATTTATAACACTGATCGCTGTATAGATGTCAGTGGTCCCAAAAAAGTGTCAGAAGTGTCCGATTTGTTCACCGCAATGTCTCAGTCCCGATAAAAATCTCAGATCACCGCCATTACTAGTAAAAAAAAAATAAATAAATAAATAAAAATGCCATAAATATATCCCCTATTTTGTAGATACTATAACTTTTGCGCAAACCAATCAATATATGCTTATTGCGATCTTCTTTTTTTTTAATCAAAAATATATAGAAGAATACATATCGGCCTAAACTGATGAAGAAATGTGGGGGGTTTTTTTGGGATATTTATTATGACAAAAAGTACAAAATATTGTGTTTTTTTTTCAAAATTGTCTATCTTTTTTTGTTTATAGCGCAAAAAAATAAAAATCGCTGAGGTGATCAAATACCACCAAAAGAAAGCTCTATTTGTGGGGAAAAAATTATATACATTTTGTTTGGGTACAACGTCACACGACCGCGCAATTGTCAGTTAAAACGACGCAGTGCCGTATCGCAATTAATGGCCTGGTCAGGAAGGGGGCAAATCCTTCCCGGGCTGAAGTGGTTAATGAACATGTTTTAATGCACACTATGTTGTGCGTAAATGTACGTTGCATTAAGGATGCCCATTTATTTGGGTGCATTGGTGGTGCACTGGTTTAATGTGTTGGGGTGATACTCAAAATAATTGGTACCATATTGCTCTGCATAGATCTTAGTTGAAAAGTGTCTTAGCTTAATGAAAGAGGTGAAGCTTTTTGGTCACTTTGGTGAAAGTTTGTTTATCCTAATGCTTTCTCTGCATTAAGGTAAAAAACCTTTAGTATGCAAAATGGAAGATTTACGTTCAGGATAAGAATGTTTTGACTGCTGGCTGCGGGAAAATGCAAAACGTGGCAAAAACATGGAGCGATTTTACCGCATTTTCCCACTATGCCACTTCCTGAACCTTCTCCGTCCCCCCTGCTGTCTTCTGGGAGACACACAGGTCCCAGAACACAGCGGGGACCAGTGGGATAGCGCCGTGCACGTCGCGCATATGCAGTAAGGAACCAGGAAGTGAAGCCCTTTTCCCTGTGTCATTCCATTTTTTTTACACATAATTTAATTAATGAATGTATTTGTTTTGGATTTTTTGTATGTATGCATTGCATGGGTTGTTACTGACATGTGGTGAAAATTTCATGTCAATAACACCTTTATGCCCTGTACACACGGTCGGATTTTCCGATGGAAAATGTGTGATAGGACCTTGTTGTCGGAAATTCCGACCGTGTGTAGGCTTCATTACACATTTTCCATCGGAATTTCCGACACACAAAGTTTGAGAGCTTGCTATAAAATTTTCCGACAACAAAATCCGTTGTCGGAAATTCCGATCATGTGTACACAAATCCGACGCACAAAGTGCCACGCATGCTCAGAATAAATTAAGAGACGAAAGCTATTGGCTACTGCCCTGTTTATAGTCCCGACGTACGTGTTTTATGTCACCGGGTTCAGAACGACCGGATTTTCCAACAACTTTGTGTGACCGTGTGTATGCAAGACAAGTATGAGCCAACATCCGTCAGAAAAAATCCATGGATTTTGTTGTCGGAATGTCCGATCAATGTCCAACCGTGTGTACGGGACATTAGAAATACACTCACCGGACGCTTTATTGGGTACACCTGTTCAATTGCTTGGTAACACAAATTGCTAATTAGCCAATCACATGACAGCAACTTGATGCATTAGGCATCTAGATGTGGTGAAGAAGACTTGCCGAAGTTCAAACCAAGCATCAGAATAGGGAAGAAAGGGGTTTTAAGTGACTTTGAACCTGTCATGGTTGTTGGTGCCAGACAAGCTGGTCTGAGTATTTCAAAAACTGCTGATCTACTAGGATTTTCACGCACAACCATCTCTAGGGTTTACAGAGAATGGTCAGAAAAAGAGAAAATATCCAGGGAGTGGCAGTTGTGTGGACGAAAATGTCTTGTTGATGTCAGAGATCAGAGGAGAATGGGCAGACTGGTTTGAGATTATAGAAAGGCAACAGTAACTCAAATAACCACTCGTTACAACCAAGGTATGCATAATGCCATTTCTGAATGCACAACACATCGAACCTTGAAGCAGATGGGCTGTGGCAGTAGATGACCACACCGGGTGCCACTCCTGTCAGCTAAGAACAGGAAACTGAGTCTAAAATTCACAGAGGATGACCAAAATTGGACAATAGAAGATTGGAAGAGCGTTGCCTGGTCTGATGAGTATCAATTTCAGCTGCGACATTCAGATGGTAGGGTCAGAATTTGGCATAAACAACATGAAAGCATGGATCCATCCCGCCTTGTGTCAATGGTTCAGGCTGGTGGTTGTGGTGTAATGGTGTGAGGGATATTTTCTTGGCACACTTTGGGCCTCTTAGTACCAAATGAGCATCGTTTCTATACCACGGCCTACCTGAGTATTGTTGCTGACCATGTCTATCCCTTTATGACTACAGTGTACCCATCAGTGTGAACAGGGTTAAACTGAATATTCACTCATGCAGATGTGCAGCAGCCATCTTTAAGGAGACCACTTAGTAATGCTCATCTAAAAAAATGTGTTCCCAATGCAGGGGGCAGCCATCTTGGCTGGGTCTTGAGGACAGTAATTGGCTGAAGAAAGCTGAGCAAGGGGACAGTGAACTGGCCTGCTGGAGAAAGGGAGGTTGGTTGTGCCACCAGCCTGCAGACTACAGGAAGGAAGCCACTGTGGGGACCATATGCTGATGCAAATATTTTCCTGCGCCATGCAACTGAGAGAGTGCACCATAAGGCTGTAGTGAAGAGGGAACAGTGAGGTGTGCCCAAAGTTTGCTGTGCTGTCCAGGACAAGACGTCTGTTCAGAGACTGCTGCTGCCATCCTACTCTGTGCAATGCTACATGTGAGGGAATGCTCCTGGATGCAAGCAGGTGTGTGGGATAGACTGAGCTGCTGCTGCTACTTCTGCTGGATGGTCAGATCCCTGCCATAGCTGACCACAGTCGAGTGATAACTCAGAGAAGCAAAGAGACAGAGAACCTTCTCCTTGGGTAGGTGTGATTTGGATGCCTGGTGAGATTAGACTAAAGAGCACTCCTACTTTCTGACTTTAACTGGACATTTACTGAATTAAAGCACTGAGTGCCCTGTGACTGGTCTAACATCATAGACGTTATTCTGTTGTCTGCTGGGAACTGTTGTGGTTTCTCCAAGGCCCCCAACTTTGCCGGCCAATGTTTTTTTCATCAATCAGTAGCCAGTGCAATAAAACTGGGACTGTTATAGCAACTTAGGACTGTCTTTATATACTGTTGCTAGGTAAATGCAGTTCAGTTCTGTTAATTACAGTTATTTAGAATACTACAGGTATTTAACCATATCTCCCAGTGTCCATGTTATTTTCTAACTGATTGTTAGCATAAGTGCACTTGCTAATCCTGTCTTCTTTTAGGCTATCAAAAGAGGAAAAACTTGGATGACCGCACACCAGAATCACATGTAAAATGTCTTCTTTATCCAAACTTTTAAAATCACCATATTATCAGACATCACCCCAGGGAACCTATTGATAAGTTTCATGCTGCTAGGGCGCTTAATCATAATATGCTACGATCACAGAAAGTGACGGTATAAATAAACATGCAATTAGGCAATCAATTAATTAAAAAACTACACCTGGATGGTGCCACATCAGCTTAAGCCAATGGCCATTTAAAGAGTTTGAATAAAGAAGATGTTTTACACTTGATATTGGTGTGCGGTCATCTGAGTTTTTCCTCTTTTACTTCCACACAATCATGAGCTTGACCTGCACCCTTTGTGGATTTGACCTGAAAAAAGGGGACTGACCTGGAGCAGTGCTTCTAAATTGTATTTGCTGGATTCTTTTAGGCTATCTTTGGCCTAATAAATTCTTTAAAATAAAATGAGGTGTGTCTCTAAGTGCTGGGTGAGCAAGGTGTGTCATCTTCAGGTGTGCAGAGAAATCACAAGCTAGTGATAGTGGGGTAGTGCTACATATAAATTCTATCTATCTATCTATCTATCTATCTATCTATCTATCTATCTATCTATCTATCTATCTATCTATCTATCTATCTATCTATCTATCTATCTATCTATCTATCTATCTATCTATCTAATGAAAATGATCATCACAGTGTATATAGAAATATATACAGTATCTCACAAAAATGAGTACACCCCTCACATTTTTGTAAATATTTTATTATATCTTTTCATGTGTCAACACTGAAGAAATTACACTTTGCTACATTGTAAAATAGTGAGTGTACAGCTTGTATAACAGTGTAAATTTGTTGTCCCCTCAAAATAACTCAACACACAGCCTTTAATGTCTAAACCGCTAGCAACAAAAGTGTGTACACCCCTAAGTGAAAATGTCCAAATTAGGCCCAATTAGCCATTTTCCCTCCCCTTTGTCATGTGACTCGTTATTATTACAAGGTCTCAGGTGTGAATGGGGAGCAGGTGTGTTAAATTTGGTGGTACCGCTCTCACTCTCTCATACTGGTCACTGGAAGTTCAACATGGCACCTCATGGTAAAGAACTCTCTGAGGATCTAAAAAAAAGAATTGTTGCTCTACATAAAGATGGCCTAGACTATAAGAAGATTGTCAAGACCCTGAAACTGAGCTGCAGCACGGTGGCCAAAACCATACAACAGTTTAACAGGACAGGTTCCACTTAGAACAGGCCATGCAATGGCCGAGTTGTGTGCATGTGCTCAGCGTCATGAGTGCTACCAGCATTGCTGCAAAGGTTGAAAGGGGGGTCATCCTGTCAGTTCTCAGACCATATGCCGCTCACTGCATCAAATTGGTCTGCATGGCTGTCATGCCAGAAGGAAGCCTCTTCTAAAGATGATGCACAAGGAAGCCAGCAAACAGTTTGCTGAAGACAAGCAGACTAAGGACATGGATTACTGGAACCATGTCCTGTGGTCTGATTAGACCAAGATAAACTTATTTGGTTCAGATGGTGTCAAGCGTGTGTGGTTGCAACCAGGTGAGGAGTACAAAGACAAGTGTGTCTTGCCTACAGTCAAGCATGGTGGCGGGAGTGTCATGGTCTGGGGCTGCATGAGTGTTGCCGGCACTGGGGAGCTACAGTTCATTGAGGGAACCATGAATGCCAACATGTACTGTGGCATACTGAAGAAGAGCATGATCCCATCCCATCGGAGACTGGGCCGCAAGGCAGTATCCCAACATGATAACAACCCCAAACACACCTCCAAGACGACCACTGCCTTGCTAAAGAAGGTGAGGGTAAAGGTGATGGACTAGCCAAGCATGTCACCAGACCTAAATCATATTGAGCATCTGTGGGGCATCCTCAAACGGAAGGTGGAGGAGCGCAAGGTCTCTAACAGCCACCAGTTCCGTGATGTCGTCATGGAGGAGTGGAAGTGGCTACCTGTGAAGTTGCTACTTCCACTGGCAACTTCACAGGCAGTGGCAATCTCCAGTGGCAACCCGTGAGTTGCTCCAAGAGCGTTAAGGCAGTCCTGGAAAATAATGGTGGCCACAGAAGATTTTGACACTTTGTGTCCAATTTGGACATTTTTACTTAGGGGTCTACTCTTTTTTGTTGCCAGCGGTTTAGACATTAATGGTTGTGTGTTGAGTTATTTTGAGCGGATGGCAAATTTACACTGTTATCCAAGCTGTACACTCACTATTTTACATTGTAGCAAAGTATCATTTCTTCGGTGTTGTCACATGAAAAGATATAATAAAATATTTACAAAAATGTGAGGGGTGTACTGACTTTTGTGAGATACTGTAAATATATATATATATATATATATATATATATATATATATATATATACCAGATATCACCCATCTCTCTGTATCCCTGTCTTTGAAATGTTAATGATTAAAGCATTTTGCATTTTGTTTAAAGAAGGTCCTACTTGTTTGCCTCATTCCCACCCAAGAGCACCAGACCACCCAGCTCATAGCCTGCAAACTATTTGAGGTTTAGTTTAGATTTTGCGGCTAGGCAATCTATGGTGTATTGCACGTAATAGACTCAAACTCTGCAACCATGACCGATTATGAAATTACCTCAATTAAAATGAAAAGGGAAAGCACTGCAGTGGGATTAACACTGGTTAAACTTATAATCAGAGACCACATCAGAAATATAAAAATGTTTTGGTCTTTTTTTTTGGTTACTATAACACTATATACAGTATATATTTGCAGGTATAGTGGACACTATATACTGTATGTGTATAGATATACCTGTATATATCTTTACTGGCATGGGTTTAAAATCACCCCTTAGTTTCTCTATTTAGTGAAACATCATGAGACAGTTTTCAAGTCATTACAATCTACTAAAAGCTGGCTATGTATTAAAGCTGAACTCCTGTCAGATAATAAAAGTTTACCATTTAATCCAGTTATGTATGTATTTAAAATCATTAAAGTCCTATATCAACCAAACTTCTTTTCTATCGAGTTTTGTTTTAGTGCGGGGAATAGTGAATGCCTCTTTCAGGTTTTAAAGTGTTACTAATCCCAGGACCCTGGATTCACTATATCTGGTCTCCCACAGTACATAGAATATGGAAATGCAATTATTTTAGTAAATATAAACTGCTAAATACCTTTTATTATCAGCAGTATATAGCTTTTTCTGCCTTTTATCTACCTTTCCATCTGTCTCTTTTCTCGTTTTCACCCCCCACCCCTTCCCGGGGCACTATACAATACAATCCCTTTATGGGCTTTATGGGTAATATTTGACCAACTGCTCTGTACTGTATATATCTATTCCTACCCCTAGTTAGATTAAATTCTGTATAATCCCCCTTGTCCACCACGGGGGGAGCTTTTTGAACAGCTGGGCCTTGTACCTGGCGATTGACCTGTTGGGTAAGCAACTTCTCAATGTTACCGCTGAGCTCTATCTGCATAAACTATGCTTCTGCAATTATGATTATGTATTCTTGTGTTTTATTTGATTATTTGTTTTATAGATTATTCCTCCTGACGAAGCGCTCTATGTACCGTGAAACTAGTAGAGGACTGGTTAATCTATAAGAAAAACTCCATCAACAGATATCTCTTGGGGGAAACCTTTGAGTATTTGTATATTGGTTTTTTAAAGTTTTTTAATGTGAATAATGTATGTCTTTTTATATGTAATAAATGAATTAATTTTTATTCAAGATTTATTTTTCTGTGTACCAGTGCACAGAAGCACCTTTCTCTTGCTTGCGGCTGGCGGTGGACGTGTGGATTGCCCCACATACCATCAACAAGCTTCTGAGTGCCTCCTTTTTTATTGTGTTATACAATTCTGATTTACTTAACTGTCATCACCCTTTGAAATTGAAATCATGCCCCAACTGATGGGACTGTTAACAATTCCACCCTACATGGAACCAACCCAAAAATTCTGGGATCGTCACTATTAACTAATAAAAGCACTAAAATTAATGAAGATCTTATTTTTTTAGATCTCAAAAAACAACAGGGCAACCTGGACACATATGTCATCAAACTCCCGCTCCCATCACCCAACACTCCCAAAACGACACCCATCACAACATCATAAATCTGACCCTCTACCAGTTGACAGAGGACGAGTCTTCAGTTCTCCAGCTGGGTTTGGGCTTCTGCCCACTCGATGCACTTATTGTCACAAAGACTATTAAGAACCTCTACCTTTTTGCCCGTAACCTCACATTTAAGTTTATTTTTGATAAGGATCGAGGACAACTCAACCTTGAACGTGAGCTTGTGGAACAAAACACTTCACTATGGAGGAGTTTCAGGCGCGCCGCGACCTCATGCTTCTCTATGACGAAGGGGAAACGGAGGACTCCACCCCTTCTCCCCCTTCCCCCTCGGTACCCACTCCATCCCAGACCTGCTCGATCAAACAATTTCGATTGAGATCTCGCTAATTTCCAGATCTTATGACCTGCCCGGCCATCTGGGCTTTCCTGCATGAAGCCATCAGGGCACTTAAGCCCCGGACCATTTTGCTGGCCCAAGACCAGAGTACTTTTTGCGATTCGGCACTGAGTCGTTTTAACTGACAATTGGGCGGTCGGGCGACGTGGTTCCCAAACAAAATTGACATCCTTTTTTTCCCACAAATAGAGCTTTCTTTTGGTGGTATTTGATCACCTCTGCAGTTTTTATTTTTTGCTCTATAAACAAAAAAAAGCGACAATTTTGAAAAAAACGCATTATTTTTTTACTTTTTGCTGTAATAAATATCCCCAAAAAATATATAAAAATTTTTTTTTTTCTTCAGTTTAGGCCGATACGTATTCTTCTACATATTTTTGGTAAAAAAAAAAAAAAAATCGCAATAAGTGTTTATTGATTGGTTTGCCCAAAAGTTATAGCGTCTACAAAATAAGGGATAGTTTTATGGTATTTTTATTAATAATTTTTGTTTTACTAGTAATGGCAGCGATCTGTGATTTTTATTGTGACTGCGACATTATGGCAATCACATCGGACAATTTTGACAAATTTTTGGGACCATTGACATTAATACAGCAATCAATGCTAAAAAATTGCATTGATTACTGTAAAAATGTCCCTGGCAGTGAAGAAGTTAACCTCTAGGTGGCGCTGTAGGGGTTAAGTGTGTCCTAGGGAAAGTTTCTAACTGTGGGGGGAGGGGCTGTGTGTGACACTACACTGATCGCCGCTCCCAATCACAGAGAGCAGAGATCAGTGACAGTGTCACTAGGCAGAATGGGGAGATACTTGTTTACATTAGCATCTCCCCATTCTTCCTCACCGTGAGACGATCGCGGGTATCCCCGCGGGCATAGGGTCCGTGGGACCCGCGTTCACGGTCACGGAGCTCCCATCGGACGCGCCTGCAAGCCGCCTCTTAAAGGGCAACGTACAGATACGTTAATCTGCCTGTATATGCCCTTCTGTCGCAGTATATCTGCGCGAGGTGGTCGGGAAGTGGTTAAGAAACAGAACTGGCATGAGATTCCATCCAATCTCAATATTAGACAAATTAACCACCTCAATACAGTGCACTTACACCCCCTTCCTGCCCAGACCAATTTTCAGCTTTCACCGCTCTCACAATTTGAATGACAATTACTCAGTTATGCAACATTGTACCCATATGAAATTTGCGTCCTTTTTTTCACACAAATAGAGCTTTCTTTTGGTGGTATTTAATCACTAGTGGGTTTTTTATTTTTTGTGCTATAAATAAAAAAGTCCGTAAATTTTGTGAAAAAAATGCCTTTTTCTTTGTTTCTGTCATAAAATTTTGCAAATTAGTAATTTTTCTTCATAAATTTTGGACAAAATTTATACTGCTACATATCTTCGGTAAAAATAACCCAAATAAGTGTAAATTATTTGGTCTTTGTGAAAGTTATAGAGTCTACAAACTATGGTGCCAATCACTGACTGAAAATTGATCACATCTGATCACACCTGATGTACTGAAGGCCTATCTCATTTTTTGAGATACTAACAAGTCAGGAAAGTACAAATACCGCCCAAATGACCTCTTTTTAGAAAGTAGACATTCCAAGGTATTAAGTAGGTAACATGGTGAGTTTTTTTAAGTTGTAATTTTTTCCCACAATTCTTTGCAAAATTAAGATTTTTTTTTTTTTTTACAAAATTGTCATATTAACAGGTTATTTCTCTCACAGATCATATGCATACAACAAATTACACCCCAAAATACATTCTGCTAATCTTCCAGAGTATGGCGATACCACATGTGTGAGACTTTTACACAGCCTGGCCACATACAAAGGACCAACATTGAAGTAGCATCTTCAGGCGTTCTACAAGCATAAATGACACATCTCATTTCTCAACCACCTATTACACTTTTGAAGGCCCTGGAGCACCAGGACAAGGGAATTGCCCCCAAAATGGCCCCATTTTGGAAAGCAAACACCCCAATGTATAATCTATGAGGCATAATGAGTCTTTTGAATGGTTCATTTTTTTCCAGAAGTTTTTGGAAAATGTGGAAAAAAAATGAAGACGCAATTTTTTTACACAAAGTTGTCCATTTAGCAGATATTTCCAACACATATTATGTACATAGCAAAGATGACACCCCAAAATACATTCTGCTACTTCGCCTGAGTATGGCAATACCACATGTGTGAGACTTTTACACAGCCTGGCCACATACAAAGGCCCAACATTGAAGTAGCATCTTCAGGCGTTCTACGAGCATAAATGACACATCTCATTTCTCAACCACCTATTACATTTTTGAAGGCCCTGGAGCACCAGGACAATGGAATTGCCCCAAAATAACCCCATTTTGGAAAGCAAACACCCCAACGTATAATCTATGAGGCATAATGAGTCTTTTGAAGGGTTCATTTTTTTCCAGAAGTTTTTGAAAAATGTGGAAAAAAAATGAAAACGCATTTTTTTTTACACAAAGATGTCCATTTATCAGATATTTTAAACACATAGCATGTGTATAGCAAAGAGGACACCCCAAAATGTGTGAGCCTTTTACACAGCCTGGCCACATACAGAGGCCCAACATCCAAGTAGCACATCAGGCATTCTAGGAGCATAAATGACATATATTATTTCCTGGCAACCTATTATTTTTGAAGGCTCTTGTCATAAACCACATGTGACCAGAACTGCGTGACTGCGACAGAGTGAACCAGACATAAATAGGTGGAAGTAAGTTTATTAAGGAAAATGCATATGTGAACACACCACCAATACAGAGTGAACAACCAAACAATCAGTGATATAAAACCAACCAGCATATGTAGCAAAAGGGAGTACCAGAATCGTAGTCAAGCCAGGCCGGGGTCATAAACAGGGAATCAGTAGCTGGGAAGGGAGATAAACAGGACAAGAGAGGATGGATGGATCACAGGAGGGACGGGTCAGGTACAAGGCTCAGAGTCCAGAGTCCAGGGTTCAGGTAACGGACAGGAAACAGGATCAACAGGTTCCAGGAATCAGGCTTCAGGTTCAGGCTACAGGATCAGGAATCAGAGTAACAGGATACAGGTCAGGGCTCAAGGAACAATACCAGGGCAACATAAGTGTGCAATTGCCGGGTATTTATACTACAGTTCTGCTAATTAAAGTCAGGTGACACCTGTCTGCAGAGGGGAATACCTGCTCCATACTGCCAGGATTCCTCTGCTGGTGGACGCCAGTACTGCGGCCCAAAGGTGATAGAATACTTGCAGGAAAGAGCTCTTCTGACAGCTCCGAACTGCCAGGAGACACCTGCTGGTGGACCGCAGTAGTGCATGCCAAATGATCGATATCACCAGCGGAGGAGACCTTCGTATTTCTAACACATAGCATGTACATACCAAGAATTACAATCCAAAATAAATTATATTGCGGAAAGGGTAAAAAAAAAAAAAGCATTACCTGTGCTTTTAGTAGTATCCGCAGAGGAGAGCACTGGTCCAGGCAGCAGGCAGGGATGTGCTTAGCAACAGCAATAGTAATTATCCAGGCAGCAGGCAGGAATATTGTCTATAGTCAGCACAAGAATATTGTCAGCATAGCACAGTCCATAGAAATTCTCCAGGCAGAGACAGCCAGCACAGCCATAATATTGGTCCTGGTACACTGTTACCTGCAGACACTCACTGTACGCTCTCCAGCCCTTCATAAACATACTGCCTCTTGCTACAGCTAATTATTTGCATAGTCCATGTAGCAGTGTGGTCATGCGGCAGGCAGAGGCATGATGGCAGTAAGTCAGCATCAGGCTGAGGGCCGCAATCAGGTAAGACCTGTGCACAGGGGCACAGGGGTAGAGGCTTTGACCCACCCAAATCTCTATGAAGCCTCCGGACTCCAGACCCTAATCCGGAAATTCCGAAACCCGGAGAAAACAAAAAAAAATTGTTTTCTCCATCCAGAAAAACAATTCTGGAGCCCCTCACATATGTGAGACCCTGTGTACTACAGCAGCAGGGCAACAGATCAGTCCAAGTGGTAGGCAAAAGCATAGTCCATAAAACAGGCCAGGGTCAGTTCACATGCAAGCAGTCCAAGTGGTAGGCAGTAGCGTAGTTGATAAAACAGGCCAGGGTCAGTTCACGTGGAGGCAGTCCAAATGGTGGGCAGAGGCATAGTCACAAAACAGGCCAGGGTCAGTTCACGTGGCAGCAGTCCAAACGGTAGACAGAGGCATAGTCAAAAAACAGGCCAGGGTCAGTTCACGTGGAAGCAGTCCAAACGGTAGACAGAGGCATAGTCAAAAAACAGGCCAGGGTCAGTTCACGTGGAAGACAGTGGCATGGTTATTTGGGGAAGCATGGAAAATGGTCAGTACAGATGATGAAAATGGGGAAATGGTTAAAAATATGGGCTAATATTTTAGGGATGTATGATAAAGTTGGAAGCATTCTCCAATGCAAAGGCCAGGTTGGGAGGGACACTGGGGACAATGGTAGCTGGTATCTTTTTGAAATCCTCTTTTGGTGCACACGCGACATTTTTTTTGCCGTCTTCGGCCTGCTTCAGATGGTGGAATGTTGAAGGGGAAGTGGCGCTCATGAAGTTGGCAAACAGCCTCAGAGCGTAGGTCTTCGGGGGGGGTCTTTGGTGACAGATGAGGGACGTAACAACTTCTTCTATGAATTGTAGGAAGGAGGGGGGCTGTGGATTTGGTGTAGACTACATAGGAATTATAAACAGCCAAATGTATGAGATAAATTGCTACCTTCTTGTACCAGAATCGGGACCTCCTTATCGAGAAATAGGGCTGAATCATTTGATCATTGAAATCCACCCCCCCCCATGTAGAGATTATAATCTTGGACACATACTGGCTTTTCAATGGGACCTCTTCTTCTTTGAACCTCAATTGTAGTGTCATCATGGATGGTGGACATCATGTGCATGTCCCTTTTATCCTTCCACCTCAAGGCTAGCACTTCGTTGCATCTCAATGCTGCTCTTTCCCCCTTTGCAGCTTTTTGTTTGCTAGAGATTGTGGGAAGCCCTTCCTATTTTTTCTGGAGGTTCTGCAGGCCAAGGTTTTTGCAATGTATAGGTGTTTGAAATGGGGCAGGCCAGTGTAGAAATTGTTGAGGTATATGTGATATCCTTTGTTCAGAAGTGGGTATGCCAAGTCCCATACAATCTTTCCAGTTGTGCCCATGTAGGCCGGGCACTCAGGGGGCTGGAGCTGGGAATCTTTTCCTTCATATATGCGGAACGCATACAAATATCCTGTGGCTCTATCACAGAGCTTGTATAATTTTACTCCGTATATGGCCCTTTTGCTAGTAATATATTGCTTTATTCCTAGCCGGTCTGAAAAGGGTACCAGGGACTCATCGACATATATATTCTTATCGGGGACACAGAGTTCTGCAAATTGTTGGGAAAAGAAATTTATCAGTAGACGAAGTTTATATAAATTGTCATAATTTGGATGATTGCGGGGAGGGCACTTGGTGTTGTCGCTAAAATGAAGAAAGCGCATTATCATTTCGTATCAGGACCTGGCCATTGCGGCAGAATAAATGGGCATGTTGTGGATAGGGTTGGTGGACCAATAGGCATGTCCTTAATTTTTTTTTTTTGTAAGCCCCATGTTTAGGGTGAGGCCCATAAACAATCTGAACTTCTCCAAATTCAGATCTCTCCACTCAAATGGACGGGCATAGGATGATTGGGGGTTGTTGGCAATATATTGCTGGACATATATATTTGTCTGGTCCACAATGAATTGCAGCAAAGTGTCGGGCAAAAACCAGATAAAAAAAATCAATCACTGTGAAATTTTGGGTGTTGGCCTGCACACCTGGCTGTACTGTGAATGGGGGAATAATTGGTGATCCCGAGTCGGATGGCAGCCATGTTGGGTCGGCAAGACCATCTGGCATATATATAGAGGCCCTGGCTCTTGGGGGACGTGACACTCCAGTAGTTGGGGGAATTGAATTTCCTGTGCTGGTACTCAGGCGTGATGTGGCAGCACTGGTACTGGGTCTGGGCATTTGTTCCTGGGGCCTATCGCTGGCGGCAGCGCTGGTACTGGGCATTTGTTCCCTGGGCCTATCGCTGGCGGAAGCGCTGGTACTGCGCCTGGGAATTTGTTCTTGGGGCCTATTGCTGGCAGCAGCGCTGGTACTGGGCCTTGGAATATAATCCTGGTTTCCAGAGTGCCGTGCCCTTTTAGGAGGGACCCATTCTTCTACCGAATCATTTGCCGATTCACTATTGGGTTCAAATGCCGAATTTGATTTGGAATCAGAATTGGAATCTGATGAGAACTCCCCGTTGCTCTCATCAGTCATGGAGAGGATCTGGAACGCCTCCTCACTGGTGTATAATCTTTTGGACATGACGCTGATGGCTGTGTGACAGGTGGCAGGTGACGGTCACTGATGGGCTGTGAGATGGGTGGCAGGTGACGTTCACTGATAGGTGATGATGGTGTGACAGGCGATGGTCACTGATCGGTGACAGGCCACGGACGGTGATGGGTGATGGTCACTGACGGGTGATGGTCACAGACGGGTGACAGGCCACGGTCACTGATGGGTGATGGGTGCACCGCTGATGGTCACTGATGGGTGACGGGTAATGGCTGACATCACTGATGGGTGACGGGTAATCGCTGACGTCACTGATGGGTGACGGGTAATCGTTGACGTCACTGATGGGTGACGGGTGATGGCTGATGTTCACTGATGGGTGACGGGCGATGGCTGACGAGTGACGGCTGACGTCACTGATGGGTGACGGGTAATGGCTGACGGTCACTGATGGGTGACATGTAATGGCTGACGTCACTGATGGGTGACGGGTGATGGCTGATGGTCACTGATGGGTGACGGGTGATGGCTGACGGTCACTGATGGCTGACGGGTGACGGCTGACGATCACTGATGGCTGACGGGTAATGGCTGACAGTCAGTGATGGGTGACGGGTAATGGCTGACATCACTGATGAGTGATGGGTGATGGCTGACGGTCACTGATGGGTGACAGGTGATGGCTGACAGGTGACGGCTGATGGTCACTGATGGGTGACGGGTGATGGCTGACAGGTGACGGCTGACGGTCACTGATGGGTGACGGGTGATGGCTGACAGGTGCACCGCTGACGGTCACTGATGGCAGTCTTATGTGACAGGTGCACTTTATGGGGTGACTGTGGTGACTGTTGGGTGACAGATGACAATTGGGGGGGCGATGAGACAAGTGTTGTGCTTGTGCAGTACAATACAGACACAGATTGGTAACTCACTACTCTATCGCGCACACGATCGCGTGCATTCCCTGTTTAAAGGGCAGGGCATCATATGACGCCATCCCAGAACGAGAGCCGCGCTGCCTTGCTGTCATATGACAGACGACGGGTGGCAAGCTGTTAAAGCACTTAAGTCCTTACAAAAATGTTCTGAACTTGTTATCAAACAATCGGACAAACTTGGTAACATTGTCTTGATGACACATACCCAGTATCAATCAATGTGCCTGACTGTCTTGAATAATCACAACTGGTACAAACCCATTGCCCCTGCCCCCATCTCTACCTTTGCCTCAGAACGCCGGGATCTTTGCACTGGGGCCTTCTATGAGGGCCTCATTGACAAGGATACCCTGGAGTTCTTGGTTCCCAAATTTCTGCGTGTCCCTACCTTCTATTCCCTTCTTAAAACCCACAAAAATATCCAGACACCTCCCAGCAGACCAATTGTCTCTGGATTAGGATCACTCACAGATAATGCCAGCAAATTTGTAGATGCTTTCTTAATGCCTCACGTACAGAGCGTCCCCTCCTATATACGTGACACTACCGACCTCTTGAAACATAATGAGAGGATCCAGATCCCTCCGGACGGCCTGCTTGTGGCTATAGATATCAAGACTTTATACTCGAGTATCCCCCACGAGCAGGGTGTCCAGATGGCTGGCTCCTTCCTCAGAGAACAAACCTCTTGGCCCCTGAACCAATTCATTTTGCGAGTACTACATTTCATTTTAACTAAAAATTATTTTACTTTCAATGATCAACTGTATCTACAGACTCAAGGAGTCGCTATGGGGACTTCTTGTGCTCCGGCATATACTAATTTGCATCTTGGCAGATGGGAGAGACATACAGTATAACTTCTGACATAGATTACCTGTTCATAGTATGGACCAATAGCAGAGTGAAACTGCTGGAGTTCATTCAGACCTTGAACGACAATAGTTTTAACCTTAAATTTACATTTAGTTTTGACAATAGTTGGATCCCCTTTTTGGACCTCTCTATTGTCAAACAACAGGACGATACAATAGGCACAGACTTGTTCTCCAAGCCAACGGCTGGTAATACGCTTCTTCGCGCGTCTAGTGCCCACCCACGTCCACTAGTGTGGAGCATTCCGTACGTGCAATATTTGCACCTACGAAGAAACTGTACTCTAGAGACAGATTTCAGGATTCAAGCCAATGCTTTACGTGACCGTCTGTTACTCAGAGGTTACTCACGTACTAATCTAAGAAAAGCGTTTAATCAAGCACTAGCACGCACCAGGAGCTTTTTACTGTTTACCTCACCCAAACCCATATCAACAGATACAGTCAATTTCATCACTAAGTACTCTGCCCATCATCAACAATTTAGAATGATACTATCGAACCATTTGCATTTACTGACAGACCACCATGTCCTGAGCAGACATGTGAGATCTACTCTAGAACTGGTGTTCCGGAAAGCATCCTCGTTAAGAGACCATTTGACAAACAGCCATTACCAACCACCCAAACGATCTGTTGCAGGACCCAGTGGAGCCTTCCAATGTGGGGATTGCCTCCGCTGACCCTGGATTCTCGAGGGGAGTAGGTTCCAGTTACCTAATGGTGAGACTCTTTCACCTCGTGTCTTTTCCAATTGCGGCACTATGGAGGTGATTTACCTTATGCTGTGTAACTGTAAGGCCTTCTATGTAGGCAAAACAATACGAGAACTCCGACAGAGAATCGGGGACCACCTATACTATTCTATACTAGTAATGGTAAACTCACCACCGTAGGCTGACACATTGGACTGCACCACCGCTTTGATGTTACGGCTGTCAAATTTTTGATCCTTGAAGTAGTCCAACAGAGCCCTAGAGGGGGTGATTGGGATAGGACGATCTTACAGAGAGAAACTCTGTGGATGGAACATCTCAATGCTACCACCCCCCCAGGCCTCAATGAGATGATATCTTATAAACCGTTCTTGTAGGTTCTTTGCAATCCCCTTCTCTCTCCCCCCTCCCCCTTCCCCCATTCTTTCCACCTTTCCCCTTCCCATTCCCCTACCCCCTCCCTATCCTTCCCACACGTATCCCATGGGTTCCATTTGTGTATCCCTGTCAATCATTTGCAGCAATTCCCCACTGGCCTATTACACCTCAGGTTACCTGGCCGTCCATACCTGCCCTTGAACTATGTCAGTAATAGTCAAAGTTCCAAAATGTTTTATTTTCTAAATAAAGTTCTATTATAGATTTTGGGACTATAATCCCTCATTATTTCTTGTAATTAATGTGTCATGTATATTTGATGAAATTATTTTGGGTTGTTGCTTCCCCTGCATGCCTAGCCAGTCTCTCCCTTGCTGTTTGTTTTTTCTCCGCAACGGCGGACATGTGACTCCTCTGGTGAGGATTGTTTCCCCTGTGGAAATCACTTCTCTCTTGCGCTGCCTGAGTTTTGAGCTCTCCAGCCCATTTGACATAGAGGGCGTGCGCTTGTGCAGTAGCGTGGTAATTTGCACCTGCACAGTGTGGGGAGCCAGACCCGTTGACGTCATGGCGTCTTGTGTCCGGCTTCCGGGTTGGGGGGCTCATTTAGTGGGCCTTGGCCCACTGGTGAGCACCGCGGATGTTTCTCTCCGGGGGGGTCGTGACCGGCAGCCAGGAGAAAGGTAGGACTGGGATCCTTGCTGCCAAGCCTGGGTGGATTTACTCCCTGCCCCTTTCTTACATCAGCGCTTTATTCATTTTACTTTTACAGACCCGTCTGATGCCTATAGGCTCTAACTTGGCCACAGATAGAGGGACCCCTTACCAGGCGCTTGCTTCATGTTTAATGAACCTTCAGCTTGCAACTACTCACTGGTGACTTAAGATTACGATATATTCCAGCCTGAGATACCTCATATATGGTCTCGCTGCTTGCATTCCCCCTTTCTGTCTGCCCTGCCATGCCCTCTTCTTTCCCCTCTGGAGCTCTGTACATATTTTCTGAATAGATCTTTAAAGATATCTAAGCAGGTAGGGTTTGATTTTTTAACCATTAGGTATATTTGCACTTCCTTTGTTTCACTACCCATCTACCCATTCCCCTCACCCCCATCCCCCCCATCCTCACCCAACAACCTACCCACCCTTACTTGCATCAGTTCCCCCTTCCCCTCCCTCTACCCCTCCCTCTCCCCCTTCTTCCCCCCTTCTTCCCCCCTTTTTCTTCCCTTTCCCCCCTCCCCCCCCTCTCTTCCCCCCTTCCCCCCTTTTTTTCTGCCTTTTTCTACCTTTCCATCTGTCTCTTTTCTTGTTTTCACCCCCTTTCCCGGTGCACAATACAATCCCTTTATGGGTAATATTTGACCAACTGCTCTGTATATATCTATTCCTACCCCTATTTAGATTCAATTCCTTATAATTCCTTATAATCCCCCTTGCCCACCATGGGGGGGGGGGGGGGGCGGCTTTTGAACAGCTGGGCCTTGTACCTGGCGATCGACCTGTTCTTACCACTGAGCTCTATCTGTATATACTATGCTTCTGCATGATTATGTGTTCTTGTGTTTTATTTAATTATTTGTTTTATAGATTATTCCTCCTGAAAAAGCGCTCTATGTACCGTGAAACTAGTGGAGGACTGGTTAATCTATGAGAAAAACTCCAACAGATATCTCTTGGGAAACCTTTGAGTACTTGTATATTGTATATTGTTTTTGAAACTTTTTTAATGTGATCTATGTATGTCTTTTTATATGTAATAAATAAATTCATTTTTATTCAAGATACCAGTACCAAGATAGATCACCACAAAGCTTTGTGGGTTGGAGTATATGTTTGGCCAGTCTCAGCAACTGTCCTCACGCTCCTATCCCTTCCCTTTCCTCCACAGTACAGTATATATTAGTCTTGTGACTTCTATCAGTGTCTGGCTGAGCACTGGTTAAAGCTTGTAGGGGGGGGGGGTTTCATTCTCCTCTGACTGTCCTATGAGGCTGCAGGACCCCTGGCCCTCTGTCTGGACAGTGTTGATTGGCCCTGTGCTGATCACATGCACCCGCCTAAGAAAAAAGGAAAAACTCTAGCAATACACACCAAACTGAACATGTGCAGAGTGCCTCAGAGGCTCTGTACTATCAGCAGATGGATTGGGGACAGTAAAAGAAGGGGAGGATCAGAGAAGACAAGATCAAACAGCCTTTTTACACAATGTGGAGGATTAACCCCTTAGATTCTACAGTGAGATAAGCAAGACAAGCATGCTTTACTGTTTATACAGACTGTTTTACTGTTGTGGGGTTAGTAACACTTTAAATGCTCACTATGTCCCCATTAGGGAGATTTACCCTCACATCCTATTATGTCTGACACCTGTCAACCAAACAGGAAATAGGGGAAATCTTCCCAACGTGGACACAAACATGAAAAAAAAACTTACAGAGGTTGCAACCCTCCCCTTGTTTCTCCCTTACTTGTTCTCTTTTCTAACTGACACCTTTAAAATAAACAGGAAACATGGAAGTAATTGCACAGACAGCAATTAAAAACTACAGAGGATCTAAAACAATAACACTCTATTCTAAACTGAAAAAGAAAACATTTTGGATAAAGTTCAGATTTATACATGATTTTAAAAACACCTTCTATCAATGCCTGAAATCTATTCTTATATTAGATTCTTGTTATCACCTGCACTGTAGTGGAGAATGCTGTTATTCTATCACATGCTGCTTCCTGCCAGGAGGAGAGAACAGATTGAGATTAATTTACTATAACTGGAGAGTGCATAATCTGATGCAGCTCTGCATAGAAACCAATAAGCTTCTAACTACAGCTTGTTCAATTAGGCTTTGACAAAAAAAAATGGAAGCTGGTTCTATGCAGAGCTGCACCAGATCTTGCACTCTCCAGTTTTGGTAAATCAACCCCAGTATGTCCTTATCAGTGTTGGGATGCTTCTTCATTGGTCAGTCAGGAGGCTGGGGATGGTTAGAAGCCTAATGGGGCATACACACGGTCGGACTTTTCGGCTACAAAAGTCTGACAGCCCGTCCGACAAACTTTCGATGGACTTTTGGCGGACTTGCGGCGGACTTTCTAGCGAATGGACTTGCCTACATACGATCACACAAATGTCCGACAGATTTGTACGTGATGACGTACGACCGGACTAAAATAAGGAAGTTGATAGCCAGTAGCCAATAGCTGCCCTAGCGTGGGTTTTTATCCATCGGACTAGCATACAGACGAGCAGATTTCTGGGTCCGGCGGAGTTACGACGTAAAGATTTGAAGCAAGTTTCAAATCTAAAGTCCGTCAGATTTGCGACTGGAAAAGTCCGCTGAAAGTCCGGGGAAGCCCACACAGGATCGGATTGTCCGCCGTTGTTGTAGCCGAAAAGTCCGACCGTGTGTACGCCCCATTAGCTTTATTTCTTAAGCCGGCCATAGACGGTTTGAACCATGTATGGGAAAGCTGATTGTACCCAAGTCGATCCATTGGTCAACTTGGATGTGAATATTGCCAACGGCTATAGCCACTAGTAATAATCACTGTGTTTTCCTGGCCGGGACGGCTCCCCGCACCCCCCCGCTGGGAAAAGACAATAGATTGTGTTGATGAGGGAATCAAGCAATTTGCTTTCCTGCAACCTGTATTATCTACGGCCGGCATGAATTGCAGTGAAGAAGAGCAAAGTACCATATTTATCGGCGTATAACACGCACCCCAAGTTTAGGAGGGAAGTTTAAGGAAAAAAACTTTTAGGAGGGAAGTTTAAGGAAAAAACTTACATTTTAAATGCCCATCAATGCAGCCTTGCACAGCGTCCATCTGCAGCCTTGCAGTGTCCATCTGCAGCCTTGCACAGCGACCATCTGCAGCCTTGTCCAGTGTCCACCTGCAGCCTTCCCCAGTGTCCGTCTGCAGCCTTGCCCAGTGTCCACCTGCAGCCTTCCCCAGTATCCGTCTGCAGCCTTGCCCAAAATTGCAGCATGTTTGGTTTTTAAATTTTCCGCCGCCGAGATATTCGGCTCCTCTCGCCCCCAACATAGAGCGAGTCAAGCCGAACCAAGTGCACTGTGTGCTTGGCTACTCGGCTACTTGGCTCTGCTCACAGTCACGCCTCCGTCCCGCCCCTTGGCCCGGCTCCTATGATGGACACAACACCGGTCCAATGGCGGGACGTAAAGGCTAGGAGGCGGGACTAGGCATGACTGCGAGCGGAGCCGAGTAGCCGAGTACACAGTACACTTGGCTCTGTCCATGTCAGCGGCGCTCCTCTTGCCCACAGACAACGGGGGATCGGCATATAACATGCACCCACGATTTTCCCCTGATTTTAAGGGGAAAAAAGTGTGTGTTATACGCCGATAAATACGGTAACTAACCTGGACAAATTCCAATGGGGGGGAGTGTTTTTTTGAAGCACGTGATTAGAGCCAGCGCTGCGCTCTGAGCCCATGCAGTTGTGTGATAATAGCAAATGAATTTTCGCTATTTTCATACTAAAGTTCCTCCCCGCCAATCAGGAGGCAAGTCGTGAAACCTGTTTCCCGATTGGCCAAAGCATCAGGTGATCCTATTGCATGCCTAGCGCTTAGCCGGAAGAGAGAGGAGACACATGGCGGAGAAAGCTGCTGGAGGAGCGGACACCGGAGCAACTGCCCGCACTCCTCCACATGCAAGGCGGACAGACCATGCTGGAGGACACCACAGCCCGCCACCTAGATCGGGTAAGTGCCAGACCACCGGCCGCCCCGGGTAGGGGGGTAGTAGTGCTGCGCCGCCGGACGCCCGGATGGGGGCTGGTAGTGCCACGCTGCCGACCCCCCCGGGGAGGGGGGTGGTTGTTTGCCGCACCCCCTGAAAGAAAAACCCACCAGCCACCACTGGTAGTTAACTAGTTTTTTACTAGGTTGCTCTGTCCTAAAACAGTTTTTACAAACAATGAATAATATAATTGGGTGTTAGGTACCCTTTAGACAAAGCCTTTCTGTAGTGATGTAATGGGTGGCGTTAGTGGCCATATATAAGTTGGGTTGGGTGGAACCTAGTGCAGATGGGGCATGGTAGCCAATTACACCATACCTATGCAGATGTAGTCAGTACAGTCAAGGTCCTGCTCAGGGTAGAATTCGTAGGAGAAATGTACAGAGTTCAGTAGGAGCAGCTCCAGCAGTCCCGTCTCAGGAAGGACTAGGGAATAGTCGTGAGCTGGATGCATTAAGCCTAATGGCAAGTCAGAGACCTCAGAGAGTGAGTCTGGGATCAGGAGAGTAACTTCAGGAAGAGTACCCAGCTGAGTAGAGCTATGGAGTGGGACTTTAAAGGAAAGACTGGTATACTATAGAAGGCACCTTGCTGATCTCTGCTGACAGAGCAGGATGCTTCATGAATCAGATTATGAGATGCGAAATGAGAAACTCTCATTACATGTTATATAACTGAGTGTGCATACAAAGCCCCTATAAAGCGGAGTTCCACCTAAAAGTGGAACTTCCGCTCATTTGTCTCCCCCCCCCCCACTCCGGTGCCACATTTGCAATCTTTTTTGGGGGAGGGGGGAGCGGATACCTGTCTTTGACAGGTATTCTGTCCCCACTTCCGGAAGTCCAGGCCGCTGTGCATTACATCAGCAGCTCGGCTCCCTCTTCCTCCTCCCTCCTTCCCCCACCGCCGAACCAGTAGGAGAGCGCAGCAGTGCCTCGTGAATGCGCAGTAGGGACCCGGTGAGAAGCCATAATGCTACACTGCCGGGTTCACCTACCTGTAATGGTGGCGGCAGCACCCGACATCTGATGGAAACATCAGCTGTGGTGCCGACATCGCTGGACTCCAGAATAGATAAGTGTCCTATTATTAAAAGTCAGCAGCAGCAGTATGTGTAGCTGCTGGCTTTTAATTTTTGCAGGGGTGGGTGGACCTCCTCTTTAAGCACTTGTTTTGTGTAGAGCGAAATATAACTGATTGATCCTGCCTTCAGCTGTCCCTCCCATCTTCTCTATGTCTGCATGATGATCAGCTGTCATCTACTGAGCATGCTCCAATTTCAGTTCCCTTCTAAGCTCTTCATATCCTTGCAGCCCGCATGAGTAAAGAGTCACACATGTGGGCGTATACACAGTCCCTTCTCCATGTCCTCCTATTGCTAAACACTATGGGGTTCGGGATATAGTATGCTTATTACATTCACTAAGAAACTCACAAAAAAGCTTTAATATAATATAATTTAAAATAACTTAGTATTAAAAATATACATGGATGCAGATGCCATCTGAACAATGTCAATCATCTTGGACTCTGCCTACACCATATTAATGCACAAAAAATACACATTTGATGCTTGATAAAGATTTATGGGGGTCTGTAAAACAGTTTTTTAATAGCTATAATTTCATTTTAATTGTTCTTTTAGAACTGTTTTCTTTTTAGTCATGTGACTGACACAGCACCAATCATTGCTGTGCAGACTCATACTACAGTAATATAAGCCCCAAAGATCAGGGAAAGATCATGTGATCACACAACAGCTCTGCATGAATAAGGTACTTAGAGGATTTAAAAAAAAATAAATACAGTGGCATGATACATGTGTAGCACCCTCTAGCTTAGTGTGCTAGTGTACATAGTTGTTAGAGTAGATAAATTTGGCTTGGCTGGCAGCCAAGCTGGGGTTAAATTTGGGTCAGTGCTGAGTGACTCAGGAATGATGGACGACTCAGCAAGCAGCACCTCTGGTGACTCCCCCTGTTCTCTGGAACCTTGGAAAAGATTCCAGAAGTAGAGGGTGGAGTTTAGGAGGAGCTGCTTGGAGTATTGATGAGGGCCCCAGCCAATCCCCAGCAAAATGGGCTGGTAGGGGGCAGGTACCTCATAAATGCTCATGAGTCATGCCAGCAGAGACAGCCAGGTGGGAGATGGAAAAGGAGTGCTGAGGAGGCTGTTGGTGGCCCTTTAGGTTGTCCCCCAGGCTGGGGGTGACCTCGGGCCTGGGGTTCAGGTGCTGGAGGGACCCTCTACAACACACGGAAGATATCCTTCCTGGGGGCACAGGAGCAAGTGTGAGGGCAGCAGGAATAGGTCAGCACATCCAGGAGTTCTCCAGAGGAGTCAGCCGGTTGGGCTGGTGAGTGTGCAGTCTGGGTGGGCTTAGGAGAAGTAGCCAGGAGGGCTAGTGAAAGGGGCAGCTGCAGCCAGGCGGGCTGGCAGTGCCTGAAGGTGTGGTGCTGGGATCAGTAGCCACAGGGATGTAAGCTGGACACTGGATTTTTGCTACACAACTAAAGTATTCCGGGGTCCCTGCCTGTAAAGGGCATTTGCTTTGATAGGGCTGAGTGCTTTGCCAGATTCACTAAAGTGTCCCAGCTGAGTCTGCTTTTGCAAGCAAGTGAAGTGCTGGAGGAAGAGGAAGAAGTGTGTATAGACTGTATATAGGAGAGTTGTCTCTGAAGTTTTGTGAAGTCAAGTGGGCATCCCATAATACCCCTACTCCGCATCCAAGTTTTATCCCCTTTATTAAAATACAAAAACAAACTACTGGACTGTTCTCTGACTCTGGGAGCCTGTGTAAATTCGGTGTGCCTGGCTGTGCAGGGTGGGGGATCACTTTTCACCTGCGGCTCCTTTGTGGAGTGCGCTACACATAATTTATGGGAATTAATTACGGCAATTAAAACTTTTCATATCACTTTAAGAGTGCTGTGTAATGTGCTGCTTTCACATAATGACTGCTGCGGTATATCCACCATATGTGTGATTGGCAAAGTAATGTCAAGCAACCTGAAATAGTAGGTTTATGTGATGTGATGTGTCAATGCCATCTTTTGAAAAATACCAATAAAATGCGGAAACTATATTGTTGGTGTCGACATTCTTTTCTTTGAATATAAAGGCTAATGTCCCGGGATGTTGAGTAAAGTTCTCTGACAAGTACATGGGCACAATATGGCCAGGGTAGAGGGCTAAGAGCAGGTGGGTAGTTGTTCTATCCTAGAGGAAGCAGGTGGGGACTTGCACTTGTTGGCGCCAACACCTAGCCAATCAGAAGCCCCCTTACATGTTTATTAGTAAAGAGCTGGCAGGAGGCTTGGCAGTATCACTAGTCTGCAGAATTGTATTACACTCTATGCAGCAATGTAGTACAGCAGCACGGGGAGAACAGAGAGTATGTGCAGTACTTTACAAATTCTTTGGCAGGTAAAATACTTCCCATAAACATGTTTAAAAGTGGATTTAGCTGTCTGACTGGAGTTGCCCTCAAGTTGATGAGAAGGCAAACAGAAAGGATTGGACGACTCTGAAAAATCTTCTTGAAATAACATAAACAAAGTGTCACTGTTGTTTCACTGCTACTGATATTTATTCCAAAGAAAACCCACACTTTAATAACCGCATAAGAGACTGATAAAGAGGAAGTTAGCCTCTGTGGTCAGGTCATTAACACTTTTAGGTCACTTAGTGGTATAATTACATATCATTCTGTTTTATTATCACAGACTTACAACTAAATCATGTTTGATAGAGGCAGCGCTTGATTCTAACGGCCTGCGCGGAAATGTCGCTGAAACAGCAGAGTTTATACTGCCTGTTTTTAGGTTTTCTCCTTTAGCTATTCTGATTTATTTGGTTTTATTATTCTATTTAATCCCATTGATTTTATAGTTGCATGCAAAGTTACCTGATTTGACTTAAAGTGTTACTAAACCCAGGACCCTGCATTCACTATATCTGTTCCCCCACAGTACACAGAACATGGAAATGCAATTATTTTAGTAAATATAAACTGCTAAATACCTTTTCTCACCAGCAGCAGTGGCGGAACTACCGCCATAGTGACACACGTGGTCGCTATGGGGCCCGCAGTCGAGTTGGGGTCCGATGAGTGCCGTTGCTAGGCGGGTGCGGGCCGCACCAGGTGACACCTGCCAGAGGGGTGAAACCCTTGGGTAGCGGCAGCCGCACCACTAACCCTCAGCGGCGCGGACCGAAGCCACCTCCCCTCCTCTCTGTTTACATCCACAGAGGAGGAGGAGCCTGCACTCGAGCCTCGAGGGACACAAACTGCTGTGTATCTGAAGACTGTCAGCGCTGTTCTGAGGTATGTAAGGGGGGCGCGTCTGTACTGCTGGGGGGTCCTGCACTGAGGGGGGTGTCTGCAATGCTGGGGGGGTGTCTGTACTGAGGGGGGGTGGTCTGCACTAGTTGGGGTCCTGCACTGAGGAGGGTGTCTGCAATGCTGGGGGGGTGTCTGTGCTGAGGGGGGTGGTCTGCACTAGTGGGGGTCCTGCATTGAGGGGGGGGGTGTCTGTACAGCTGGGGGGGTCCTGCACTGAGGGGGGGTGTCTGTACAGCTGGGGGGGTCCTGCACTGAGGGGGGGTGTCTGTACTGGGGGGGTGTCTGTACTGCTGGGGGGTCTGCACTGAGGTGGGGGGTGTCTGCACTGAGATGGGTGTCTGTACTGCTGGGGGGGCTGCACTGAGGTGGGGAGTGTCTGTACTGCTGGGGAGGTCTGCACTGAGGTGGGGAGTGTCTGCACTGAGGGGGGGGTCTGTACTAACGGGAGTGTCTGTACTGAGGGGTGTCTGTACTGCTGGGGGGTCGGCACTGAGGTAGGGGGTGTCTGTACTGATAGGGGTATGCATGTGTGTCTTTCAGGGGCTGCATACTAGGGCTAGGGAAAAAAATCGATTTGAATCTTGAATCGAGTTGAGAGGTCAAATTGATTAAAATTTTCAGCAAATCGTTTTTTTAATTTTTTTTTTTTTGATTCACGAAACTTGGTTCACGATTCGAATCGAGTTTTTTTTTTTTTTTTTTGGATGGACACCGCGCCGGTCCTGAGGAGCTGCGGGCAGGAGTTTTTAGGCGAGGCCACGGCTTCGGGTTAGTCCACAAGGCCGGACACTGCGGACTAGGCCGAAGCCGCGGCCTTGCCTAAAAACTCCTACCCGCAGCTCCTCAGGACCGGCGCGCTGTCCATCCAAAAAAAAAAAAAAAAACTCGATTCGAATCGTGAATCAAGTTTTTGTTTTTTTTTTAAATCGCAGATTTTTCTTTTTGAAGAAAATCGCCCAGCTCTACTGCATACAGTATACTGCATACTTTGTTGTTCGAAATTAATATAAGCTGTTGCCTCGGTACTGTGCCACATGGGTGTGGTAATCTGTTGTTCAATGGCATAGTTTTTTTTTTTTGTGGGGGGGGGGCCCCATACAACATTTTGCTATGGGGCCCTGTGATTGCTAGTTACGTCCCTGATCAGCAGTATATAGCAGTCTTGTGACTTGTATCAGTTCCTAGTAAAGCTTGTAGGAGGAGTTTTCAATATGGACAGTGCTGATTGGCCCTGTGCTGATCACATGCACTCTCCCAAGAAGAAAGAAAAACGCTCTAGCAATACACACCAAACTGAGCATGTGCAGCTTGTCCCCAAGCTCTGTATTATCTGCAAATAATTAGGGGACAGTGGAAGAAGAGGAGGATTGGAGAGACAGGATCACACAGCCTTTATACACAATGCAGAAGATTGACCCCTTAGGTTCCGCAGTGAGTATAACAAGCATGCGTTACCGCATGTACACACTGAGTTTACTGTTGTGGCTTTAGTAACACTTTAATAGAAAATTAAATGTTCTAAGGCAGTAATGGCGAACCTTGGCACCCCAGATGTTTTGGAACTACATTTCCCATGATGCTCAACTACACTGCAGAGTGCAGGAGCATCATGGGAAATGTAGTTCCAAAACACCTGGAGTGCTAAGGTTCGCATCACTGTTCTAAGGTAATATTGGACAGGAAAAAACAATATTAATTTAATCTTTACCTTATAGGGAATCTTATCACCAAGGAAAACAGTCTTTGACACACACCGGTTCACTAGACATTTCTATATCTAGTTTTATGGTTTATTTTATAATGTAATGCTATTAAATGTACTGTAAGCATCATCATCTTAACAAAATGAGGTCCAGTTTGCAGGCTAACAACACATTCAAGAACTCCCAAACTCCATATATCTCACTTTTCCAGATATTGGCATCTTTTAATTGACGAGGTCTCTTCATGATGGGATTGGATGCACATGCATAGCAGATTCAGGGCCGATGCAAGGATTTTTGTCTACTCAGGCGAAGGTGCATTTTCGTGCCCCCCTCCCCAACCATTCTCCTGTCACCCCCCTCCCCTCCACAATACAACCCCCTACCCCTATATGGCATATACTTTATTTGCGCTCCATTCATTTATAGTGCAAGGAGGTCAGGTCACTAAAACTAAAATTATCTTCCATCCAAGGTCCAAATCTCAAAATTTTTCTATGACTCAAAAGATAGTCATTGCATGTCTATTAAAAAATGAGAAACGTACAATTTCCATAGTTTCTGCTGATGCCTGGCTCCTATCACGGGGTCTGTTACACTCACACAGATCCTCCGTGTCCGGGAGCTGCAGGCAGCTGTGTGGAGGAGGAGCACTGATGGCATTCTAACCAGCAGGAGCCCGGAAGGAAGGCCATCTTCCATGCTGTTGAGATAAGGTTAGTAAACTTATTAGAGAGGTAGGATTGTGCAGAAACTGACCTGGGAGGGAGGGGGTGTAATGATTGTGCTAGAGAACAGACTATTGCTCCCCCCTGTAATGTGCTGTCTTGTGCCCAGTGCCCACCATGTCATGTGCTGTGAATTGCAGTGTCCACCGTGTCATGTGCAGTGCTCACCAGGTCCTGCTGTGCCTTGCAGTGCCCATCATGTCATGTGCAGTGCCCATCATGTCATGTCCTGTGCCATGCAGTGACCACCATGTCATGTGCAGTGCTGTGCCATGCAGTGCCCACCATGGCATGTGCTGTGCCATGCAGTGCCCACTATGTGATGTGCAGTGCCCACCATGTCATGTGCTGTGCCTTGCAGTGCCCACTATGTAATGTGCAGTGTCCACCATGTCATGTGCTGTGCCATGCAGTGCCCACCATGTCATGTGCCGTGCCTTGCAGTGCCCAACATGTCATGTGCTTTGCCTTGCAGTGCCCACTATGTAATTTGCAGTGCCCAACATGTCTTGTGCTGTGCCCACCAAGTCATGTGCTGTGCCATGCAGTGCCCACCATGTAATGTGCAGTGCCCGTCATGTGCTGTGCTTTGGAGTGCCGTATGTGCTGTATCATGCAGTGCTCACCATGTCATGTGGTGTTGTGCAGTGCCCACCTTATTATGTGCTTTGCAGTGCCCACCATACCATGTGCAGTACCCATCATATATTATGCTTTGCCCACCATATAATGTGCTGTGCAGTTCCCATCTGTACGGTAAAGTGCCCACCATGTAATGCGCTCAGTTGTGCCCGCCATGTCATGTGCTGTGCCCACCATATAATGTGCTGTGCCCACCATGTGCAGTACCAACCATGTCATGTGCCCTGCCCACCATATAATGTGCTGTATACACCATGTAATGTGCTGTATTGTGCAGTGGAAAACCGTGTAATGTGCTGTGCCCACCATGAAATGTGCTGTGCCATGCTCACCATTGAATGTGCTGTGCAGTGCCCACCATGTCATTTGTTGTGCTTTGCCCACCATGTAATGTGCTGTATCCGTGTATCCACGATGTAATATGCTGTGCCCATCATGTAATGTACTGTGCTATTACCTCCCCATGTAATGTACTATGCTGTGCCTCCCACAGACTCATCCCCTCTCTCTCACCCCGTTCTCTCTCTCACCCCTTCACCCCCCCCTTTCTCTATCTCTCACCCCTTCACTTCCTCTCTCCTACTACCCTCCCTCTCACCCTCTTTCTCTGTTCCCCTTTTTCTTACCCCCTCTCTCTCTCATTCCGTTTCTCTCACCCCTTCTCTCTCTCTCTCTTTCTCTCACCACCCCTCTCTCTCTCTTTCTCTCACCCCCCTCTCTCTTTCTCACTCTCTCACCCCTCTCTCTCTCCACCTCTCTCTCTCCCCCCTCTCTCTCCCTCCCCCCTCTCCTTCTCTCTCTCTCCCTCCCCCCCTCTCTCTCTCTCTATCTCTCTCTCTCTCTCGTCTATCCCCTTTCTCTCTCCCCCCTCCCTCTTATCCCCTCTCTTTCTGCCCCCCCCCCTTTCTCTATCACCCCCTCTCTCTCACCCCCTCTCTTTACTTAATTAAATTTGTTTTAACAAAAAATTGTTTATTTATTTTCATAGAAAGGCCCACCAAAATCAACAGTACCAGGCCCATGATGTTCTTAATTCGGCCCTGTTTAGTTCTTCTTCACTTTCTGCCATTAGTGTGGTATCGTCTGCATATCTCAGGTTGTTGATATTTCTCCCTGCAATCTTAATTCCGGCTTGTGATTCATCGTTCCTGGCATTTCACATGATGTACTCTGCATAAACGTTAAATAAGTAGGGTGACAATATCCCCTGAGCCCCTGATGAAGTCACGTGAACATGACGACACATGTAGGGACGTAGAGGCACCAGAAGTGATGCAGGCAAGCTCAGCACTTGTGGTTTGATACCTGATTTTTACTTTGTAAATGTGAGTATCTTTTTATTCACCGTTTTTATCAAATAAACCAAGCCGTTTCAAAATATACTACACTATCTTGGAAATCCCTCTCTTTTTCCTATATTTGAAATACACAAGCATAGGAGGTTTTGATCACTGCCAAGAACCATCTGTGATTAACATACACACGCTGTTATCCCACAGCCTTGAGGTAAGAGGCCATCCATCACTATAGTGCACAGCACGGAAGGGTGCCACCACTAAAGAGAAGCACATTGCACTTTATATTGGTTTTTGCACAGAATAAAGAACTTTATTCTTGTTTATTGAACGGTGCACTTTATCAGCTATCACCTTTGGAGGATTGTGAATCACTTTTCAGAGGACTGTGAATAGCTTTTCAGAGGACTCCACCATTTTTTCAACACATATTTTTTCTCAGTTTTTTTTTATTTTTATTTGTTATGAGTATAGATTACTAGTATTAACCTTTCATTAGCCATCTACGTTACATATTTAGCACACATTGATATTTGTTTCACTATCAGCCATTGTTTATTTGGATTTATTAGGTGTTTTCACCACACAATTGAAGGCTTTACTGTAGTCATTAAAGCAGAAGAAGACATTCTTCTGGAACTCCCTTGCTTTCTACATGATCCAGCGAATGTTGGCAATTTGATCTCTAGTTCCTAAATTTTGATTTACTGATTCCTTAAAACTACAAAGAAAAATGTCCTCCTAATGACAAACCAATTTCAATAGTACTAATTACTATTATTCTATAGTGTGTAGTATGTAAAACAAGATAATTGCTACTACAGTACTGTGATGAAACTACATAAAAAAAAGTATTACAGAGACAATTATTTCCACAGTGACTGGGAACTCTTCCCAAGTTGTCCTCAACAAACCCAACCCACTAACGTGAGGAACTTTTCAGCACCGTTGCTACATAAAAACGTTCTTTTATCAAATACATGTTTAGGGGTTCACATACTCTTCATTACAACTAATGTTCATCTGTGACCTGCAGTGATTTATATCAGTCTTAAAACAGAAAACTTGTGTGCATGCGCGCAGACACGGGAGCGGACATGTTCTGACCTGCTCCGCACACCGCCAGCCTTTCCTAGCCTGATTAAGCCAGAGGGAAGCCACAAAGACTGCAGTCTTCCGCGGGATTCACATTATGAACCGGAGAGGAGGAGGACATTCAAAAAGAAACCCCCGACATCCAGCTATTTGTTCCGTTCGAGGAACGCTACAGCAGGGACTCCCGCTTCCAAGATGGCGTTGGGCCGGAGGACAGAGACAGAAGCTGCAAAGCAGGTGAGCGGGACCCAGAGAAATCAGGCCCCCCCTGCACAAGGCATCTCTCCTCATAACATAGCGGCAGCCGGACTAGACAGAGAGCGGGACCCCTTCTCCTCTCAGTCACAAGAAGATATCACACGGCCACAGAAAGATGGGTCCCCGCGGTTCTCTCTCTCCCCCTCCCATACCTATCGGGGGGGGTGGATGGTGCTGATTCCCCAGCTTCCCCAGCTTCCTCCATGGAAAGGAATATGGCTGAAATAGCCGAACTTGCCCTGAGCCAAAACAGCATAGGAAGTGAACAACCTCCCCCACCTCCAGCGCCATATTCAGGGGATTCTGTCCTCCTCGCTCGCTTTTCAGCACTATTACAGCAAGAGCTGACAAAGGCCTGCCAATTAATCACAGCTGAAATGAAACATGACTTTAATGACATAGGGGACAGATTGGACACTATCGAATCCAAAATGGATGGCACAGTGCGGAGGGTTAATCAGAATGATAGCCTCATTACAAGATCAATTAGATCAAGCCAACGCAAAAATTGAAGATCAGGAAAACAGATCCAGATGCTATAATTTTTGAATTTGCGGTCTACCTGAGGCGGTCACTGACCTGGAGGACGCAGTACATACTCTCATGCAAGATTTGATCCCGGACATCTCACCACAGCACATGGAAATTGATATAGTGCATCGAGCTCTGACGGCCCCAAGACATGATGGCCCTCCTAGAGACGTCATAGTCAACCCGCATTTCTATAGAATTAAGGAACAAATAATGTCCACAGCCCGGGCTAAGGGCGAAATTGATCTCATGGGCCACCCCGTACAAATTTTCGCAGACATTTCGCAAATGACTATCCAAAAAAGACAAGCCCTGAAACCATTATTGGTGCAGCTCAATATTCACCAAATCAAATACTGTTGGTCATTTCCTTTTCGATTATCGTTTACCTTTAAGGGAAAGACATATTCCTTTGCAAATTTCTCGGATGGAGAAGACATTCTCTTGGGCCTTGGCTTGATATCCAGGGAATCATCAGCCCCCAAAGCACAACAGGAATTGGATCGCCCAATCTCGCCCTTATGGGAACAACGCCAGCGATATTCTTCTAGAAGACAACACCCAGTAGCAGGACCGGACGGATGATGGAGATGAGCCCTTTTTTGGGAAGTATCCACCACACAGAGATAATTGATATTACTGTACACCCGTACAGGACTCCCCTTCAGCGGTCTGGAACTCATGTGTTGGCTATAGTTCAGTCAGTTTAATTCGTCTTCGAGACGCCAATGTGACTGCCTAACTTCTGGAGGGATGTAATCCCCTCTCATTATTGGGAGATTAGAGCTGATTAACCTATGTTTGTTGTTTTACTATGAAGGTTATATAGATACAGTAGACCCTGACCACCCTAATCTAGTCTAACCTAGTTTTGTTTAGTTAGACTTGAGGGAATGTAATATATTGAGTTAGTTAGCTTTGCTTGACTCCCCTCTTTATCAATACAATGTTTTATATGAAAAGTGCCAAGGCGGAAACGCATGCCACTCCTAGACGAGCTTGTCGTCTTCAACCAGATGGTGACAACCTCGCCAAACTCAGTGGAGACCATAGTCTCCGGGACCTTTACAAATATGTTTATGTTGTTATATCAGTTTTTTATGTACCTTATTTCTGAGGTGACGGATGGACTATGGTCCAGTTCATCTTATCCCAACACTGATTTCTTATTTCTTCTTTCTTTTGTCTTCCCCTTTTCCTTGAGTGCACCCCTACATCTGAAATTTGAAGAAGCCCATCGAAACATCTCCTACTCGAGGGTAATGACAACCATCTACAATGGGCGAGTAGAGTCTGCCGGACTATAATGATAAGATCTCAGGTACCCCATTCACACACTCATGTATTAACACATAAGGCCTAAATTCCCCTACAAAACGAGCTAAAGCCTTTCTAAACTATCACAAACTAGATATAGATTTCCTACTCCTCCAGGAAACGCATTTTTCGCGTACTTCAGCCCCTAGATACCTGAAAGCTAGATATCCCACGTTTTATCTATCGAACGGCCGAGATAAGAAACGATTTGCATTGCAAAGAGAGTACCGTTCACTCCCTCAACAGTCATCAGGGATAAAGAGGGGAGATACGTCATGGTCGCGGGGAAAGTGAATGAAAATGCTATCACACTCATCTCATACCACGCCCCCAACACGGGACAGGTAACATTTTTCGAAACCATGCTACAAACACTGATGCCTCATGTACATGGCCAAGTTATAATGGGCGGTGAAAGCAATGTCTCCTTAGACCAAGTCCTTGATAGGACCAACGTACACAAACCTATAGTGAAACATACCCCCAAACAGGGTACCAAACTGGCCCGAACTTTACACTCCTATGATCTCATAGATATTTGGAGGGACTTCCATCCTACTACCAGGGATTATACCCACTACTCCCAGGTCCATAAAACATACTCTCGTATAGACCATTTACTAGCACAATCTTCACTCTTACCCTCAATTGAATCAGCTAAAATAGTGCCCAGTTCATGGTCAGACCACTCATCAGTACAAATGACACTAACTGATTTATGGATGAAACCAAATCCCTTAACGTGGCGACTTAACGCATCATTACTCAATGACCCCATTATATACACTGAGATAGAGAAGGCCATCCAACAATATTTTATAGATAATCAAGCTAGCGACACGTCCCCCAGCATTATTTGGGCGGCGCATAAAGCCACCATTCATGGCAAACTGATTCAAGTGGCCTCTAGGAAAAAAAGAGATAATGCACAGAAGATTCAACAGCAGGAGGACAAGTTACAAAAAATAGTTCAGGAACAAAAATCTAACCCTCATCTGGATCTGCGACATAAAATAGATACAGCTAGAATTGCATTGAATCTTAGCCTCACAACCAAAGCGGAAAAATTTTTACGCTGGTCTAGACATCGTTTTTACACGAAGGGAGATAAACCTACCACACTATTAGCTAGAAAACTAACCCCGAGACCATTCAATCCTGCAATGCCGAAATTACGTACACGAGATGGGAAACTTACCCAAAACCCCCAAGTGATACTCCAAGAATTTTCAAGGTTCTTCACTGATCTATACAATAAACCAGACCCATTTCCCAAAGCCCGGGCAGATGAATTTTTTCATGATATTCCCTTACCAAAAGTAGCGAAAGAACATATAGAATTAATGGAAGCAGACTTTACCGAGGGAGAAATATTAGCAGCCATTAAATGTTCGAATCCCACAAAAGCACCTGGCCTGGACGGCTTCACTGGCCACTATTATAGAAAATTTGCAGCCATATTGACTCCTCATCTGTGTTCCTTTTTCAATGCGATACGGAAAGGTGACCCCCTAGCTACACATGAGATTGAGGCCCTTATCCAAGTAATTCCTAAATCGGGAAAGGATCATGGGGACCCTGCTAACTATCACCCGATATCGCTCATCAATGTGGACCTCAAACTGATGACCAAAGTTTTGGCGACCAGAATGAACTCCTTTCTAGCCAAATATATCCATCCCGACCAAGTGGGATTTGTTCCCAATAGACAGGCTCCTGACCAAACCCGACGGGTAATAGATATTATAGCAGCACTTAATTCAAACTGGGACAATCAGGGCACACGGAAGGAAATGCTACTGTCGTTAGATCTTTGTAAGGCGTTCGACACGGTCACGTGGGAATATATATATTACACATTGCGGAGATATGGATTTGGGCCTCATTTTCTGACTGTTTTACAGATACTATACAACACACCCACGGCCAAACTTCAGATAAAAGGCTACAAATCTCATACAATAGATATACACAGGGGAACGAGGCAAGGGTGCCCTCTATCTTCCATTTTATTTATTTTAGCATTAGAACCCCTAGCAATTAAACTTAGACATCACCAAGACATAAAAGGGATATGCTGCAGAGACGGGGAGCAGAAATGTTCTCTGTTCCCCGACGATATCTTAATGTTCCTCTCCTACCCGATCACATCCCTTCCCAATCTCTATCAGGTTCTACGACGCTTTACTGCTTTTTCAGGTCTCACGATAAACCACTCCAAATCTGAAGCCTGGAATTTAACCTTAGAATCGCGGACAGTAAAACTTCTTCAAAAATTGTTCCAGTTTAAATGGCAGAAAGATAGACTTCCATATTTGGGAATTTTTCTAACCCCCACTCTACAGGCCCTGTACCAAGCCAATTATCCCCCTCTTTATAGGAAACTGACAGCAGACCTATTGTCATGGGCTAAAAGCCCTCCATCATGGTTTGGCAGACTGTACTCCATTAAAATGAACCTCTTGCTGAGACTGTTGTATTTGTTCAGAACTCTTCCGATAGCAATCAATAGACCTGATCTTAAGGTTTTTCAGAAAAAGATAATGATGTTTATATGGGGAGATACAAGACCTAGGGTGAATCAGCGAACCCTCTACACCCCCAAAACTAAAGGGGGTTTGGGGGTCCCAGATTTGACCAAATATTTTGAGGCAGCCCAATTGGCCCAATTAATCCGCTCCCACTCAGGGCTACCTCAACCATCCTGGATGAAATTGGAATCATCACCATATCCTGCAAAACCGATTAGCCATTTGTTGTGGCTTCATATGAAAGACAGACTGACCGTATTGTGCCCCACATTATCCTTTTCATTAAGCTTGTGGGACAGATTACAAAAACCTTTTTTTTTTCGCTCTACTCATGCTCCCTTAGCCCCGTTAACGGGCAATCCAGATTTCACCCCGGGTCTTAATCCTCAAAGATTATCATGGTGGACCAACAAGGGCCTGATTCGTATAGCTGACCTATGTGATCATAGAGGTATATTATCAAAACAATCTCTTATAGAAAAGCATCAGTTACCTAATACAGAATTCTATCACTACCTCCAGTGCACTTCCTGAAAACTCTACAACGCAAGTCCGATATCATGACTTCTTCCCCAATGGAATATTTATGCAGGTCTTTTGATAAACATAAAGGCCACATATCCAAAATTTATAGTATCCTGACCTCTAAGACGGGAAAATTATTTTATATGCAAAAGTGGGAGCAGGATATAGAGGTAACGATAGAAATGGATACATGGCTTAATATGGCGCAATTAGCCTAAAACGGTTATATAAATACCTCCCTGATAGAGGCGAATTATAAAGTCTTACTACGGTGGTATATGGTTCCGGCGAGAACTGCTACATACATCCCTGGCGCTTCCCCACTATGTTTCAGGGGATGCGGCAGGGAAGGTACAATTTATCATACTTGGTGGGCTTGCCCTAAAGTCAGACGATTTTGGATACGCATTTATAATTTTATTTACTCACTGACCCAAGTCAATCTAACCAAATCTCCACAACAGGCGCTACTGGGGGGTCCAGTGGAAGGAGTACCTAGGCACACAAAAAAACTCATATCTTTTATCTTCACAGCATCTAGGATCGCGATTGCTAGATCCTGGAGAAAGTCTCTGATCCCCTTTGAATTGGTAAGAGCGAAGCTGACGTGGATTATGATTAATGAACGCCTGTCGGCGATTCTTTTGGATAAACAGCGGGCTTTCGATAGGATTTGGGAACCATGGTGGACCTATCTATCTACGGGCTTCGATAGATAATGGATCTTAGTGGAGATCCTTAGGGGTGCACTCAACCCTAACCCTTCCCCCACCCTTTCTTTTCTCCCTCTTTTTCCTCCTTTCTCTTATCCTTTCCTTTGTCCTTTTGTTTGTCTTTGCAGGTTTTCCTGCCTTGTGTCATTGCCCTCGCAATATTTGCAGAGGATCAAGATGTGATATTAGATTCATTAGTTATAAGTCATGGGGGGGAGGGCTGGGGGCCTCCCGTCCATAGTGTAGATCCCAAATGGGGTGGACGGGTGGGCCCCCGGCGTCGCGCCTTCTCTCCAAGCAATACATAAGCGTCATGGAAATAATTTTGGAGCAACCAAAATATAAGGATAGACATATATATCTCCAAAGTAAGGACACTCTATATTTTGAATGCATTTGTACAAGAGTGACAGGGATAGCCTTAGCTGTGAACAACCAGATAGCCATTCTTGCCTCATGTAAACAGAGTAGAGATGTTATAATTTGCTAATGTAACTCTTGCTGGCCATGTTGGCCGAGATGTATCTTCTATTTCCATTACCTTTTATATTCAAGGAATGTATATTGTATATTTTCTATATACTATTTTCAATAAAAATATTGGAAAGAAAACAGAAAACTTACCGTAATTCACATTTATAATCTTCCTGCTTTGAGATTATCAGCTCTCTGTAATGGTCATGAGTCACACTCATTTAAATATGGACATAATCTCTTTAATTCCCTCTGTCCTTGGACCTGCTAAAAAGAAGATACATATTAGTCTAAAAGATGTAAATGAACATATGCGAAATATTGCAATGCAACAGCCATGGGTCTCAATGTTGTAGACATAGACTATACAACTACAAAAATGTATATATGATTATACTGTAGACCTACATGAGCAGGCTCAGGTATTGATAAATGGACCATCAAATTTTTAAAAACAGTTCAAAATATAAACCAACAGATGCAGAGGTATGAAACGATCACATCATAGAAACCTATCATAAATGTGATATAAATTGTGAAGCTATGCAAATAAATGTTTAACAGAAAATTTAAAATGTAGTCTGCACAATACCGAGCTATGATTTATAGGATTTAGTAAGTCATGCAATTGAGACCAAGCTTTCAGCCCTCAACTTTCTCTGGGAAATCTAAAATCCACACAAATGTGGAAAATATAAAAATGTGGGTCAGGGCCAGCAAAATCCATACCTTAGGCTTTTACAGTAAACGGATAAATCAGGCTGGGACTATTTATATAAAACAATGAATCTGACATTCACCACAGGTGAATTTTCTTGGTGCATGTGTTTTAACCCTTTTGCAGCCAGAGTAATTTTTGCATTTTATTTGTACACGTTTACAAAATAAGTTCAGACCCAAAGATTAGTTAAAAGCTCCAAACGTTATATATTTTCTGAAAACAGAGACCCTGGAAAATAAAATGGTGGTAGTTCCTATTTTTTATGTCACACAATTATCAGCACAATGGTTTATATACACAAATTTTCAGTAAAAAAATTCACCTAAAATGGTATTAAACCCAACAACTAGCTTACCAATGCTTAGATGTGGTGGCTGCATTAGTTTTTTTTCTTTATTTCACCTAGTGATCCAGCCAGTAACACACTTTCTGTCTTAAGCAGCGTACACACGATCGGATTTTCCGACAACAAAGTCGTGGATTTTTTTTCCGAAGGATGTTGACTCAAACTTGTCTTACATACACACAGTCACACAAATGTTGTTGGAAATTCTGAACGACAAGAACGCGGTGACGTACAACACGTACGACTATAAAGAGGAAGTTCAATAGCCAGTGCGCCACCCTTTGGGTTCCTTCTGCTAATCTCGTGTTTGTCTCGTGTTAGTAGAAGTTTGGTGAGAGACGATTTGCGCTTTTCAGCCTCGTGCTTTTCAGTTCGTTTCTGCTTGTCAGTTTGTGCTTGTGGGTTCGTATCTGTTCTTCAGTGCGTGTTGTCAGTTCGTTCCTGTCTTTCAGTGCGTTCTATTTAATAGTTCGCTTCTGTTTTTCAGTGCGTTCTTGTCCGCTCGTTTCTGATTTTCAGATTGTTCTTCTCAGGTCCTTTCTGATTTTCAGTGCGTTCTGTCAGTTCGTTCTGACCAGCCGACCGTTTTCAAGCCATGTTGCGAGTACCCTCTCGTCGTAGAGTTTGTGCTGTGCATGGGCTTTGTGTTGGAGTTCTTGCTTTGACCCAAGTCCAGTCCATAAACAGGGCGAGGAGGAGTTCATGGACGAAGAATTGGTTGCTCCAGCGTGACCAATTCTCGCACATGCCTTTGTTGCGGGAGATCCAGGTCAATAATCCTGATGATTTCAGGAATTATCTCCGGATGATGGACCCCATTTTTCACCGTCTGTTGGCTTTGCTGTCCCTTATATTAAGAAGCAGGGCACCTGCATGCGGCAAGCCATCACTCCCAAGCAGAGGCTTGTCGCCAGCTTGTGGTGCTTGGCGACGGGGAGAAGTCTCCAGGATATCAAGTTCATGACTGGAATCTCCCCCCAGGCTCTAGGAATAATTATTCCAGAGAACTGTTCTGCCATAATTCAGGTCCTGCATAAGGACTATATTAAAGGTAAGTTTTACCCTTTAACATCACATTCTATGTATTTATTGTTTGCTAATGTATTGTATTAATTTCTTCATTCCATAATTACCATGATTTTAATATGCTGCGAATGTCCTCATGCATGCTGTAAGCTTTTAATGCTCATTTTTTGTCCTTCATGCATATTTGCCTTCACTAACCTCCCCAGCATGCTATCCTGGGCCCATACACACCTAGCCTAGTCACTTAACAATGTACTTTGTCAGCTCCATTGTAGTGTTTACTCTAAACACACCTTAAAATGTGTACAAATGTTATTGTTGACCTTAAATTCAGGCAGAGTGCAAGAGGCTTTTTTTTGTGGGCCTGAACTCATTTGGAACCCTCCCTCCCCCCAACCACTAAGTCAACCTATACCAATACTCTATCTGCTGACTTTGCCAAACCCATACACACTATACCTATCTCTTTTGTGGTCAGATTTATGGATGAATTCACCAAAGCATGTAGTGCAAGTGCCTGCCTGAATACTTTCAAATGGTACTGTTGTTCTCCTATTATCTTGATAGGTAAATGCAGAATGTAAAAATGTGCTTCAATTTGTACAGTGTGTATTCATATTTTTGTATTATGACACTTCTTACCTGTCCACTGGGCTGCCAATAGTGTAAGTAAGGAGGGGCTGGCCAAAGTAACACACATTATTTATGCATTCAGCTCTCAATGAAGTGGAGAGGGTTACCTGTCCAAAAAATCTCCCCCCCGAAAATTTTTACAATGGGCCATCAGAGGGGGGGGGAATCTGATAAGTGGACCTTATACTTTTGTCTTTAAATACTCCTTAAAATAAATTTATACTTATGTTGACCAAGAATGTTTGTGTCTAATCTGCTTGCAATGTTATGTGCAAAAGTACTAATTTTTTTTTTCTTGTTTGACTCCACAGTTTCCTTCAAACGCACAGGAATGGCAGACTGTAGCCTCCCAATTTGCCCAGCAGTGGGACTTCCCCAACTGTGGTGGGGCAATAGATGGGAAACACGTCCACGTCATCCCACCCCCCAACTCTGGGTCATACTATTATAATTATAAGGGGTATAGTAGTATAGTGTTGTTGGCGGTGGTGTCAGCGACGTACGAGTTTTTGTATGTGGACATCGGGAAAAATGGCCTGATGTCGGATCATTGAGTCATCTCCCAGACGGAGTTTTTTTTTTCACAAGAAAAAATTTTTTATTCAAGATATTTAACATTACAAGACACGTTTAGATATAGTAACAGTACATATGTAGTCACAAGATAGATGATTAATTGTTTACATAAACAATAGAAAAAAGTCTGAGAGCATTACATGACAGTTCAACAAAATAATGGTGTAAAGATAACAGCTTGAAGCAAATCAGCCAAGAAGGTCTTGTGGGGGGGGGGAATGGGGGGAAGGGGGGGTGGATTAAGTATACTTAGAAGATGAGAGGGGGGGAGGGGGGACGGGGAGGGGAGGCAAGGAAGGAAACCACAAATACCTCAATAGCTTAACTGAGCAAACACACTAGATGAAATTTAAAGAGATCTCAATCATGTTATATAATCATACAGCTGGTATCTCAGCGTCAACTTGGACATCATCCACAACTTCAGCACCCCATGCGTCTATTCAACCCGACCATATCTTATCAAATTTTTTGGGGCAGTTACGATTAAGATATGTGAGTTTGTATAGTGGGAGTATAGAATTCATTGTTAGACGCCATGAAGATTCTCTAGGGGGTGATGAATCTTTCCAATGGAGAAATATTTCTTTTCGGGCATAGAACATAGCATAGCTCAAAAATAGTTTGGTGTATTTGCCTCTAACATTGGGATTAAAAATGTTCAACAGCATTGCCTTGGGATGGGCCCCCACATCTAAGGAGGTAACCTAGTTAAGAGTGTTAGCTATTTCCATCCAATAGTCTCCGAGACGAGGACAAGACCACACCATATGAAAAAGGAGGCGGACTCTAGACCACATCTGGCGCAGGCCACTGGGTTATCGGGTGTCATGATTGTCAGACGTTTTGGGTATAGTAGGCCCTGTGGAGGAACTTGACCTGCATAAATCGCTCTCTGGCCGAGATCGCGTTAATCACAAAGGAGGTTACACACGTTTCCTATTCCTCTTCTGCCAAGTCAGGAATGTCTGCTTTCCACTTGACCAGCGTTTTCTCAAGTTTTTTTGTAGGGGGTATAGACAAATGAAAATATAGCGTAGATAACGGTCTATCTATGATTTTAGCGGTAAGTAATCCCTCCACAGGGTCTGATTCTAGTTGGAGGAGAGGTGGAAACTGTTTTCTATAAGCATGTCGGAGTTGATAATATCTGAACAGCATCCAACCTGGCAGTGAGTAAGCGCTCCTGAGGTCAGAGAAGGTTCTTAATTTACCACCCACCACAATATGTTTTAGCTTGACAATTCCCTTTCTTGCCCAAACTTGGGGGTCTGGGACCGACTTCAAATGCGGCAATCTAGGATTGCCCCATAGGGGGATGTGCGGGGAGAACCTTTCTGGATTGTTAAAACGATTCCTAGCTTTGTTCCAAACTGCAATGGTAGTGCACATCAGATCCGTAATGCTAGGTTGGGATTTCATCCCTCTGAACACCACATTGCTGAGTGAGGAGTAGGACCCCAGGATGACGGCTTCCAGGGTTACTGCCACTCCCGTGGCTGAGAGAACCACCATCGAACCGTCAACAGGACAGCTGCCCAGAAGTATACCTGGAAGTCCGGTAAGGACAAACCCCCCTGAGTAACGGTCAGCTGGAGAGTAGTCATGGCCAGTCTCGGGGGTCTTCCGTTCCAAATAAAGGAGGATAATATACTTTTCAATTTAGCAAAAAAGGAGGCTGGGGGGACCAGGGGTGAATTTCGAAAAAAGTACAAAAATTTAGGCAAGTATATCATTTTAATTAAGTTTACCCTCCCTACCGGAGAGAGGGGGAGGGTTTTCCATGTTAAACATTTTTGTGAGAGACTTTTTAGTAGTGGCTGTAGATTCAGTTCAAAATATGTAGCCAGTGGGGCTCTAACCCTCACTCCTAGATATTTAAATTCAGATACCCAATTTAGGGGGGTACCTGTCGGTGGATTTTGACTGGATGCATTTAATGAGAAAATTATCGATTTCCCCCAGTTCACCTTAATGCCCGAGAGCATACCAAACTCATCAATTATTTGAAGTGCTGGTAAATGGGAGGATATGTCCTTAAGAAAAAGTAGGATATCATCAGCATAAAGGGATATTTTGTCCATCACCACCCCTGCCTGGATGCCCTGTACCATGGGGGCGGCTCTAATATGAGCAGCCATGGGTTCCATGGCCAGGGCAAACAGCCCGGGAGAAAGCGGGCAGCCTTGTCTGGTACCCCTAGATAGAGGAAAGGACGGTGATAGTGAATTATTTGCTCGTATGCGTGCTGAGGGATTATGGTAGAGCATCTGCACCCAGCCAATAAAGTGAGGGCCAAATCCAAATTTGCGCAGGACAGCCCAGAGGTAGCGCCACTCGACCAAGTCAAAAGCTTTCTCGGCATCGAGACAGGCCACTACCTCCGGACCGTCCCCGCTTGCCCTAGAAAGGTGTGTAAGGAGACGTCTAATGTTTATATCCGTCCCCCTTCCTGGCATGAATCCAGACTGGTCTGGATGGACCAGTGCCGTGATCACAGTGTTCAACCGTCTGGCCAGAACTTTGGCCAATAACTTGGCGTCCACGTTAAGGAGTGATATTGGCCGATATGAGGTGCACTGATCAGGGGGCTTGCCAGGCTTAAGAATGACCACAATAACCGCTTCAGCCATAGTCGGGGGGTAGTGAGCCCCCCTCCGTGGCTTTTTGGAGCATTAACCTAAACGACGAAAGTATTTCTTTTTTATGTTTTGTAGAATTCGGCTGGAATTCCGTCTGGTCCTGGTGTCTTACCATTTTGTAAGGAGGCTACTGCTTTCTGAATTTCCTCTAATTAGATCGGGCCATCCAATGCTTCCCTAAACGTGGATGTCAGGCAAGGGAGCTCCACCCCGTCAAGGTATGCAATCAGTTCCTTGTCCGAACATCTCATCCGAGAGCAGTAGAGGTCCTGATAAAATGATGCAAATTTATTGTTAATGTCTGCGGGATCAGTCAAAATCGTCCCGTCCGAATCACAAATAGTTGAAATAGTCACCGGAGAGGAGCTTTCCCTCGCCAGCCATGCCAACATACTGCCTGTTTTTTCTCCATGTTCAAAAATTCTTTGTGACTGGTGTAAAAATTTGTTTTTTGTGGCTGCCGTGTATAATAGAAGAGCATCTCTTAACGTTGCCTGGAAGTCTGAGTATACCCTAGGGGATCCCGTCGTGCAGTATTCCGCCTCTAATGCTGTCACCCTTCCCTCGGCTGTCTGCGTTTCCCTCCTCAGATCCTTCCGGATCTTACGGATATAAGTTTGGAAACTGCCCCTAGTAAAGGCCTTAAATGCGTCCCAGGATGTGGTCAGAGTCACGGAGTTGTCTAGGTCTCTCCAATAATGTATCGCCTCGGGTCTATAGGGTTCCGATACTCTAGAGTCATTCAACCAAAATCTGGACAACCTCCACAGATTCTCCCCTGGAGCATTAGACACACAGAGCTTTAAAGCAAGCGGAGCGTGGTCGCATATGCCACGGGGGAGTATATTGATGTTCCGAACCATGGGCAGGACAGACCCCCCCACATATGCAAGATCTATCCGGGATAGGGTTTTGTGGGAGGCTGAGTGACAAGTGTAGGCCCGTCGAGAAGGATGACGCCACCTCCACACATCGGTCAAATTAGACGCCTCAGCCCAAGAGGACAGCTCCGATGGCGAGCCCATCCCCGACATGAGCCTGTCCATTGCAGGGTCTGGGACTAGGTTGAAATCCCCCAGCATTACCACATTATCTGTACCAAAGGCAGCTATTTTAGAGATAATTTGGTTAAGTACCCTTATAGAGGCCGGGGGGGGGGGGGTAGGTACAATCCCATCACCACCAACTCCAATCTATCTATAATGGCATGTAAAATTACAAACCGACCATCAGGGTCAAGCTCCAACGCCAGCAATCTAAACGGTACTGATTTGTTCACTAAAATGCTGACCCCCCCTGGAGTAGTTAGTATACGTGGAGTGGTATTGGTGTCCTACCCAAGGTCGCCTCAAGCTCAGAAGTTTACTTCCCATCAGATGGGTCTCTTGTAGTATGCAGATTTGGGGGCGGTATGTTTTGAGGAACTGAAACACCAGTGACCTCTTGACAGAGGAATTCAGGCCCCTGGTGTTCCATGAAATTATGGTACAGTCAGCCATCTATGCTCGAGATCACACCTTTCATCCATATATCACCATGTAAAAACAGATGCAAGGCCTGGATCCCTAACAAGGTCAGGACGTGGCATCTGGTGCAGCTTGTGACAAACATGAGTACATCGCTTGTAAAAAAACAGCAAATCAACAAATTATAACAAAACTTTCCCAACCATGCCCCCCACCCCGCCAACCCTGACCCAAACCTCGGGGAGGCTCAGGATTCCAACTCAGAACCAAGGCGAACATGCCTGTAATGGGGTACCGTGAGCGGAACAGCATCCACAGTGCAACAGTCAGATGATGGAGAACATTCAGTCCGCTGCTGGAGATCGGATCGTAATAAGTGGGTGCAGTCTCCCGGGGCACAAACTTAAACCTCAACGTTGCAGGAACAGTTATATTGTCTTGGCCATGACCAACATCATTGGGGAGAATGAGGGGGGGGCAGGATATGCAAAGAAATCGACTCCCACTCCTCCCTTCAGAACAGCTCAAGGAGCTAATAGATATCTTGAAAGTCAGTAGACCCCCAGACTCTCGTCTCCCATAAGGCAAATTGGCATGAATTGCATAGGAAGCCATCTGGGTCAAGAGTAGTGAGCAGGCCAGTAAATAAAGGAGGCACGTCTCTAAATCACCAATCAGCCATGGCCCACTTAGTTAAAGATAGATATCTTGAAAGCCGGTGGACCCCCAGGTTACCGTCTACCATAAAGCAAATTGGCATGAATTGCACAGGAGGTCGTCTGGGTCAAGAGTAGTGAGCAGGCCAGTAAATAAAGGAGGCACGTCTCTAAACGCCGGTCGGCCATGGCACACTTAGCTAAAGGTAAACAGATGTTCTTGTGTGGTGAGACTTATCTGCGAGGTAGCGTGTTGATCCACATGGAGGCATCTTCAGGAGAGTTGAAGAAGCGTACCGATTCACCATCTTCCACTCGCAATTTTGCCGGAAACAGCATGCTGTACTTGATATGCTTGGCTCGGAGTCTGGCTCTCACGGTGTCAAAGGATTTCCGTTGTTTCTGCGTTTCCAGCTAATAATATGGAAAGATCAGGAGTTTGGCATTTTCAAAGCGGAGTTCTCCCTGTGCTCTCGCCTCCTTCAGCACCAGGTCACGATCATGAAAGTGGAGCAATTTAAAGATGAAGGTGCGGGGTGGCGCACCTTGTGGGCCCTTGGTGAAGGGTATGCGATGTGCTTTTTCCGTGGTGAAGATTGGCGAAAACCGTGCCAAGGGAAGCAATTGTTGCAATAAACGTTCAGCAAATGCAGTGTGGTCCGTACCCTCTGCTCCCTCCGGAAGCCCCAAAATTCGCAAGTTGTTCCTTCTGTTGCGATTCTCGGCGTCCTCCGCCCTGGCCTCCAACACTTTAACTTTGGTTTTCAGCACATGCAAATCAGCCCCATGGTCACGTACCGTGTCTTCATTTTGTGAGACCCTCTGCTCCACCTCATGCATGCGGCCTCTCAGGGTATCGAAATCCTTCCTGATAAACTCCACGTGAGTCTGTATGTGATCCACTTTTTCCGTCAGAGAGGTTAAGGCCTGCATGACTGCCTTAAAATCTGCCGCTGGATCCGGGGGCCGCTCCGAGTCATTCGATCCGCCAGCCTGGTTCTCCATATGGGCAGGGAGTTTAGGCAAGATCGTGGCTTCGGCCCTGTACGTGGATCTCAGCAGCGCAGCCTTTTTCCGAGCTTTTTGCTGGGAATTCCTCCTGTACATACCCCAGAGATGTCTCAGGGATGAGGGGGGCACAGGAGTGTCGGCTTGCTGGCCTCTGCACCCCAAGAAAAGAGGATGTAATTTCGAACCGCGTCGGCCTGGTTCCTGATGCGGGCTGAAGGATTAGGCGAGACCGTGGCTTCGGCCTAGTCTGCGGTTCTCGGCGGCGCGGCCTTGTGCGGAGATTGTTGCTGGGGATTCACCCTGTACACACCCCAGTAGTGTCTCGGGGGTGAGGGGGGCACAGGAGGGTCATTTTCCTAGCATCTGCACCCCAAAAAAGAAGGATTTTGCTCCGATCTGCGGGAGCTCAGGCCTCACACCTGTTCCCTCTGCCATCCCGGACACGCCCCCCTCCCAGACGGAGTTTTACAGACGGCTCCAGAATGGCAGCTTGGGCTTGCCACCTCCAGAAGACAATGTGGCGGGACTTCCGTTCGTCTTCATCACGGATGAAGCTTTTGCACTGGGGAACCATCTTATGTGGCCATTCCCAATGAGGACCCTCACCCCGGACCAGAGGGTTTTTAATTACCAGCTGGCCAGAGCCAGAAGAGTGGTAGAAAATGCCTTTGGCATAATGGCCAGCCGGTTCTGCTTATTCCTCACTGCTACAAATATGGCGGAATATAAATTCAATCACATAATTCTTTCATGCTGCATTTTACATAACTTTTTGCGCAAAAATGCATCAAACTATGTGGTCTCAGTTTGGACCGAGGCCAGCTTACCGGATCCAACAACTCTGACGGCTCTTGAAGCTGGCTGTCCTGGCTTGCCCCCGCAAAGCACCCGCGAAGTACGCCAAAAGTATCTACAGTACTTTGCGGGTAGGGGGGGCCATTGATATGCCAGAAAATGTGTAACCTGTTTTAAATAAATTGTTAAAAAGTGAACTCATATTTCATTTGATTTACTGCTTGTGTTTCTTATAGCTGTCTCCTAGGTTCTCCAATGGCCTTTTATTTTTGTCCATTTTCTTCAATAGTGTAAACATAACTTATTTGATACATGAGGTGACAATCCCTTCTTCAGCTAACTATTACAGTAGGTGATCGCGATATTGTGTCAATCTCGCCGCTGTTATCGGCAAGATTTGACACCTGCGAGCCCTGTCGCGGGAGCCAGCGCTGAGCTGGCTCGCTCATCGGGAAAGGAAAAATGTGCTTTCTCCTTTCCCAATGAGCGACAAGTATTGCTGACAGGTGTTTGGTATGAAACATGAGGGGGAACTCCAAATTTTAAATAAAAAAACAGCATGGGTTCCCCTCCAAGGGCATACCAGGCCCTTAGGTCTGGTATGGAATTTAAGGGGAACCCCTACATCAAAAAAACGGCGTAGGAGTCCCCCCAAAATCCATACCAGACCCTTATCCGAGCACGCAGCCCGGCCGGTCAGGAAGGGGGGGGTGGGGACGAGCGAGCGCCCCCCTCCTGAACCATACCAGGCCGTATGCCCTCGACATGGGGGGTGGGTTCTTTGGGGCAGGGGGGCACCCTGCAGGCCCTAGTATCCACTGGAGCACCTGCATGGGACACCATAAAAAGGGTGTTCTGGTGTCCCACACTAGTGCTCCTGCGTCCAGATGTGTAAACAGCTGCTGAGTGTCCTCTCCTTACACTGAATCAAGTTTGCATTTCATTCTAGTTACAAACACATCTAGACAACAATGTAATAAACTTCTATTCAAACAAAAAGGCATGAACAAACGTAGTTAACCTGCATCTGCCAAAAAGGTATTAGTAGTCGAACAAACAATGTTTAATGCGAACGATTAATATACCCACGAACCTCAAACTTGCCATTTTAAAATGTACAACAGTAAAGAAAAGCACATGTACCAGCACAAAAGTAAAATAATAATAATAATAGGAACACGCGACAAAAACTTACTTTTTAGAAGCAATTTCCTGATCCTTCTGCACTGATCATGCTCCCTCAATTTCAGGTCTGACCAGCGTTTCCTCAATTGCTCCTTGGATCATCATACCCCAAAATTCCTGTGCAGACTTCTAACAACTTTAGTCATGATCTTGGCCTTTCTCACATTTGGGTTTCTGTACGGTCCATGCTTCCCATCATAGTCAGCCCTCTTCAAAATGTCCACCATCTCCACCATCTCTACAAAGGACATATTTGAGGCCTTATATCTCGTCCTGGATCCGGAACTGCCTTGCTCCGGGCTTTCTTCGTCCTCCTCGTTGCTGTTCTCTGCATGCCCCTGCTCTGTCTCCACTATGTGCTCTCCCACTGCACCAAAAGAGAAGGGGCGGGGAATACAGTAGAAAGAAGGTCAGGGGCGGAGTTTCACGCATGCGCATTGTATATAAAGCATAACACACGTGCGTCGTACGTACAAGCAGAAGATGGAGTAGCATAAGCGCCGATCGTGCAAACGAAGGTACAATTTGAACTTTGGGCGTCAGTGGTTAGTGTCCTATACTGCTTTTCTAGATTGAGGCCTATATTGGGACAAGATTAGGAGAGTTTAGCCTGACATTAGGGTTCAAGTACAAGGAGCTGCCCTGTCTGTGGCAAGTCAAAAACAGAGAATACTCCAACAAGCTAAAGAGGAAGGCAGCTGTGGAGCAACTGTTGGAATTAGTGAAGCCGGTGTATCCCACAGCAGACATCACCTATTTGAAGGCCAAAATTGGTGGCCTGAGGAGCACATATAATAGGGAGCGCAAAAAGGTCCAGGATTCCATGAGATCAGGAGTAGCAGCAGATGACATATATGTCCCCAGGCTGTGGTACAACGACGGACTACGGTTTTTGTCAGACCAGAGTGAACCCAGCCCATCACTATCTACACTTCCTTCCACACTTCCTTCCACATCAGATGAGGCTTCAGAAGTCCAACCTGGTCCTTCCACCCAGGAAGAAGATGTGGAGGAGCCCAGCTTGAGCCAGGTATAGCATTGTTCAACATATGTCTTGTCAAAAATTGAATGATGTTAACTAGATGCTATTATTGATCACTAATTTCTGATTTAACAAAGTGGTTTACATATCAATAGACAATAGTAGCCAAAAATGATTGGGACAAGAATGAAAAATGCTGGGGTCAGAAGGATAGTCTTTTCTATTTGTTAACATTCAATTTGCAACAGTCATGAGTCATGTTCGATGGAGCATACACACGGTCGGACTTTCTGACAACATTTCCCGTCGGAAAATCGGATCGTGTGTACGCGGCATTAGTGTGTCAGCATTCTGGATGAAATAGTAAAGCACACACCTTTGGACAGCAGCATTGGCAGTCTGGGTACACGGTAGTGTTATGCCGCGTACACACGGTCGGACTTTTCGTCTACAAAAGTCCAACGGACGCTGACGGACTAAAGCTGGCTGGTAATCCGATCGTGTGTGGGCTTCTCCGGACTTTCAACGGACTTTTTTAGCCTCAAATCCGACGGACTTTAGATTTGAAGCATGCTTCAAATCTTTACGTCGTAACTACGACGGACCCCGAAGTCCGCTCGTCTGTATGCTAGTCCGACGGACAAAAAAACGACGCATGCTCATAAGCAAAAACTAAACGGAAGCACTCGGTCTAGTAAAACTAGTGTTCGTATTGTAGGTAGCACATTCATCACGCTGCAAAATCTGTGATCGTTGAATGCAGCGCATTTTATTTCTTCTTTACGAAGGCTCTAAAGAACGAAGGTGTTTTGCTGTTCATAATCAGAGTTCTCCCAAACTGATTTCTGGATTCTTTTTCTCTTTGATCTCATGAATGATATAGTATGCATTTTAAAAACAATGTTTCCATACTAATAATACTTTTTCCCCTTTTTTTTTTTTAGGTTTGTAAAGTTAACACAAAGAACCCATTATTATTTTTTTTTTTTATAGTGATTATTTTTTAGTTTTTAGATAAAGTTAACCCAAAGCACCGTTTTTGGTTACGTAAATTTTTTGATTTTCAAGACTTACCACTTGAACATTATTAACATTAGTAATGTATTTTTGGTGTGTTTTTTTTAAAACTCAATGAGATTGTTGTCCCTTGTTAATTTAACATTGTGTGTAAAATCAATGATTTCAAAGAAAAAACATAAAGTCTTTTGCTAAACTCAAAAAATGATCCATTTATTCATGGTCAAAATAAAATAAAGAGGAAGTCAACGCTGGAAAAAGTAGGTGTACCAGAAAATTGGGATCTTGCGGAGTCCATATAAGAGGGAGCACAATCTGGTCCAAGAATCCCAGAGATCAACAGCACCAGCAGATGATCTAGATGTCCCCAGACTGTGGTCCTACAACAGCCTGCGTCTTCTGTCAGACCAGACTGAACCCAGGTCATCATTTTCTTCTCTTCCCTGCAGCCTTTCCTCCACGCTGCCCTGCAGCCTTCCCTGTAGCCTTCTTTTGAGGCTGTGGCTCTGGTGTTTCAGTTGTGGCAGGAGGAGGAGGAGGAGGAGGAGGAGGAGGAGGAGGAGGGGGGGCTGCCTCATGTAGTTGGGTGTTTTGTGTTAGCGTGCCCTGCAGCCCCTTATGGATTGTTTCCCCAAATAGGCGCTCACAAATGAGGCGCTGCTCCCTATTCATCTGAAGAAGCCTGCTGGCTAAGTAGCAGCCATAGGATTCTTCCGCTTCGGGGGGGCTCCTTAAAAAACGGGTGGCCTCTTGCATGAGGCGCAGGGATGCGTCCTGTGTGACCATCCCCTTCCTGGCCCTTTTTTTGGGAAGGTGGAGGGGAGGCACTTGGGATTCGGTCAGGCTCCTACTGGGCCCAGCCACCTCACTTGGCCCAGCCACCTCACTTGGCCCAGCCACCTCACTGGGAGCAGCCACCTCACTGGGAGCAGCCACCTCCTGCCTGACACTGGGCCCAGCCTCCTCCAGGATGATGGTGAATCCGGCCTCCTCCAGGCTGTCCATGGGCCTGGTCTCCTCCTGCCTGCCACTTTCCCCACATTCCTCCTGGATGGACTCATCCTGTGTATAAAAAAAGGACAATAGTTTGAGTATATTTTTTTGGGTTCATCAATGACACACAGTTTGCTTCTCATGAATAGCAAATTCAATGTGAATACTTCTCTTTAATAAAAGAGTCTAATCAGACACCCTAATTATTTCAAGCAGGTGCCAAACATATTTAGCCACTACTGTCAATTGATATGTATACACAATTTTGAGTGCCAAATTATTTTAGACAATTATAACATCCAGTTAACATCATTAATATTAGTACAGTAAATATTTGTTAAAATAATTTACCTGACTCCAGATGGTCATATCTGGTTCATCCAGGATGGAAGACCCAGCTTGCTCCTCATCAGCCTCTGCTGGGGTGGAGGGAAGGGTGGAGGGAAGGGTTGAAAGTGATGGCCTGGCTTCATTCTGGTCATCCAGAAAACGGAGTTGATTATAGTACCACAGCCTGGGTACATAAACATCATCTGCTGATGCTCCTGATCTCCTTGATTCCTGGATCTTCTTATGCTCCCTCTTATACATGTTCCTCAAGACCCCAATTTTCTTGAGCAATGTCTCCATTGTTGCTTCCGGGATGGTTGCCTGGACAAAGGCCAGAAGTCTCTCCAGCGTTGACTTCCTCACATGCTTAGCATAATACTGAGGGTGTTTCACCTCCCACAAATTCCTCATCTCTCGATATTTGGAAATAAAAGATGTAAGGAACTCTGGATCCTTAAATAGGGGATTCATTATATCTGGAAAAGATGAAGTCACAAGACAAAAAACACTTTTATTATAGGTTTCGGCTAACCCCTCATCATCTTCTCCCTATGTAGGCCTCATCAATCTATCAAGCCATATAGGCCGCTTGCTACAAAGTCATGACCATAAAAACCAAAAAAAAAAAAAATATCTAAAATTACCTTCGTTTTGTAACGTCCAGGTCCACTATCACCTACCACAGAACGTACGTACGACACGTGCGGAAGGGCCCTCTTTATACACTACGCATGTGTGAAACTCCGCCTGCGTCGCCCGCCCCTGACGTTAGAAATTAACTCATATTCTCCGCCCCCTAATTCGACGCACAGAACGTACGTACGACACGTGCGCAAGGCCCCTCTTTATACACTACGCATGTGTGAAACTCCGCCTGCGTCGCCCGCCCCTGACGTTCGATTTTAACTCATGTTCTCCGCCCATTTTTTGTTACGGCGCGTAGTGGAGTTAAAGAATGGCGGAGACACCTGAAATGTTGACGACCTCAGGTAGTGGAGACAGCCCGGAGGCTGGAACGTCAGCGAAATCTATGAGGCCTAGATTTAAGGCCTCTAATATGAGTTTTAAAGAGATGGTGGAGATGGTGGCCATTCTTCACAAAGACGACTATGATGGCAATTATGGGCCGTACGCACGGCCAAATTTGCGCAAGGCCAAAATAATGGCGAAGGTCGTGGAGACTTTGCAGGCATCTTTTGGGGTCCAGCGCTCCAAAGATCAACTGCGAAAAAGATGGTCTGACCTGAAACTCAGGGAGCCGGATCAATACCGACGTATCCGGAAAGTTCTTAAAAAAAGTAAGTACTTGTCGTGTTTTTCTCTTGTGTTTATTACCTTGTATACTGCTCCATGTGCTTTTCCTTCCTATCCGATTTTTTGTTCATCGTTTTAAACGATCTTTTAATAAACCTCGTTACATATCTATAGATATATATATATCTATATATATGTATATATATATATATATATATATATATATATATATATATATATATATATATATATACATATATATATACATATATATATACATATATATATATATATATATATATATATATATATATATATATATATATATACATATATATACATATATACATATATATATATATATATATATATATATATATATATATATATATATATATATATATATGTATATATATATATAACTATATATATATATAACTATAGAGAGAGAGAGAGATATATATATATATATATTGAGAGATATATATAGATATAGATATAGATATAGAGATATATAGAGAGAGAGAGAGAGAGAGAAATATATAGAGAGAGAGAAATATAGAGATAGGTAGATAGATAGATATAGAAATGTAAAACATTCTTTTTGAAGATTTGAAGTTATCTTAATTTTTTGGCTTTACATTTAGTTAGATATTTAGAGATTTTGTTCCAGATATAGAGAGAGATCAAAAGATTATTAACTATATTTTGAGATATTGATATCTATCTATCCGATATGTCTTTCTAATTTTAAATATTGAGGTAAAATAGGAACTCTACACAAACCACTTCATTACAAATGTTGGAAAATTACTATGTACTAAAATATCTGTGTGCTAATTAGATTAATAATTTTTTGTTTCACATAGGGGAAAAATCACTCAGCCAACAACCAGAAGACAGTCCACCCCAAGCAAAACATGATTGGGAAATAAGCCCAAGTCCCATTGAGGATATGGAGGAAGGAGAGGTGGGCGACATGGGCACCCCACCAGGTGAGTGTCTGACACACCAGCTTACGTTAATCTATGCATGGCTGCCTTTTGTTTAATGTAATTTGTCTACTCTATTTTAGGGGATCTGGTTGTGCTTCATTCAAGCAATAGTGCCACCCCCGAGGATGTGGAGGAATTAGGCTACATGGGCACCCCACCAGGTCAGTGTCTGAGACAACAGCTTTATTATGGTAAGGTAAAAACTATGTATGTGTGCATATTTCTAAAGACATTTTTTGGTTTCATTCCACTTTAGGTACAACAACAAGAAGTGACTATTTCACCTCTGAAAGTGCCCAACGGCTAATTGGTCAAATAATGGCCTGGAATAAGGACATCGATGAAATGCGGAATCGGCTGGATCGTATGCAGCAGGAAATGAAGGACATGATTGATGTTTTGGGGCGAATCTAAATGCCCTTTTTTAAACCCCAAAACATCAATCATGTCCTTCATTTCCTGTTTTGCTGACCCCATTCTGGGCCTTCTCTTTTTTTTTTTTGGCAGAACATAAATGGCTGTTTAACCTAATGTAAAAAAGGAGGGCTGTTTCTCGTAAATACCTCAAAAATCCACAAAAAAATAAAACTTGATTTTCAAAAAAACACAAAAAAAAAAAAAAAAAAAATTGATTTTAAAAATCCAAAAAAATTTAAAAAACTTGATTTTAAAAAACCAAAAAAAATTAAAAAAATTGATTTTAAAAAACCAAAAAAAATTAAAAAACTTGATTTTCAAAAACCAAAAAAAATTAAAAAAATTGATTTTAAAAAACCAAAAAAATTTAAAAAACTTGATTTTAAAAAACCAAAAAAAATTAAAAAACTTGATTTTCAAAAACCAAAAAAAATAATATACAAACTTTATTAAAAAAAAATAATAAAAACACAAATAACTTGATAAAAAAAAAAACATAAACAAAAAAATTGCTTTAAAAAAAAAAAAAACAAAACAAAACTTGATTTTCCCAAAACAAAAAAATAAGCCTGTTTGTGAAAATCAAAAAGCCAAAAATATTTTTTTGTGGATTAGGTATAAATATTTAGATATAATTATATTTTGCTACATTATTAAGATATCATTCTATTTTTGTCTATGAACATTTTATACTAAATGCAGAACTGAATGCATAACAACCATTAATAAAAACATCTCCTTATAGGAATTAAATAAATGTGTGGTTTGTTATTTCAAGGCTCAGTATCATTTTAGTTATAATTGTAAAAAAGTTGTTTACAGTGGCAATGGAGCTTATTTAGACATTTAAAATTACAATACAGTTGGCACTACAACTGCTCGACCATAACCTAGGAGACAGCCCAAAAGAAAGGCAAGCAATAAATATAATGCAAGATTTCATCAATAATTTTTTTATTGTCAAAAATTATATATCCTGGCCCATTGCAATGGCCCCCCTACCCATAAAATAATTAACATATTGCTGTCTAACTTGACGGGCACTTTGGGGGGCCAAGCCAGTACGGACAGTATCCAGGCCTGTAAGGTTGGCTTCTATTTGTCCGGCCTCAGGCCCAACTGTGCCTATATAATTTGGAGAATGCTTATTTAAAAAGTTGTGCAGAATGCAGCACGATAAAATGATAAAATTAAGTTTGTATTCCGCCAAATTAATGGCTGTTTGAAACAGGCGGAACCGGCTGGCCAGAATTCCAAACGCATTCTCAACCACTCTTCTAGCTCTGGCCAGCCGGTAATTAAAAACCCTCCTCTCCGGGGTGAGGGTTCTTTGGGGGAATGGCCTCATGAGGTGCTTGCTGAGAGCAAAGGCTTCATCGGCAATGAAGACAAAGGGGAGTCCTTCCACGTTATCCTCATCAGGTGGCAATCCCAGGCCACCACTCTGGAGACGCTGGCAGAACTCCGTCTGGGCAAATACTCCTCCATCCGACATCCGGCCATTCTTCCCCACGTCCACATATAAAAAATCATAGTGTGCCGACACCACCGCCATTAAAACAATACTGTGGAACCCCTTATAATTAAAATAATATGACCCCGAATGGGGTGGTGGCACAATGTGGACATGTTTCCCATCTATAGCCCCTCCACAATTGGGAAAGTCCCAACGGCTGGCAAAATGGGATGCCACAGTCTGCCATTCCTGTGGCGTTGAAGGAAACTGGGAAATCAAACAAGAAAACCAAAATCAATTAATTTTGAAGCTAACATTGCAAGAAAATTAGACAATTAAAAACATTATTCCCCAGCATCAGTATAACATTCAATAATTTAATTGTTCTGGAATAACTAATATGGAAAGGCACACTTATCAGATTGCTCACCCCCTCTGATGGAACATTGATTACATTTTAGGGGGTTGTGAAATCCCTAAAAAAAATTACTTTTAGGACACGCAGGAATTTAGGGACTAAAAAGGCTACAAGACTGCAGTTGTCGCACTCTGCAGGTGCAGTTGCTAACCAGCTTACAGTAAATGAGGTAATGTAAAAAGGCATTCATGTTGCAAGGAGTACACAATCACATGCAAGGGCAATTAATGAAAACACTTTGAGGCTTGCATATGATTTGATGATGGAAATCAGCAGAGCTTCTGCTCATTTACTAAAGCACTGGAACAAATGCACTTGTAGAGTGCACATGCATTTTGCAAAGTGCAACATATATTTGCTTTAGACAAATCAACACCACAGAACATTCCAGCAAATTTTAACGAGGGTGGGGGTGGGGGGGGTGTGAAATCTAGATAATTGCTCATTAGCAGCACACTATTTGGAGTGAGTTTAGGTGGGGGGTGGGGGGGTTGTGAAATCTAGATAATTGCTCATTAGCAGCACACTAAATACACTCAAACAAAATACATTCCAAATGAGTAGACTAGGTGGATATGTTCCCATCACTTCATGCTGGGAAGGTAGGTTATTGAAGGAAAAAATACATGCATGACAAAAAATAACAGGAAAAAATTCCAGCATGTGTGAGGATAAAAAGGGGACATTCACACTATATTGCAATGATGGTAAGTAGTGTTTGAAGCAAGAAATACATCACATTATCAAAGATTACATAAAAGAACATGTGATGCTAATAAAAGAAAAATATCTTACCTTAATATAGTCCTTCTGCAGGACCTGTATGATGGCAGAACAGGTCTCTGGGATAATGATCCCCAGAGCCTGGGGGGAGATGCCTGTCGAGAACTTAAGGTCCTGCAGGCTTCTCCCTGTGGCCAAATACCGCAAGGTAGCGACCAGCCTCTGCTCCGGAGTGATGGCTTGCCTCATGCAGGTATCCTGCCTGCTGATATAGGGGGTCAGCAAAGCCAACAAACGGTCAAAAACGGGGTCCGTCATCCGGAGAAAGTTCCTGAAATCCTCAGGATTATTCTCACGGATCTCACGGAGCAAAGGCATGTGACAGAACTGGTCACGCTGAAGCAACCAATTCTTGGTCCATGAACTCCTCCTCGCCCTGTTCATGGACTGGTCTTGGGCTGAAGAATAAACTACAGCACCAAGCACATACAATGCACGAGCTCTACGACGAGTACGTACAGGTAACATGGCTTCAAAACGGTCGGCTGGTCAGAACGCACTAAACAGAACGCACTGAAGAACAGCAAGGCCTGTGAAGAACGACCTGAAAATCAGGAACGAGCGGCCAATAAAACAAAGATTTCTCAATGCCAACTGACCAAACGCACTGAAAAGCAGATACAAACCTCACAAGCACAGACTGAACAACAGTTAAAACGAACTGAAAAATACGAGTCTCACAAGCGCGAATCGTCTCTCACCAAACTTCTACTAACACGAGATAAACACGAGATTAGCAGAAGGAGCCCAAAGGGTGTCGTACGGGCTATTGAACTTCCGTTTTATAGTCTCGTCGGACTTGGTGTACGTCACCGCGTACTAGGCTGTCGTACTTTTGTGTGGTCGTGTGTGTGCAAGTCCGTTCGTAAGAAAGTCTGCCGCAAGTCCGCCGAAGGTACGTCGGAAGTATGTCGGACAGGCTGTCGGACTTTTGTAGACGAAAAGTCCGACCGTGTGTACGCGGCATTAGACAAGCAGATTTAGATGAACTTGACTAAGAAATTGAAGCTGAACTCCAGCTAAAACTTTATATACAGCTAAAGTAAACAGTTTTTTTTTCCTTTTGGGATAAAGGTTTTACATAATGAATAATAATGAATAAAACCTGACCAATTTAAGCACCCCTGTCATTGTTAAATGGTTTGTCTCAACCTTCTAACCAGTGACAGAACTACCAGGGTCGCAAAGGTAACACTTTCTAATGGTCCCTGATGCCTGTCAGGCTTGCTGGCTGAGAGTGTCTCTTTCGCACAGCCCAGAGCCAGCACCGACAGTTACCCCCCCAATGGACGGGAGAGGTGATAGAGAGCTGGATCTGCTCCTCCTCCTCCTGCTCCTCTCCTCCTGTGTCTACCCACTCACACTCCAATCCCCAGAAGTGCTGTGCCTCAGAAAAGGGGATGTGTAGGCGGGAAGTTTGAAGCCCAGTAGCCAGATGATACATGATGGAGATGAAAGGTGCCGACAGCCAATACCTGAGCTTCCATCCTGGGTGAGTTCACCATCCATTCACTGTGACTAAAGTCTCCCCCTCCCTCTTTTCTCCCTCACAGTGAGTACACTAATGTAAGAGGACTCTGATGTAGGAGCAGATTTTGAGAGCAAAGACCCCCTTACATCAGAGCTCCTCTTTACACCAGAGTCCACAGCATTCCTTTTTACATCATAGCCCAGCTTAAATCAGGTTTCCCAAAGCACCCCTTACATCATAGCGCTCCCCCTTAGAGTGTAAGTAGAAATTCTGTGGACTCTGATGTAAGGGAGAATTCTGTGGACTTTGATGTAAGGGGGGCTTTGGAACCCTGATAAAAGGGGAATGCTGGGAACTCTGATGTACATGAGAGCTCTGGTTACCACAAACCACCTTATATCAGAGTTCCCCTTTACACCAGTCTGCAGCGTTCCCTCCGTACATTAGAGCTCTCAGTGTTCCCCCTTAAATCAGATGCCACACATGCCAAGCCTTAAAATTGAATGAGCCCTTGAAATGACAACAAACTTTTGTACCCAAAATTTTTCATAGCCGAAACTTTGAAAGCTTCTTCAGATCATCATTAAATGACCCTAGCATTATTGCTCTGTGTGAACAGCTTTATTTAACTTTTGTAGCGCTGACAACTTTTGTTTCTAGTCATATGTATTGTTGTAAAGGTAATAAATTGATATAGCGCCATCTAGTGGCTAATTATAAGGATGCAATCTGTTTATTTTTCATTATTTTGAGAAGTGACATGGAAGTGATTGATTGTTTACTTCTGGACATCAACTTTGACCTACCCACAATGCTCAAGGACCAGAGGAAAACTGAACTGCATTGTGGGGAGGATATAAAAGGGCTGGGAGCAGCCATCTTAAGTCTCTTGTTACTGGGATGCGTGGCCTGCTGGCAGAGCTCTGTGGGTGTCCCACGGGGTTGCGGCCTACCTTGCGAGGGAGTGAAGCAGCAGCAAGCATCCGCCATCGTATCACAGTGTGCTGAAGTAACAAAAGTGGTCGTTCCGGAGACCCGTGGAGGAGGTAACTGAGGACTCCTGGTTGTTGGAAAATGGAACAGCGTGACAGTGAGGCTGGGGCTCCACATGGACTGAGAACTACTGAAACGGAGACACCTATCTGTCCGGATCCGGTGCGGTGAGAGGGTTAACACCCAGAAGTTGTTTAACACTACACACATTTAAAACTGTTAGAGAGTGTTGCTGGGACTGATAGTCCCACGGAACAAGTTAGTTGGAAAACATTACATTTACACAGACTTCAATATCCAAGAACTGATACTGGATGTCTGTCTTCTTCAAAAAGGAACACTTATTCAATTTGCTGGATTATAATTGCTTTTGTGTATCACCTTGCACTGCACAACACTCCAGAAGAACTCTTCCTGTGGATTACAATTATTGATTCATAGCTGGCGAAGATTCAAGACGTCAGGACTATTTTTTTCTATTGCAGGGCCCTGCATCTAGTTATAAAGGATAGTGACTTTACGGTTTAAAGCAGGGGGAGCTCCCTAGTGTATATATATATTTTGGTATATTTGTGCATGTTACAAAGATTGTCATAATTATTCACTATACTGTCACACTACGTTGGTATGATAGTATAGCCTTTGTAATAACTTTTATATACATATATCATTTCAGTAAAAAAGAAGTTATTTTGGTTGTTACAGAAGTCGGTGTGCAGCGTTGTTATTTCTCCTGCAGGTGGAGCTACAAGCAATCAGGTAGAGGTAAATATATGTATAAGTGTATATTGTGGGCTAAGGTTGGCATTAGTGTCATTACAACACTGCACTACAGTTGTGTCAAGGGGATTGAACAAATTAAGAGGGGTGAAAAGATCAGAGGATGGGCCCGCTTTAAACCAGCAGCTCCACCGTGAGTTAGTGCTACACTTTTATAGCACAATCAACGATTTCATATGTAGGTGAACCAACATACATGTGTGTTTACAACTGTATGTGCATGTACATGAAGGTGAGCCGGGGGGGGGGGGGGGGGGAGTTAAGTGATTGGGTCTAACTTTAGTGTTTTTTTTTTTACTTTTCTTTTACTTAACTTTATTTTTATCATCCAGGACCACCCACGGGTGGAGGAAATAAGAAACTGAGGAAGAAGATTGTCACATGACATACCTATCAGGGGCCTCAAGGAGTTCCGGATCAGATTTTGCGGTCCACTTGTGTCCACCAACAGGTGGTATAAATAAAGCAGGACTGGAGCAAATAATTGATCTTGGCCTGGGACTCAGAAAGCCAAAACCTGAGAGAGCTGCTTATGTAAAGTTTGCTTTGTGAGAGAAAGAAAAGTTTTGCATTATCTTTGTTTTGCGGGAGACTGGGAGAAGCCCTTTACCCTTGAGTTAGGAAACTGCAATGTTTAGTTAGTGCATGGATGGCAAGGCTTTATTTTATGTTTTGTTTGTTTAATTCTCATGCAACCTTTTAAAATAAAACTGGCAACAAGTCAGATTTTAGGAAAACCTGCCATTTGGACTACCTTTTTTCCAAGGGAAGGTGATCCCCATTGAGTTAACGCCTGACATATGGTGGATTTTCGGCGGGCATCTTCCTTTACAAGTGGAAAGATGGGGGATGTTTTAAAAGCCCTGCTGCAGGCCACTGCAACCCAGCAGGAAACCAACCGCCAGCAACAGGAAGCCAACGGCTAACATCAGGAGATGAATCGCCAGGCCACTGCAACCCTACAGGAAGCCAATAGCCAGCAGCAGGAAGTCATTGCAGCCCAGCAGGAAAACAACAGCCAGTTTGCGGAGGCCCTGGTGGAGTTAAAGAAGGTGTCCGTGGGTCCTTTGCGGGTGGAACAGAAAATGGTGCGTGCCAGCTATTACCTGCAGAAGATGACACCTGCAGATGATTTGGAAGCTTACCTAGCGACTTTTGAAAGAGTCGCTGTTCAAAAAGGATGGCAAAAAGATCAATGGGCAGGACAGCTAGCACCCTTTCTGACAGGAGAACCCCAAAAGGCCTATTATGACCTGGAACCAGATGCTGCCCAGGATTATGAGACGCTGAAGGCTGAGATATTTTTTTTTTTTAATTGGAAAACCAACTTTATTAAGAAAATATATGCTTGGTACATAAAAAATAATATAAGCCAACATGGCCAGAGCAGCAAAACATACATGAGCACATTAAGTTATCTACATGATATCGGGTGAAATATCCACCGGACATGAAGCCAGCACACAGTAGAGAAGAAGGGAGAGGAGGAGAGAAGAAAAAAAAAGGAAGATATCAACATTTCAAGTACATGTTTCACCATCCTCCAGCCATCTGTTCCAGACCTGCTCATATTTAAGCGGGCATCCTCTATGTACATAAATCAGCTTCTTGTATGGGAGAGTGTCATTAATTTCTTTTTTCCAACACTGGATTGTAGGGGGTAGGGCCTGCATCCAATTACGGGCTATCGCTTTTCTCGCTAAGAATAGCGTTTCATGTAGAAAGGTACGGAGGGGTTTGTCAGCGTCTAAGTCAGGTAGCAGACCGAGCAGACACATCTTTGGGTCTAGGGTAGCAGGAGAACCCATCTGATCGTGGAGGAAGCGTATCACTTGTATCCAGTATGTATGGATAATTGGACAGGACCATATAAGATGATAGAAAGAGCCTGGGGTGTGGTCACATAGACGGCATCCTGGATTATGCATGGGTTTGAAATGCGCTATTCTCTGAGGAGTCAGATATGTTCTATGTATGATATACAACTGTGTTAGGCGGTCCGACAGTTTAGGGGAAACCTTTTTCACGCCTTCCAAGATCTCATCCCAATCCTCATCTTCAATCACTCCAACCAACACCTCCCATCTAGTCTTAGCACTATAGGCCAGGGCTATGGAGTTGGGAAGACGGATGGCGGAATAAAGAGTGGAGATTAGTTTGGCTCGCTCAGCACCTGTGATCGTGTCTACTATGGAGGGGACTGTCAGGGATGGGTTGGAGCCAGCAAACTGAGTTTGTATAGCATGGCGAAGTTGTAAGTACCTAAAAAGGAGGTGATTGGGAAGTGAGAATTCGTCTTTTAATGTTTGAAATGTTTTAAGTCCCGTAGTCGTCATGATCTGGTGTATATACAAGATCCCGCAACGTATCCAAACCGCGGGGTCCGGGATAGACAACAGCTCAGGTTGAACCAAAGGGGGGTGTGGGAATGAATCTGTGAAATTCCGAGTTTTTGTAGTGCCAACTGCCACACCCTCCGGTGATGTGTCAACATGCCTGCTTTATGTTGGGAGGTATGTCCTGTCAATGGGGCCCTTAAGACTGATTGAAGTGGGGTATGAGCTGTATTATCAGGGTGTTCACAGAGTAGTAGCTGGTATCTTGGTAGCTCGTTCTTGTCAAAATGATAGAAGTGGGACAGTTGGGAGGCAAGATAATAGTCCTGAAAGTCTGGAAGAGCAACTCCTCCCAATGTCACTGGGTTTTTAAGTATTTTCCAAGATAATTTGTGTTTGCTGGATCCCCATATGAACGAATTGAGAATAGATTCAATTGTTTTGAAAATTTTTGTGGTATATACAGGGGAGCATGCCACACCAAATAAAGTATCTTTGGGAGAAGTACCATTTTGACTAGACTGATGCGTCCCATGACACCCAGGGGTAGTCGATCCCAATTTTGTGTCTAGGTCTTAATCAGGGTGTACAGGGGTTCAATGTTCAAAAGTATGTAGTCTGTAAGCGACCTAGTGACTTGCACGCCGAGGTACTTAATTATAGAGACCCTGGGGAGAGTCAGAGGGGGGGATGTGAGTGAGGGAGGGAAATGGTCAATCCGAAGGATCTGGGATTTAGACCAATTTATGCTTAGGCCTGAGTGGCTACCAATATGCTCTATGGAGTGGAGGGCTGCAACGAGGGAGGGACCCGAGTCGGCCAAGTAAAGGAGCGTATCATCTGCGTACATCCCAATCTTTTCTTCCAGATTCCCTATCTTGAGGCCTTGAATATTGGTGTCCGCACGAACCATGATGGCCAATGGCTCCACAGCGAATGCGTACAGCATGGGGGAAAGGGGGCAGCCTTGTCGGGTCCCTCTCTCCAGCGGTAATTGATCAGAGAGCCAACCATTTACAAACACCTTGGCCTTCGGGGATTGATACAGGAGCTGAACCCAACGAATAAAGTTGGGGCCAAGTCCAAATCTCGAAAGGCACTCCCATAGATAATTCCACTCCACGGAATTGAAGGCCTTGGCGGCGTCTAAAGCCACCACGACCCTCGAGCCGACTGCATCATGAGACCCCTGGATGTTCATAAATAGACGGCGAATATTCATAGCAGTGTTCTTCCCTGGCATAAAGCCTGTCTGATTGGGGTGGATCAGGGAAAGAATAACCTGGTTAAGGCAGGAGGCCAGAATCTTGGCAAGTATTTTAATGTCAACCTGTAGTAAGGAAATGGGTCTATATGATTCTGGGTATTTGGGGTCCTTACCAGGCTTAGGGATTACCACAATTTGGGCTTCTCTCATAGAGGGGGGTAGGATTCTCGTATCAAATATGGATTTGTATAGATCATGGAGTTTAGGGGTTAAAATTTCAGAGTAGGTGGCATAGAATTCAAGTGGCAAGCCATCCGATCCTGGGGCCTTAGATGTAGCCAGACAGGTAATAGCCTCAGATATATCTTCTTTAGTAATGGGAGCTTCTAAGAGTTCACGTTGGGCGTCAGTCAATCTAGGGAATTCAATTTTCGCTAAGTAATCTTTGGTATCTTGGGGAGTGTGAGTGACCCGAGAGGTGTAGAGTGCACGATAGAATCTCGCAAATTCCTCTGCTACTTGTTGCGGATCAGTGATGTCATTCCCCTGATGATCGGTCAACGACACCACCACAGGGGGACGTGAATATAAGTGAGCAAGGTATGCAAAAAGTTTGCCTGATCTTTCCCCATACTCAAATACCCTTTGCCTACAGAAAAAGATGCGCTGTTTGGCCTTCTCAATATGTAACTGGGAGACCTGTCGCGTCTGAATCTTAAGATTGTTGGCCGTGCTGGGCGAGGGGTCTTGGTGGAACGCCTCCTCCAGCACCTGTAGGTGTTCTGTAGCCTGTTGGACAATGAGTTTCGATGATCGCTTAAGTCTGTTAATACGTGTGGAGAGCAGGGAGCGGGCGTGGAGCTTGATTGTCTCCCATACTATGTCAGGTGAGGCTGACTCCCTGTTGGCTGAAAAATAGTATTGCAGTTCTGTGGGGATGTCATCCTGGTCCTGCAGGGCAGTCAGCCAAAACGGGTTTAACCGCCAAAGTGGAGCAGGAGAGGCCTTCAGGAGCTGAATCGTAACCCAGTAAGGGGCGAGATCCGTGAGTATTCTCGGAGCAAAGCCCACGTCTTCCAGTTTAGGTGTCAGGGTCTTTGAAATTATAATAAAATCGATTCGTGACATTGTGTTATGGCTGGCTGAGAAACATGAAAAGACTTTAGAATGTGGGTGCTTGTGGTGCCAAGTGTCTACAAGAGCAAAGTCAGTCAGTATGCGGTGTAGTCTGGTATGGGCCGGTGGGTCTAGAGGGAGGTCTGGTGCGCCCATTCGGTCTAGAGTGGGGATGAGGGTCATATTAAAGTCCCCCATCCACACCGCCGGTACAGAGGTGTGTTGTGCCATAAAGGCAAGGCCCTCCTTAATCACAAGTGAGTTGTATGGAGGGGGGATATAGCAGGCTAGTATCAGAATAGGGGAGCCGTTAATAGTGGCGTGTATAAACACGTATCCGCCCTGCCGGTCCGTCTGGAGTAGTATTAGGTCGAACGGAACCCTTTTAGCAATCAGGACCGATACACCCCTGGAATAAGTGGTGTGGGTGGCGTGGTATGCCCAACCAATCCAAGGTTTTTTGAGAGGGGATTGTAAGTGGCCCGTGACGTGGGTCTCAACTAGGGTAATGATGTCAGCATGCTGGGATTTAAGGAATCTCAGGGCGGCTGTGCGTTTAATCTTATTGCGTAAGCCTCTAACATTCCACGTAAGGAACTTCAGAGAGCTCATGGCGGGTAGAGGGTGCATATGATGAACCGCGGCTGGATCAGGACCGGCAGAGCAGACACAGCCACATCAAATAGCATTAAACACATTGATAAATAGTATCGACAGTGCATGTATGATAATAACATAGTACCGTTAGCATAAGTAAACAGTTGCAAACATGGTGGTGTGAGAAAAATAATAACCACAACATTTTCCTTCCCTCCCAGTCCAATGCCACCCAAACATGCACAGACATAGCATCCCATAACCAGGTATCAACAGGGGACATCCAACGTTTAGGACCCGTTGGAGGCAAGAAACTTAATTTCAGAGGAGCATAGATACCCATGTGAAAAAGAAAAAAAACAAGGGGGAAAAGAAACCAGTCAAACAAACGGGGAATGAAAAAATTCACATAGGCACTAGGGGGGCGACTTCTTCTCTGAGAAGCGCATGAGGTGTAGGAGCCACAGAAGTGCAGCGCCATTACAGCCGTGTAGGGGGGGCTCCGCTTGCCATCAGGGTGATAAAGGGTGATAGAGTTATTAGTGGCGTTCGATCTAATGTACTCCACAGGCATTTCTTAGGTATAGGGGAAGTGGGGATCATGAGTCAATGAGGTCACCCGGAGACGGTAGGTACACTGTGAAATCCAGTATAGGGCTGAAAAGGATTTGCAAATCCGTCCCCCAGTTCCAGCAAAGGATATGTACATACGATGTGCCTACTGAGGGGCTCAGCAGTACAGCATTGGATGATATTGCGGGTACAGGGGGGATCAAGGGGGAGAAAAGCAAAGTACTCACAGCTTATAGGCAAGGTGTTGCGCTCAGTCTCGGTGATCTCTCTGATCAATCCAAGTGGATGCTAACTCAGGGTCTTCAAAGAAGTGGGTTCGGCCCTCACATTCCACATGGAGCTTTGCAGGGTATAGCATAGCGTATTTAAGGTGTAGTACTCGGAGGCGTCGTTTAACATCCTGGAATTTGGATCTTTGACGTTGTACCTCATTGGAAAAGTCCGGAAATACAGCCACCTGTGTGTTGGTGTGGGGGATATTCCCCTTCTCTCTGGTCAGGCGGAGGACCTTGTCGCGGTCCCTGAAGTTGAGGAATTTCGCTATCAGGTTACGTGGTGGAGCCCCTGAAGGAGGAGGACGAGCAGGGATTCGATGAGCTCTTTCCACCGCAAACATTACCGAAAATGCATCTCTGCCGAAGGTGGATGTCAGGAGGTTTTCAAGGAAACTTGCCGCGTCGTTGCCCTCAGCAGTCTCAGGGAGGCCGATGAATCGGAGATTACATCTCCAGAGGCGATTTTCCATATCATCCTGTTTTGCACTAATCTGTTGAATCTGGCGGCGCACCTCATCAGTAGTATGTTGTAGGGGGTGCAAGATGTCTTCCGCTCTACTAATGCGTGTCTCCGTCTCTGCCACGCAGTCCCGCAGGGTAGAAAGGTCCTGTCGGATAAGGGACACATCGATTTTGACTTCCTCGATTTTGGTGGTAAGCGTGCTCTGGCAAAAGGCAATAGCATCGAGTACCTTGTTTGTGGCCACCGTAGAATGTTCCGTGTCCAGAGAGGGACCAGCGCCATCCCTAGCCTGTTGCTCTCCCTCAAGGCGGCGGTACTTGGCAAGCTTGTCAGCAGCTTCGGGAGTCTTTTTCGGTGGAGACATAGTCTAAAGATGACCAGCGGGCCTCCGGGGTGAACAAGTATGGCCGCCGCTTACCAGGCCGAATCTTCAAGAATCTCTTCCTGCCACAGTTCCAGAGCTGTCCAGTAAAGGTTACAAGGTGTGGCCGGATAATTGTGAGAGCAGTGGTTGTGGAAGGGAGAAACTGGGCTCAGGTGATCAAGGAGACCTGCAGCAGCACTCGCACAAGCCCACTGTGGGTGAAGCAAGATGGCAAGGCTGAGATATTTGCATGCCTGGGTGTCACCATTGCGGTCCGGGCTCAATGGGTGCATTGGTGATCATACAGTACTGACTAACCACTCCACTCCCAAATGTTTGACCTAATACACCTCACCAAGAAGTGGCTGCAGCCAAATACTTTGTCAGTCCCTAAGATTGTGGAGCGTGTGATCATGGACCGTTATTTACGGGCGCTCCCTGCCACTTTGAAGAAGTGGGTCAGCCATGGGGACCCTAAGACTGCAAACCAGCTGGTTGACCTGGTGGAGAGATATACTGCTGCTGAGGACTTGTCCCACCCCAATGTCTCTAGATGTGAAAAAAAACTCCTGGAGGATCCGGTAAGACTGATCCAGGGTTCAAGTACGTGGGGAAAAAATTACAAGACTGTTGCCACAGATAATGAGACCATGGGCTCAGGACCTGGAGACTGGCCAAATAGGTCAGGAAGGTCTCTGAGGCCATTTAGAGGACTAAGTACAGAACACATAAAATGCTATCGCTGCCATGCGTTAGGTCATATTGCTGCTAACTGTTCCCTAAATGTTGAACCAATGCAATGTGATCATGCTTATTTGAAGAAAGCATGTCTCTTTTTGCATAGGTGGCATGTACTACATCATGTCAGGAACGCATGGAAAAACAAATGTGTATGATTTCAGTTGATGGAAATCTAGTCACTGCTCTGCTAGATTCTGGTAGTGATATGACATTAGTCAAAGGTGATTTTGTAAATCCTGCAACAATACACCCTAGCACTATCGGGGTGATTTGTATACATGGTGACACATGTGACTACCAGGCTGCTGTGGTTGAGTTTGATACCCCTTGGGGCACTGTAACACATTCAGTGGGGTGGTACCCTCACTACTTCATGAAGCCCTAGTGGGGAGAGATTTTCCACACTTTTGGAGTTTATGGGAAAACAAGAGGAGTCAGGAGGACAGAGATCCCCCTGCTGAGGAAACACTGGAACTCACTCCAGACCCATTTGATTACAAAATTGAAAGAGAAACGGTTGGTGTTCCCAATGGTGGGGTAGATCCTTTTCCTTTTTCTGTAATGGATGGGGAGTCGGAGGAGCTGGAATCCAGCCCCCAGCTTGAGGTTAATGAACAAGAAATGATTTCTGACTCTAATCGTGAGAGTGGACAGAACATGGTGCCTGACTTAGAAGTCAGGAAAGATGATTTTTGTATGGAACAACTAAGAGACTCCACACTCAATAGAGCCAGATAAAATGTTAAAATGACTGATGGCGAATCTGTTGAACCTAATGTAGGAGAGTCTTTTCCCTACATCGCTCTTAAAAATAGCTTGCTGTATAAAGTGGTGAAGCAATGGGAGGAGGAGGTAGAGCAACTAGTGGTTAACAAACCCTATCATCGAATGGTATGAGATTTAGCCCATGGTAATATAATGGGTGGACACCCGGGTATAGAGAAAACTAAGGAGAGAATAACCCAGAGACTCTTTTGGCCTGAGTTACATGCAGATGTCAAAAAATATTGTGAGTCATGCTCAGAGTGTCAGTATTCTGCGCCATCGCCCCATTTTCGCAGTCAGCTGGTACCGTTTGATAATTGAAGGGCCTTTTGAAAGAATTGGCATGGATCTGATGGGACCAGTAGTAAAGTCTGCCCGGAGCCATCAGCACATACTGGCAATACTGGACTATTCCACACGGTATCCTGAAGCCATTGCCTTGCGTAATACCTCAGTTAAGACTATTGCCAAAGAGTTTGTCCAAGTATTTATTCACGTGGGTGTGCTAAAAGAGCTATTGACGGGTCAAGGCACACCATTTATGTCCAGAGTCACTAAAGAATTGTGCAAATTGTTCAAAATCTCCCATCTCCCTACCTCTGTCTACCACCCCAAACTGATGGTCTTGTGGAGAGATTTAATAAGATGCTCAAAAGCATGTTAAAAAGGTGGTGGACAAAGATAGGAGAAATTGGGATTTTTTTTGGTGCCGTACCTCATGTTTGCTATACGAGAGGTACCTCAGGCTTCAACAGGTTATTCCCTGTTTGAACTACTGTATGGTAGAACTTGTACGGGAACATATGGAGCAAGCCCAGGAGGCCCAGAGAAGGGTTTATAATGGGGGTGCCAAGACCAGAACCTTCAACCCTGATGATAGAGTGCTGGTACTAGTCCCCCCATTTGAGAGTAAATTCCTAGCAAAGTGGCAAGGTCCCTTTGAAATTACAGAAAGAGTAGCAGAAGTAAACTACAAAGTTTACCAGCCAGGAAAAGGGAAACCAGAGCAAATATATCACATTAATCTCTTGAAACCTTGGAAGGACAGAGAGACTTTTTTGGCAGTGCCAACCCCCCAAAAAGACATGGCCCTCGAGACAACTGAGGTACCCATAACTGAAACTTTGTCAGTGGCCCAACAGAAGGAAGTTAAAGAGTTTGTGAATAAGAAAAGAGACTTTTTCTCTCCCCTACTCAGACAGACTAGTGTTATACAGCATGACATAATTACGGAACCAGGTGTCTGCATTAATGTAAAGCCCTATAGAATACCCAAGGCTAGGTGAGAAGCAGTTGCAAATGAAATAAAGGGCATGTTAGAGTTGGACTTGATAGAGGAGTCCCACAGTGACTGGTCAAGTCCCATAGTGTTGGTCCCAAAGCCAGATGGCACTATAAGGCTTTGTAATGATTTCAGGAAGTTGAACAGCATGTCTAAATTCGATGCATACCCAATGCCTCCGGTCGATGAGCTTGTTGACAGATTGGGAACTTCTTTTGATCTGACTAAAGGTTATTGGCAGAAACCCCTAACATAATCTGCAAAAGAGAAGACAGCCTTTTTCTACCCCTGAGGGGTCATTCCAGTATAAGCGGATGCCTTTTGGTTTGCATGGTGCTCCTGCCTCATTTCAGAGAATGATGGACAAGACATTGAGACCACATCGCCAATAAGCAGCCATCTATTTGGACGATGTCCTCATCCACAGCCCAGATTGGAAATCTCATTTGCCCTGGGTATAAGCCATAGTAGATTCCCTTAGGAAAGCAGGACTCACTGCCAATCCCAAAAAGTGTGCCATAGGCTTGGAGGAGGCCAAATACATTGGCTACATTATTGGTTGAGGGCTGATCAAGCCTCAGATAAACAAGATTGAGGCGGTTCAAAAGTAGCCCCAACCTATAAATAAAAAGCAAGTTTGTGCATTTCTTGGGATCACAGGGTACTACAGGCGATTTATACCCAATTTTGCCACCATTGCAGCCCAACTGACAGATCTGACAAAGGGTACAGGGTTGGTCATGAGTAAGTGGAATCCTGAGGCAGAGAAGGCATTTCAAATGTTGAAGCAGGCTCTTTGTATACAACCCGTGCTCGTGACCACAAATTTCACAAAAGAGTGAGTAAGAGTAAATCACAGATGGGGAGGAGCACCCAGTGCTCTACCTGAGCAGAAAGCTTATCAGACATGAGAAAAACTATGCCATTGTTGAGAAAGAATGTTTAGCTATCAAATGAGCCATAGATGCCCTGAAATATTACCTGTTGGGTAGACCATTCAGACTAGTCACTGATCATGCCAGTCTTAAATGGATGTGTGATAATAAGGAGAAAAACAGTCAGGTGACAAGGTGGTTCCTTGCCCTTCAAGTTTTTTAAGTTCACAGTGGAGTATAGAGCTGGGAAACTCCAGAATAATGCAGGTGCCCTTTCCCGTGTCCATTGTCTGGTTAGGACAGCTGCTCAGCCACAGGGGCTTGAGCAGAGGGGGGATATGTGACATTATGAAAGGTGAGGCAATTGATGAACATTATGTTTCACCTCACATGCGTTCATTTGCTGAAAACTAAGGTGGAATCCGGTCCGGGTTTTACCAGCCACCTTGGCAGGGTTGGTTCCGGACCGGACCAGATTTTGCAGTCCACTTGTATCCAGGTAGTATAAATAAAGCAGGGCTGGAGCAAAGAATTGCTCTTGACCTGGGACTCAGGAAGCCAAAACCTGAGAGAGATACTTATGTGAAGTTTGCTTTGTGAGAGAAAGAAAAGGTTTGCATTATCTTTGTTTTGTTGGTGACTGGGAGAAGCCCTTCACCCCTGGGTTAGGAACCTGCAATGTTTAGTTAGTGCCTGGATGGCAATGATTTATTTTCTGTTTTGTTTGTTTAATTTTCATGTAACCTTTTAAAATAAAACTGGCTTTTAAGAAAATCTGCTGTTTGGACTATCCTTTTTCCAAGGTAAGGTGATCCACATTGAGCTAATCCCTGACACTGTATATAAATTGAATAGTTCACTTAGATAGGGTCTCACACAAAAGTAACTGCTGTTAAATCAAAAGAAGATTGCATAGAGATTGTCCCATCATACTCTTATGTGTGTTGCCCATTTTACATGAGACTGTCCGACTGGTTGAGATGATCAGAGAAGAAATTTGAACTTCACCATCCTACCTTTTCTAACCAGCCAGTTACAGCACCTGTTTAGGCCTTGTACAAATATTAGCCCTTATTTTAAATAAAAAACCACCAGGGCAATGATGACATCACAGATTTATATTTGATTTACTGTTTCAGCAGCTTGCAAACTAAAATGAACAACAAACATTTTTTTAGACAGATTTGGGTGTACAATACTGTTTTAGAATCCAGTTAGACCAGATTCAGATAGGCTTTAAACGCCATAGGATTGCATATTCTTCCCTTTGTTCTGGGTTAACCTTATTTTATTCTAACTGGCAACGTTTCTTGAAAAGTTACAAGTTCAAACATCTTTGCGAATTGTGGAGTAAATAGCCGAGAGGGTACTTTCACTTGCTTTTGTGCATACACTCCTGAAGTTCCGTCACAGCCCAGTTATTTTAGCTCTTTGATCACCATGCAGAGACAAAGGTTACACAGCAAGGTTTGCACTGAACTGGAATAGAATCTGGCATTCTGAATATTCCATATACCCGAAGTCATGTTCAAGGGGTATTATGATATTATGAAGTTCAATATATACATCAGCTTCAGAAATTGCCCATCAAGGTGATCAGTGTCCAGCAGAAATATGATGGGGCACCACAGTGAGTGTATGCATTGGATTTTTATAAATCAACAGTACTTGCCCCAAACATAATAAAACAAATTTAATGATTAAAATAAATAACACAAGACAATGTTACCAGTTTCATGGCTACATCATATTTTAGCATTGCATTTTAATGACAAAATCGTATGATTAAGAAAAATGAAAGAATAAATAATTAGATTTTTGTCATCAACTCTACTAACCCTTCTTTCTTCGACAGATGGTCTAAGCAAACCATTATCATAAACTAGCTTCACTTATCTATTAAATTGTTCACCCACTCAAATAGTTGACAATACCCCCCCGCAAAAGTGCTTGCATTAAAAAAATGAAGAAAACAGACAATTAGCATAAAATAACGTAAGTTCTCAATTAAACAGTCCACCCACAGTATTGGATGCCAATGTACCAATGTGCCTATAATAAATGTCTGTAAAAAAAAATAAAATTATTGGGTATGTTTTATAGCAGAAAGTAAAAAACATTGTTTTTTTTTAAAATTGTCAGTTTTTTTTTTTTTCGGAGTGCGCATGCGCGAGAGCTCCGACATGGCCGCCTGAGCCTGGAGCTCCGCACCACCCCGGACGAACGAGCCGCACAACCCCCGATACAGCCCGCGGAGGAGCTTCCAGTCTGTCCGCCTGGAACCAGGAACACCAGGGGAGCACGGAGAGATGTCTGGTCCCCAGGTTCGCCGAGACCTGGGCCCGCAATTAGTTGCGGAGGCGGCAGACGGGTGTACCAAGATGGCCACCGGAAAGGAAACCAACAGGCCTCATGCTGCCACACAGGCCAAAGCGCCAGAAAACAGGCCGGTACTGACCCCCCCCGACTCTGACTCTGACTCTGGCACAGGGATCCCCCTGCATGAACCAGGCAGGCCCGCATGGCCCTCACCAGCACCAACCCCCCCCATGGCCCACAAAGAGCCCCTGAACAGCATGCAGCTGGAGGACTGTGCCCTATCCCCATCCATGGCCTCCCAACTTCCCTCAACAGCAAATCCATCCCCCGGCTACTCAGTCAGGGACATCACCGCACTTCAAGAAGACCTCTTTACTAAATTCTCTGCCCTATTAGAGAAAAGACTGGCCAATACAGCAATACAGATCACCAACACCATTAAAACGGACCTATCTAGCTTGGGCTCCAGAATTGAAGCCATGGAAGACAAAATTGAGAACACGGTCTCCAGAACCAACCAAAATGCTACACACATCCAGACCATTCAAGAACAACTAGATACGGCCCTCTCCAGGATCTACGAACTTGAGAATAGGCCCAGGAGGTATAATTTCAGAATAAGAGGCCTCCCGGAATCCTTTACGGATATCCCCCTCACGGTTCAGGACTTTATCTCAGAGCTCATCCCTAATATTCCGCCGCATAGGCTAGAATTGGACAGAGCACACAAGGCTCTAGGACCCCCCAGAAAAGACGGTACACCCAGAGATATAATAGTGAAACCGCACTTTTACACGGTTAAAGAAGAGGTTATGCGACAATCTCGCTTGAAACCTAAGCTCCACCCCTGGGGACACCAAATTCAGGTTTTTGCAGACCTGGCCCAGTCCACCATCCAAAGAAGACATGCCCTCAAGCCTCTCCTAACGGTCCTCATGGAACGGGACATCAAGTACCGCTGGTCATTCCCCTTCGCCGTGAAGTTCTCAATACAGGGCAAGACACACGCATTTTCCAACCTCCCAGAAGGTGAGAGACTGTTCCTGTCCCTAAAACTAATATCGCAGGAAGCACCCATGGATTTCTCCACGCCATCATCGGGGTTGGCCAAACGCCCCCCTCCGGCCAGCCCTGTATCCCCCCTCTAGAACAAGGGTCCCTCTAAGAAGAGCAAGGATGGAAGACCACCGTAATTGACCGTCAAGATCCCTACATCCCTCTGTCCTACCATGGACACCTCCGTTTGGGAAGTAGTTCCCTCTGTTGACTGAGCTAGAGCTCCAACCCCCCAATTTCCGGACCGGTCAGGTCCCCTGTTCTATATATGCAAAATGATTCTGCGCTGCTCACAAGAGAAACAAAAAAGAAGAAAAAAGGAAGCAGCTAACACAACCAACAAGGTATATGAGCAGAAAACAACAAAAAAGTGTAGCGCTAAACCATATCATAAATGACAATGAATGGTAGGTATACAGTGAAAGGAATCACTAAAAAATAAAAACTTATTAATGGGTAGAAAGTCCTGATATGGACGTTGTAACTAAAAGGTAACCATAGTTAGTCCTCAGGTAGACATATTGTACACAGGTTAATCCAGTGTCCCAAAAGGCAGATCAGCTCACTCCCACCAGAAGAAAAAAAGGCTTACCAGATGTGGTGGACCCGACAGGGCATACGTCGAATTGGGTCAGATAAGGCTTAGGTGGTGAGTGGCTGTAGATGTCTGTGATGTCGCGGCTTGCTAGATTCCTCCAACTGGTACCCGGGTCCTGGAAGGTATGAGGTGTTCCAAGAATATGGATGGTTCTGTGGGTCCTAGGGGAGGGATGGGGTGTTCCGTGGATGGATCCCTCAAACCGGCATTTATAGATTAGGTGATGGTATTGATATGGAGAAAAGAAAGGAAGGGCCACATAGTGTAAATCCGAATGTAAAATTTTTAATAAGAAATATTTGGGAAATACACTCACGTATAAGTCCAAAATGTTAAACAGCGCTGTGACAAAGTGGCGACAATGGGGTCCTACCCGACGCGTTTCGTCCTAAAAAGACGTCATCTGGGGGGTTACCCCCACTGTAGCCACACTCATATATATAGGGGGTGCCTCAGTGATCATGGAAAACAGCTCCACATTGAAAAAACGGCAATACCGGAAGTGCCGTTTTTTCAATGTGGAGCTGTTTTCCATGATCACTGAGGCACCCCCTATATATATGAGTGTGGCTACAGTGGGGGTAACCCCCCAGATGACGTCTTTTTAGGACGAAACGCGTCTGGTAGGACCCCATTGTCGCCACTTTGTCACAGCGCTGTTTTACATTTTGGACTTATACGTGAGTGTATTTCCCAAATATTTCTTATTAAAAATTTTACATTCGGATTTACACTATGTGGCCCTTCCTTTCTTTTCTCCATATCAATACCATCACCTAATCTATGAATGCCGGTTTGAGGGATCCATCCACGGAACACCCCATCCCCCCCCTAGGACCCACAGAACCATCCATATTCTTGGAACACCTCATACCTTCCAGGACCCGGGTACCAGTTGGAGGAATCTAGCAAGCCGCGACATCACAGACATCTACAGCCACTCACCACCTAAGCCTTATCTGACCCAATTCGGCGTATGCCCTGTCGGGTCCACCACATCTGGTAAGCCTTTTTTTCTTCTGGTGGGAGTGAGCTGATCTGCCTTTTGGGACACTGGATTCACCTGTGTACAATATGTCTACCTGAGGACTAACTATGGTTACCTTTTAGTTACAACGTCCGTATCAGGACTTTCTACCCATTAATAAGTTTTTATTTTTTAGTGATTCCTTTCACTGTATACCTACCATTCATTGTCATTTATGATATGGTTTAGCGCTACACTTTTTTGTTGTTTTCTGCTCAGGTCCCCTGTTCTAGGTCATACTTCCACTCCAAAGGCCTCTACACCACAAGTCCCTAAAGCTCAGAGAGGAGAGAAGTCTGCAACGGTCAGCCCTTCTGCTGCCCACACCTTCCTGAAGCAAGATTCCGGATCCCTATTCCTTCCTATCATGGATTCGAATCCTAAAAGTCTCGCTCTGCAAAGGAACCGGTAGCTCTCTCCTCTCCAGAACTGCTCTTCTGGGACTTGAACATACGAGTCCATTTTTCTGGGGCCGTCTCCCTGAAATTTGCATTTTATCTTGTTATCTCTCTCTCTCTCTGTTTTTATTTGTATCCACGAACCCTTTTTCAGGCCTCATTTTGTTATGGCCGGTTTCGTTGCCTGGTCTCCCCACATCCTCTCGGCCTTCCCAACCCTTCCCCTCAGTTAGGTTGGGGGGGTGGCTGGGACGGGAGTATGCCGGGGGACAGAGGCCTAATACACAGTCTCTCCGAGAACGTATATTTCTTCATGTACTCACGGTTTGTGAAACGGGTATCTTATTGTCAATTCAGTTAATCTTGACTTAGTTGTGCACAGTTTAATAGTCAGACACATATTATTGCAGGGGTCCGGGGTGGTACCCTTGCGCCTCCTCTCAATCCTGGAGAACCGAATGTGTTCTCTTCGAGTGGGACTTCGCTCGCCCCTTCAGGGCAAGCAAAGGTTAAGAATGGAGATTTGGTGGACATCCACACCGCCACCCTCCACGGGTCTCGTTAGAAGACCCTTGTTACTGTCTTTGTTACTGTTTTTGTTTGAATCTCTACCCTCCATTTCTCCCCATTCACTCTTTTTCTCTCTTCTAGCCTGTAGGCGGGAGTCGTCCCCAGCCCTCACCCTCACAGACTTAGGACGAATCTTCATCTTCGAGTGGGACTTCGCTGCAAATAAACGTGATCATAAGGTAGGTGGCTGCTGGTTAGATGGTCGTCCCCCCCTCTGTTCCCATGGCTGAAACAATATCGAAGAGAGTAGATCTCAAGGTGGCATCTCATAACATTCAAGGTCTTAATTCTCCTAGGAAAAGGAGATTAGCTTTTGATCACTACAAATCCCTCAAACTGGATATAGTGCTCCTGCAGGAGACGCACTTTCCGATTCGGTACAGTCCCAAGTTCCTCCACTCCTACTATCCATCTTTTTACCTCGCCAACACTCCAAACAAGACAAAAGGGGTAGCAATTCTTCTCTCAAAAAACAGCAAATTTGCCCACATCTCGGACTTCAGAGACCCAGAGGGCAGGTTTATTCTTGTAAAGGGCACTCTGGAGGGAGTTCTATACTCCATAATTTCATACTACGCCCCAAATAAGAGTCAAGCCACTTTCTTCCAGAGCCTCTTTGCAACTCTAAACCCCCTCCTAGAGGGCAAGGTCATCTGTGGGGGAGACTCCAATGTGGCGTTTGACCAGGGTCTTGACAAAACCAAACCCCCCAAAGACCAGCTGACGCGTCCCACGAAACTGAGCACCAGAATAGCCAAAATACTACACGCCCAAGGCTTAGTTGACATTTGGAGGGAACTAAACCCCAAACGTAGGGACTTTACTCACTTCTCCTCTCCCCACCAGTAATATGCCAGGATTGACCACATTCTCATTCCTACAAACCTTATCCCTCTGGCCAATAGAGTCTCTATCTTAGACACAGCATGGTCAGACCACTCACTGGTTCTCTTATCCCTGAGAAATGTTCTAACGGGGAACAGGGGCTCTTACTGGAGACTGAACAAATCTCTTCTCAGCGACCCAATTCACACCAAGGTGATAGCTGACGGCATTAAAGAGCACTTTCAACTAAATGACGTAGAAAACACTTCTCCCGAGACCCTATGGGCCGGCCACAAGGCTACCGTCCGAGGCGAGCTCATCAGGTTAGCGACCCAGGTCAAGAAGGAACGACTGATTGACATCCAAAAATTGGAAAAATACTTTGTAACCCTGAAAGCTGACCACAAGAAAAACCCTTCTAAGGCAATAACAGATAGACTAGACGCGAAAAATTCTCGCCAACCCTTTATAAAACTGTATGTCCATAAAGACCAGGTGGGTTTTATCCCAGGTAGAACTGGGAAGGGGGCCCCAAGCAGGAAGGAATGTTTTTATCGCTAGACTTACATAAAGCCTTCGATTCGATCGAATGGCCCTATCTATTCTCGCTATTGGAGAAGTGGGGCTTTGGGACTAGCTTCTTAGGAATCCTGGGATCCCTGTACTCCAATCCGAAAGCGGTAATCCGATTACAAGGCCAATACTCCAAACCCCTCCATATAGCTAGAGGTACGAGACAGGGCTGTCCTCTCTCCCCTCTGATTTTCGCCATGGCGATCGAAACACTTGCGATAGCAATAAGATCAAATCCCAACATCCTTGGAGTGTCCTGTGGGAACCAAGTCCACAAGTGCGGGCTATTTGCGGACGATATGCTCCTTTTAATCACGTCCCCGACCACCTCCCTCTCAAACCTATGCAAACTCCTGAAGGAGTTCTCCAAAATTTCAGGACTTAAGGTAAACTATTCTAAGTCATCTGCCTTAAATATTTCCCTCAAGACAGACACAGTAACCGCACTTCAAAGTTTCTTTGACTTTAAGTGGAACGACCTTTACATCGACTACTTAGGAATCAAACTCACAGCTAAAACGGAACAATTATATACTGCGAACTTCCCCCAGACTTATCGCAAGTTAGAAGCTGACTTAGGAAATTGGTCAAAGGGGGAGATATCCTGGCTCGGGAGAGTCCATGCAGTGAAGATGACTTTGCTACCTAGACTCCTCTATCTCTTCAGGGCCCTTCCAATAAACATTAGTAAGGAACACTTGACCAAATTTCAAAGAAAAGTAATCAAATTTATTTGGGGGGGCAGAGGTCACAGAATCCAGCAAAGAACCCTTTTCCTACCCAGAACACAGGGGGGTTTAGTGTTTCCTCAGCTTTTCTGGTATTACCAAGCTGCTGGGCTAGCCCAGCTCTCCACGGTCTATTCTAAGGCTGAGAAACCAGACTGGTTCCAAATAGAGAGACAGGCTGTCCCATCCTACACCCTGGACTTCCTACTCTGGGTACCCCCAAGACAGCGTCCCCCAATACTCTCCCCGTCTCTCTCTCAATCTTTCAAAATCTGGGATAACCTAAGAAACAACCCCGCTCTAACCTCGAGGTGTCACCCGCTAGCGCACATCTTCAACAATCCAGACTTTGCCCCAGGGTTGGACATCAAAGCCTTTAGATGGTGGTTGGACAAGGGATTGTATCGAATCGGACACTTCGTCACGAATTAGGGCCCTATTTCTCTTTATTTCTGTCTCAATCATCTTGAAATCCCTAATTCAGAGTGTTATAGATTTCACCAAAAAAAGCCATTTTCTCCGCCACATTTGCTGGGAGAAATCCTTGCCTCACACATTCACACCATACGAATTATGGTGTGGGCAGTCCATGGAGCAGAGAGGAGGGATCTCCGTCATCTATCAGTCACTTTCCCATCAATCCCTAAAGACCCCTTACATGCTAGCTTGGGAGAGTGACCTTTCCCTCAACTGGGACGTTGATAAATGGAGGATCTCCTTCAACAGATCCTTTAAGGGCATTAAGAATATCTCCCTAATAGAATCAATCCTCAAGGTCATTACTAGATGGTACCTCACCCCGGACAAATTGACCAAAATGTTCCCAACAGCAGACCCCAGGTGCTTCCGAGGGTGTCAGCTCTCGGGCTCAATGGCCCACATATGGTGGGAATGCCCCAGATTGAGGCCCTACTGGAGCAAGATATTCTCCCTGATCTGGAAAATCACGAAAATCCAAACCCCGAAAACCCCAGCCATAGCTCTTCTCAATGACAACTTACCCAAAACACCAAAACTGTCGCGTAAACTAATACACTTTATCCTCCTAGGTGCCAAACTCACCATTGCCAAAGCCTGGAAACAACCCAAGGTTTCCTTCAAGGCAGCTATTCGTAAAATATCATGGATTATGTCCCAAGAGAAACTCTCTAGCATTCTACACGACACCAAAGCGCAATTCAAAGCTGTCTGGGAACCATGGGCGCAGTTTATTGGTATTTCTCTCATACCCGGTGTTCAACCTTAAAATTACAAGTATTCTTGAGGGGGGCGGGGACCTCTCCCGTTGATAGGCTAGCTTCTCTCTCCCTCTCCTCTCCTTCCCCTCTCTTCTCCTCTCCTCTCCCTTCTTGACACTACTCTTCTGCTTTCCACTTTAAGGAGACTAGGAAAAAGTCCTCCTGACTTTAGTGCAAACCATACCCTGGAGGGAGTTTTCTCCCTAGAAAGATAGCAAACCAGGCTACAGCAACCTCAAGGTTTTTCCTTGACCCCGAGCCTAAAGGATAAACATAAGATAGGGGCAGCCCGCTGAGATTCTCCCGAGCACAGCTTGATCCCTTTTGGGGTGCCGGCGGAACCTCTTCTGGCCACTCTACGTTACTGTATGTAAACGGGGCGGTCCACACATTCTTTGAAGTGTTGCAGTAGCTCCTTAGGTCCTGTTTATTGTTTTGTTATGTGATAGACTTTTACACCATGCAAAGTCAGTTCCTGCATCCCCCACAGGGGTACGCAATGTAATAGTCTGCTGTTCTTCTTATTATTTTGTATTGCTTTCCTTTTTATTTGTAAAACCAATAAAAGATTTTGAAAGTAAAATTGTCAGTTTTTTTTTTCATAGTGCAAATTAAAAGCCACAGAGGTGATCAAATACAACCAAAAGAAAGCTCTATTTGTGGGGGAAAAATAGGACATCAATTTTATTTGGGTACAGCATTGCATGACCTAGCAATTGTCAGTTAAAATAACGCAGTGCTGTATCACAAAAAATGGCCTAGTCAGGAAGGGGGGGGTGTACCTTCCAGGGCTGACGTGGTTAAAATACCTGGTGGGTCACTTTGAGGAGGTGCAGCCATGATCAGCTGATTGCACTGTCAGCTGGCCAAGAATTAAGTCCCCACTTTCTTTACATGGGGAGCAGTAGAAGGTGTTGAATTTGATCTGGGTCATAGACTATAGGCTGTCCCTTGATTATGTTCCATACAGTATATCTAGAAGAAAAAAAAATGTCTGTTTCTATTGTACCACTTCCATTATTCGTATCAACCTTAAAAAAGACCCTTTATATGTCAGACATTACCAGTACCAAGAAGGACAGACACATGCTTATATAAAAAATATGTTTTATCACAAAGCATAAGAACGTATATAAAAAAAACACTGACCAAGAGAAACTCGGTTCAGCATCTTACCTCTCTTCTAGACATGACAAACCTCAGATACCAGACTGGATGTATCTCATGATCACACACTTCTTAAGAAAATTAGGCAGAAAATCTTCCTGTTCCAGACAATTGACTCCTTTTAAGCACCTCTGCTCCCAAAAGTCACCCCAAACACATTTGATCTCGGTCACGCACTCCCTTCTCTTTACAGACTGTAAACCCAACAACTCGACAATGTGTGCTGCATGGGAAAGAGACCTGTCTATATCTCTTTCACTGGAAGAATGGGAAAAAATGTATCTTAATATCCATAAGGGATCTATCAATGTGACTATTCAAGAGAATGGATTCAAAAATTCAAACTCGCTGGTACCGCACACCTGCCTTACTACATAAATTTAACCCAGCAATCTCAGAGGAATGCTGGAGATGTACAGATAAACAAGGAACCTTACTCCACATATGGTGGGACTGCTCCCGTATTTAAGCGTTCTGGACAGAAGTGCACAGGATAATCACTAGTCACTACCTGCGATCTGGACAGATTTCCCTCACAATTTCTCCTACACCACTTACACCTATCACACCGAACCTACCACAAATCATTGGCGATGCACATGATAAATGCAGCAAAACAATGCATACCAGCACACTGGAAATCCCGAACTTCCCCTTCAATTAAAGAATGGTTCAACAGAATTAACAGGACCGCTGAAGTGGAGGAATTAATTCACATAGCAAGAGACTCACCCAACAACTTTGGTATCAAATGGGCATGTTGGAAACATTATCAAACAACATCGGAATATTCCCGACTCTACTCCCCAAACCATTAAACATCTGAATGAGGATAACCTGAAACATACAACTGAAAACACACACGCCGCCCAAATATCTTTAAACACTACTTCCAAAACTACTAAGCTCATAGAACTACCTGATGCTCATAACACTGAGCAGCAAACCTGGGCCTTGTAGGGATCCCCTTCAGAGGGGGGAAGCAAGAGATGGCTGCTACTACTGCAAAATCACAAAACACCCCTCAAACCCAAATATCCCCGACATTACCCCCCCCCCCCCATCCCTGTCCCCCTTATCTACACTCCTCATCCATTTCAACCCATGTCATCAGTCCCTTCCCCATTCCTGGGAAAACCCACCTAGAAACTTATAATTTATAGTTTTCCCCACTTCTTCCCAGTCTACCCCCCCCCCCCCCCCCCCCGATGAACCTGCCATCAACAACTTGAACAGGATACCAATGAAAAAACACCCCACATAAACAATACCACAAGCTATTAATTTACTACAAGCACAGACTGAGTAACACATGACAACCTTTTCAGCGGATAAGATCCCCGAATGTCCTCAAGGGGTTACACATAATCACACATCTTGACTCATGCCAGATACACCTCTAAATACTGATTATTCACTAGACAAGACGAACAGAACATAGGAACCCTTATAGGCTCACAGTCTTAGCAGGTCAAGAATTGGAACATACAAAAGGTCTGTATAACCAGTTCTGGATCAGCCGCCGCAGTTGTACTGTGGAAGGTTGATCCAGCTGCACAAAACCATGTAGCTGTACGTTCCGTGCGCGGCCAGCTGGGGGGGCGGTGCGCGCCCCCCCGCCGGCCGCGGCGATCGGATTCGATCAGGAACCAATCAATCCCCAGGCCCAGGCCAATGATATCTGGCCTGGACCCAGTGATCAGTCCTGACAAATTAGATCTTTCCCCTGTCTGTGTAACTGTAAACACTAGGAATGAGCTTTATGTTCGGGTCGAACATGAGTTCGACTCGAACATCGGGTGTTCGCCCGTTCATCGAAAAACTAACATTATGGGGCGTTCACGGCAAATTCGATCGCCACGTAACGCCCCATAATGCACTGCGAGATCACAGTGCATTGCTGTATGATGATTGGCCAAAGCATGCACCACGACCTGCATGTTTTGGCCAATCCCAGCGCCCTCAGCTAAGAGAGCCATAATTGGCCAAAAGCAGGGTGACTTTGGCCAATTATGGCTCAGGAGGACTGCTTGCCCGCCCGCTCAATCTAACCTGCCTGCCTGCCTAATCTAAATCACACCATATAAGGCTGCCTGCACATCGGCCCTGTGTAGTGTGTTGTTGGCATGGATAGAGAGAGAGAGAGAGAGAGCAAGAGTGTGATTTAGATTAAGCAGGCAGGCAGGTTATTTAGTTAGCTGCAGTGTATTTAATATATTTATATATACAGTCCATCTTGTATATTATATTATATTATATTATATTATATTATATTAAATATATTTATATTTTGGGCCATCCATCTGAGAGGGCATGAACCGCTAGGAGTCCAAACTGTCGCCCTAACTGACAATATTTTAAACTTTCAAGAGCCTCTTTGATGGCTAGACATTCCCTTTCTACAATGGTGCATCTTTTTTCAGCAGGGGTCAGTTTTCTGTTTAAGAATGCTACAGGGTGTTCCTCCCCAATCACCACGTGGGACACCACTGCACCTAATCCCACTTCTGAAACATCTGTCTGCACTACAAATTCCTGGGTGATTAAGACAGGGCTATTACACAGGGCTGTCTTTAGGTTCTGGAAAGCTTTCTCAGCTTCTGGGGACCAAGTTACCTCTGAGGACTTTCCCCCCTTGGTAAGATCTGTGAGGGGAGAAACACCTGCACCCACCATAGCAGTTGGGACACCTCTGTTCTAGCCATCAGCCACATAGGCCCAACCTTTTTTCCGGGTGTGCTTCCAGGTACGTTCCACCTTGGATCTTAACCAGGTCCTATAATTCCTTATACTCTGCCTTCCCTCCCTTCTCTTGGGGTCCCTAGGCTTACTCTCTTTTCTTGGGGGAACTCTACCTTCCCTGATCCTACATTTCCACTTACGGAAGTCAGTTTTACCTTTCACCATAGGTCTTTCAGGTTCAAGAACCTTTCTCTGGTTACCCATGGCAACCACATCATTTTTTAAAGCACCGATCATTAGCAGATCATACATTTCAATGTCACCCTTTCCAACACAATCAGCGCCATTTATCTCAGTGCTTATTAGAACCAGACCGAGGAGGGACCACACACAGGCGAGTGACTATACCCCACAGGACTATAGCATAGCTCCACCTCACCTGTTGTCCAACACTCCATGGGTACTTGTTCTAAGAACTTACATTGATCCAAGTATAAACCACTTCTTTCTGGTGTACACATTACATTGTTGCAGTAACCAACATTAGCACTTTCTCTCACAGTGTCTCCGGATACTTTAAGTTGTACCTCTTTCCGAGTGATGGAAAGCATCTCTGCTAGTGCTGCGTCTATTCTGGGCCCTTCTTTCTCCTGAGGTTTAGCGGATGAGACAGTATCTACACCTTCTACTGACTTCTGCTCAGCCGCACCTTGGACAACACCAGCAGAAATGTTTCTAGTCACTACACCAGCCGGAGAGACCTTTGATGTCTCCAACAGTTCTCCTGAGCGCCTTCCATACCACTCAGTAACTGAGAGCACCCTCTCTGAGAACCTCAAGACTATTTGTCACACTGTTAATAAGCATTGGTCTCATCAATACCATTCTTGATCAAGGCTTCGCAGCACGGCCTGCACCACCTGGCTCCACCCATTGGTACTCCACAGCACCACCTGGTCCAACTGCGTTGGAGACACCCAAGTGTACAGTGAGTGTGTTTTTACGAAGTCTAGCATTTCCAGTAAGGTTTTTGTCCCATGTCTAAATACCAGACTTTTCTGGGGACTTTTCCCATGTCCAAGACATGGAGGGGCTCATCCACTGCAGGTTGAAAGGGTAAGACATTTGAAGAGACCTCCACCTCCTTGGAGGTACCCATCATCACAACCTGTTGCTCCCCTGGAGCGCTGTCAGACACAGGTCTCACACTTATCCCTTCTTCACCAGTGTCAGTGAGCCGCTGCAGGTCATTACACTATCACTTTGACACTCAACATTATTTAGAAGCCGGGCTGTGGACAACACATCTGCGATGCCAGTGCCCCAAACTGTTTCTTCAGACTGGAGGGCAGCAACCTTTGCAGGGACCAAGGCGCCCTCAACCTCCGATCCCCCTGTCTGGCATAGCAGTTGTGTCCACACCCTTGTTACTTAAGCTAGACTTACCCAGCATGGCTTGCAATTGTTTGGCCCAGCTGTCCCAGTCCATTGTGGTTTACTCATGGGCGTTCCACAGCGTTGCATCACCTGCTGTAGAAAGCCGCACAGGAACCTGGGATTTATTAGCCACAACTGCACATTCGTCACTTCTATACATATCATTTTGTGACACCACACTTTTACCAATGTTGCATTGGGGTGATGCTTCATCACCTAACGCCAGGTACTGTACACCATTTTGACCACATTTCTCTGGTGGCGCTACGAATACATCCAGCTTTGCACACTCAGCTTTTACAGGCTGACTTAACCCCTTGCCCACTGGGGTACACTTAGGGTTGTGGGGCTGCGCCCACACACTCTCACTTTGTGACTCAGTCATGACATTACAGGAAACACACTTTTCAGAGTCATCATCACCAATAACATCACATTGGCCAACACAATTGTTGGCATGACCATCAATATTCTCATTACATGGAGACATATCTACTGCTTTTGTGGGTTGTCTATGAGCTACTACAACCTCTGAGTGACTCCTCACAGTGCGCGCTCTCTGTAAAGGGGCACTCTTACCTACTTGGGCCGCTCCATAGCTGACCTGGGAAACTCTCGGCTCCGTCACTGCAAGCTTCTTGGAAATTTCCCTGGGCAACTCTGCAGCACCTGTCACTAGGGAACATGGCAAAAGGACAGTTTTGGTCACCCCTAGTTTAACTTCTCCAGCACTCTGCTGGATTATAGCAGGCACATGCATAGTCCCCATGTTTATTTGAGTCTTTAACCTTGCTGTCAGCTGGGCTTCACTATGTGCCTCCCCACTGCTCTGGGTAGTACACTGCAGCAAGTCTAAGTCCATTTGCACTGAGAATCGCCCAGCTGGACACATTCCAATGTTTTGCCTTATTTACTCCAGTTGTCTACATTGATGAGTCCCTGATGAAGTTTTCTGGCCACTTGTCTATCAAACAGTATCTTCCCAGCAAGCGTGCCAGATACAGGGTCAAGATGTATAAGCTCTATGACAGGGCCACAGGCTATACATATAGTTTTATGGTTTACGAAGGAAAAGATAGTCACGTAGAGCCGGAGAACTGCCCAGACTACATATGGAGCGCTGGTAAGATAGTGTGGGACTTGGTGTCACCCTTATTCGGAAAGGGGTACCATTTGTATGTGGAGGAATTCACGGAATGTTTTCGTTCTGTCCTCGCTTCACGCAGACACGGCAGTCCAAATTCCTACGGGGACTGGTGTTGTGGAGAAACCCCTCTGTGTCCACGAATACAACCTTAACATGGGAGGGGTGGACCTCAATGACCAGTTGTTGGCGCCGTACCTAATTGCTCGTAAGGCCAGACGCTGGTACAAAAAAGTGTCTGCTTATTTATTTCAATTGGCTTTGCTGAACGCTTTTGTGCTATACAAAGCTTCAGAACGGACTGGATCCTTCCTTAAATTCCAGGAAGAGATCGTCAGAGCCCTTTTGTTTCCAGACGGTGCTCTTGCCCAACTTCCCAATCCAAATGCAGTGAGCTGGCTTCACGAGAGGCATTTTCCTTTTGTCCTCCCTGGTACCCCTAACCAAAGAACACCCCAAAAAAGATTTTGTGTCTGCAGCAAATGCGGATTTAGGCATGACACACACTTTTTTGTCCCTCCTGTCCTGACCAACCTGGTCTCTGCATTGGTGAATGTTTCAAACGCTACCACACACTAGTTGAGTATTAGCGTAGGGTACAGCACCACACAGTCTTAGGCACAGTAACACAGGGTCTTGGGGTCTCGAAAGATGTGATGGCCATCACATTTTGAGAGACCCTCATCTGCAATGTTCAGTTTACAGTTATAAAAGTGAAAAAAGTGAAAAAGAAAAAAAAACACACAAAAACACAAAAAAAAATATAAAATAAAAAAATCCAAAAATAGTTGAGGTTGTATTTTTCTTCTCTCTCTCTATTGTTCTGTCTCTTTTGTTCGCTCTCTACTGTCCGCTCTACTGTTCGCTCACTATTGTTCTATATCTATCGTTCTCTCTCTGTTCTATTTTTACTATGTTTTATTGTATTTGCTTTGCAGGTATGTTATGTTATACTGTAATGTTTGTTTTATTGTTAACCATCATTTGCTTAGCAGGTACACCATTCAACTGCAGCACGGGTTTATTTATTTTGACAGCAACAGCATTTGCTCCCACGATACATAAAGCCGTGACTCTAGCGCTGTCGGAGGTGATTTTTTCACCACCACAGTTAAAAAAAAAGAGCATATATGCCGAAGCATGGGGGCAGGGGTGGAGGAGCAATTTGCTCCTAAAATTAGGGGCAGATTGCCCCCATGCTTCGGCATATATTTTTTTAGGCACAGATTGCAATGTTTTATTTTTATTTGCTTTGCAAGTATGGTAAGTCTAATGCCCTGTACACAAGATTGGACATTGATCGGACATTCCGACAACAAAATCCATGGATTTTTTCCGACGGATGTTGGCTCAAACTTGTCTTGCATACACACTGTCGCACAAAGTTGTCGGAAAATCCGATCGTTCTGAACACGGTGATGTAAAACACATACGTCGGGACTATAAACGGGGCAGTAGCCAATAGCTTTCATCTCTTAATTTATTCTGAGCATGCCTGACACTTTGTGTGTCGGATTTGTGTACACACGATCGGAATTTAACCGATTGGATTTTGTTGCCGGAAAATTTTATCGCCTGCTCTCAAACTTTGTGTGTTGGAAATTCCGACGGAAAAAGTCAGATGGAGCCCACACACGATCGGAATTTCCGAAAACACAATCCGATCGCACTTTTTCCGTCGTTAAGTCCGACCATGTGTACAGGGCATTACTGTTATACGGTAACGTTACTTTCTTAATCGTACATCACAGGACACAGAGCCATAGTAGTTACTATGTGGGTTATATAGGCCACCTTTAGGTGATGGACACTGGCACACCCTAAACAGGAAGTTCAACTCCCCCTACAGGGAGTACCTCAGTTTTTTCACCAGTGTATTAGGTGTTTTTGTTTGTGTTGCCTGAAGGTCCTAGAAAAGGACAGGCAGAGTTGAAATCTACTATTTCTAAGTGGATCCGGCAAGTAATTATTCAAGCTTATGGTTTTAAGGGAAGGTTCCACCCTTTCAAATCAAAGTGCACTCCACCAGGGCTGTTAGTGCTTCATGGGCAGTGCATCACCAAGCCTCCATGGCTCAAATCTGCAAGGCCGCAACTTGGTCTTCAGTCCATACATTCACCAGATTCTATCAGGTGGATGTAAGAAGGCATGAGGCTATCGCCTTCGGGCGCAGTGTACTGTAGGCAGCACTATAGGTCCTTAGGCCTGATGGCACCCTACTTTTGTTTGTGTCTCCCTCCCCTCAGTTGGCATTGCTCTGGGACATCCCACATAGTTACTACTATGGCTCTGTGTCCCATGATTAGGGATGAGCTTCGTGTTCGAGTCGAACCCATGTTCGACTCGAACATCGGCTGTTCGATCGTTCGTCGAATTGCAAACGATATGGGCAGTTCGCGCCAAATTCGTGTGGCGCGTCACGGCCCATAATTAACTGCGGCATCGCAGTGCATTGCTGGCTGATAATTGGCCAAGCATGCACTATGACCCGCATGCTTGGCCAATCACAGCGCCGCCTGAACAGAGAGCCGTAATTGGCCAAAGCCAAGGAGGCTTTGGCCAATTATGGCTCAGGGGATTTAGTACACGCCCCACACTATATAAGGCCGCCTGCACGGCGGCCCTGTGTAGTGTGTGTTCCGGCGTTCATTGAGAGAGAGAGAGAGAGAGAGAGACAGACAGTGACATTTGATTTGAGTTAGATAGATTAGGCAGAACAGTCAGTCAGTTAGCTGCACTTACAGTGTATTGTGTATATATATGCATTCCAGGTGTTGCATATATATATATACACTGTATTCAGTTTAGCTAGATCCGTTCTTGTTATCTTCCTACTGACAGGCAGGCTTGTCTTGTTACAGTATTTACAGCTACCTGAAGAAAATTACTGGTGTTCCTTTGATCCTATTAGTACCACAGTCAGGCAGCTAGACTATTTACAGTTAATGCAGTGCGTCCTGCTCACAGTGTTCAGCTAGATCCGTTCCTGTTATCTTCTTACTGACAGGCAGGCTTGTCTTGTTACAGTATATACAGCTACCTGAAGAAAATTACTGGTGTTCTTTTGATCCTATTAGTACCACAGTCAGGCAGATAGACTATTTACAGTTAGTGCAGTGGGTCCTGCTCACAGTGTTCAGCTAAACCTACAAGTTAGTGTGGTGCGTCCACCTCACAGTGTTCAACTAGATCCGTTCCTGTTATCTTCTTACCGACAGGCAGTCTTGTCTTGTTACAGTATATACAGCTACCTGAAGAAAATTACTGGTGTTCTTTTGATCCTATTAGTACCACAGTCAGGCAGCTAGACTATTTACAGTTAGTGCAGTGCGTCCTGCTCACAGTGTTCAGCTAAACCTACAAGTTAGTGGGGTGTGTCCTGCTCACAGTGTTCAGCTAAACCTACAAGTTAGTGTGGTGCGTCCACCTCACAGTGTTCAGCTAAACCTACAAGTTAGTGCAGTGCGTCCTGTTCACAGTGTTCAGCTAGATCAGTTCCTGTTATCTTCCTACTGACAGGCAGGCTTGTCTTGTTACATATATACAGCTACCTGAAGAAAGTTACTGGTGTTCTTCTGATCCTATTAGTACCACAGTCAGGCAGCTAGACTATTTACAGTTAGTGCAGTGCGTCCTGCTCACAGTGTTCAGCTAAACCTACAAAAGTTAGTGGGGTGCATCCTGCTCACAGTGTTCAGCTAAACCTACAAGTTAGTGTGGTGCGTCCACCTCACAGTGTTCAGCTAAACCTACAAGTTAGTGCAGTGCGTCCTGCTCACAGTGTTCAGCTAGATCCGTTCCTGTTATCTTCCTACTGACAGGCAGGCTTGTCTTGTTACAGTATATACAGCTACCTGAAGAAAATTACTGGTGTTCTTTTGATCCTATTAGTACCACAGTCAGGCAGCTAGACTATTTACAGTTAGTGCAGTGCGTCCTGCTCCCAGTGTTCAGCTAAACCTACAAGTTAGTGGGGTGCGTCCTGCTCACAGTGTTCAGCTAAACCTACAAGTTAGTGTGGTGCGTTCACCTCACAGTGTTCAGCTAAACCTACAAGTTAGTGCAGTGCGTCCTGCTCACAGTGTTCAGCTAGATCCGTTCCTGTTATCTTCTTACTGACAGGCAGGCTTGTCTTGTTACAGTATATACAGCTACCTGAAGAAAATTAATGGTGTTCTTTTGATCCTATTAGTACCACAGTCAGGCAGCTAGACTATTTACAGTTAGTGCAGTGCGTCCTGCTCACAGTGTTCAGCTAAACCTACAAGTTAGTGGGGTGCGTCCTGCTCACAGTGTTCAGCTAAATCTACAAGTTAGTGGGGTGCGTCCTGCTCACAGTGTTCAGCTAAACCTACAAGTTAGTGTGGTGCGTCCACCTCACAGTGTTCAGCTAAACCTACAAGTTAGTGTGGTGCGTCCACCTCACAGTGTTCAGCTAAACCTACAAGTTAGTGGGGTGCGTCCTGCTCACAGTGTTCAGCTAAACCTACAAGTTAGTGGGGTGCGTCCACCTCACAGTGTTCAGCTAAAGCTACCTGTAGAAGGTTGGTGGTGTTCTCATACTACAGGCAGGCAGTTGATTTTGCTAGCTGCAGTATCAGTACATATATATATATATATATATATATATATATATATATACATATCCCAGCTTAGTGCAGCTACAGGCCATTAGTATGTCTGGAAGGCCAAGAAGGAGAGGCAGACAGTCACAAGCCAATAAGAGAGGGCAAGCAGGCTCTGTGTCTAGTGCTGGTCATGGAGACGGTGCATCCTCATCAGCATGTGGCCGTGGGACACGCTTGGGCTTTTTTTTGGCAGCTGGCCGTGTTGAGCCACAACATGCGGAAGACTTGGTCGAGTGGATGACAAAGCCATCCTCATCCTCCTCATCCTCTCTCACCCATGCCCAGGGTACTTTGTCTGGCAAAGCAGCGGCCTCTTCCCTCGGCTCAATGTCATCAGTGACTCCTTCCCTAGCCCCACCATGTCCTCCTGAGGAGTCCCTCGAACTGTTTGACCACAGTGTTGGGCACATGCTCCAGGAGGATGCCCAGCGTTTGGAAGGCTCTGATGATGATACTGAGCTCGATGAAGGCAGTAACATGAGCGCAGACAGAGGGGGTGCCCAAGAAGGACAGCAATCTGGCAGTCATGCTCCCCCTGCTGCAGCATACTGCCAGGTTTGCTCCAGTGATGAGGAGGGAGGGGATGATGAGGTCACTGACTCAACGTGGGTGCCTGATAGGAGAGAGGAGGAGGAGGAGGAGGCGGCACATCACCAACGAGGCAGGATGCCCTCCAGGGGCCAGCCTAAGGGCAGCACATTGACTGCATCACACCCCAAAGCTCCACATGTGCAGGGCACTGCAGTCTCTGCGCGTTATTCAAAAAGTTCTTTGGTGTGGGCCTTTTTTGAGACGAGTGCATCAGATCGCACCGCTGCTATTTGCAACATATGTCTCAAGCGTATCTCGCGTGGCCAAAACATCTCCCGCTTGGGTACCACATGCTTGACCAGACATATGTTGAGCTGCCATGCAGTTCGTTGGCAAGCGCATCTAAAAGACCCACACCAAAGAACAAAGAGGACCTCTCCTTGCTCCTCATCAGCTGAGATCTCCAACCCCACTATACCTTCAGTCCTCTCTGAGACCTGCACTGAGAGGAATGAAGGTGTAGAATTAGGTGTGTCACAGCCAAGTACTTGTGGGCAATCTGCTTTTGGTACACCGACGTCAGATTGTACCAGGCAAATTTCCCTGCCCCAGCTGCTGCACCGCCGAAAGAAGTTTGCTCCCAGCCATCCACATGCGCAGCGGTTGAATGCTAGCTTGGCAAAATTGCTAGCACTTCAACTGCTGCCTTTTCAGTTGGTAGACTCTGCCCCCTTCCGTGAGTTTGTGGAATGTGCGGTTCCTCAGTGGCAGGTACCTAAACGCCACTTTTTCTCACGGAAGGCGATTCCGGCTCTCTACTGGAATGTGGAAGGCAATGTTCATGCCTCGCTGGACAGGGCGGTCAGCGGTAAGGTGAATATTACCGCTGACTCATGGTCCAGCAGGCATGGACAGGGACGTTACTTAAGTTTCACGGCGCATTGGGTGACTCTGCTGGCAGCTGGGAAAGATGCAGGACAAGGTGCAGTAGTGTTGGAGGTTGTTCCGCCACCACGCCTCCAAAATGCTAATGATTGTGACACACCTCTCTCCTCCACCCCCTCCTCTTCTTCTTCCTCCATGGCCTCTTCCTGTGCTTTGTCCTCGGAACCAGCGGTGCTCCGTTGCCATTCAAGGGGCTACGCAAGTACGCAGGCCAAAAGATGCCATGCGGTGCTTGAGCTGGTGTGCTTGGGGGACAGGAGCCACACTGGGGCAGAGGTTCTGTCAGCTCTGCAGGGGCAGGTTCAGAGGTGGTTGACGCTACGCCAACTTAAGGCAGGAATGGTGGTTTGCGACAATGGCACCAACCTCCTCTCTGCCCTCCGACAGGGACAAATGACCCATGTGCCCTGTTTGGCTCACGTCCTTAACTTGGTGGTGCAGCGGTTCTTGGGCAGGTACCCGGGCTTACAGGATGTCCTGAGGCAGGCCAGGAAAGTCTGTGTGCATTTCCGCCAGTCATATAATGCCAGTGCTCGGCTGACGGACCTTCAAAAGGAGTTTAACCTGCCCAAGAACCGCCTAATCTGTGACATGCCCACCAGGTGGAACTCAACGTTGGCCATGCTGCAGCGGCTGCACACGCAGCAGAGGGCCATCAATGAGTACCTGGCACCAGAACAGGGTCAGGGGAGCTTGTTTTTTTTTCCCCACGCCAGTGGGCCATGATCAGGGATGCATACACTGTCCTGTCACCATTTGAGGAGGCCACAAGGATGGTGAGCAGTGACAGTGCATGCATCAGTGACACTGTCCCCCCTGTCCACCTGTTTGAGCACACGCTGCATGGAATAATGGACAGGGTACTTGAGGCAGAACAGAGGCAGGAAGAGGAGGACTTCCTTAGCTCTCAAGGCCCCCTTTATCCAGACAGTGTTTCTGCATGCCCGCCGATCACACAGGAAGAGGACGAGGAGGAGGAGGAGGAGGAGGAGGAGGAAGATTGTGTCAGTATGGAGGTGGAGCCTGGCACTCAGCATCAGCAGCAGTCTTTAAGGGATCAGTCCCAAGAAACACATGGACTTGTACGTGGCTGGGAGGAGGTGGCTGCGGACCATGTCGTCCTTAGTGACCCAGAGGACTCCAGACCGAATGCCTCAGCAAACCTACGCTGCATGGCCTCCCTGATCCTGCAAAGCCTGCGTAAGGATCCTCGTATTCGTGGTATCAAGGAGAAGGACCAATACTGGCTGGCAACCCTCCTTGATCCACGTTACAAGGGTAAGGTTGCGGACCTTATCTTGCCATCGCAGAGGGAGCAGAGGATGAAACATCTTCGGGAGGCCTTGCAGAAAGGTCTGTGCAACGCGTTCCCACAGACTGGGAGGTTACAAACTCCTGTTTCTGGACAACGTGTTGCTGAGGCTTCGGTCAGCCAAAGAAGGAGCGGTGGAAAAGGTGGCCGTCTGACCGATGCGTTCAGACAATTTTTTGGTCCGCAGCCCCATGGTATGATCGGTTCCAGCAACCATCGCCAGCGTCTGTTTTACATGGTGCAGGAATACCTAGGGGCAAGATCAGACTTGGACACCTTTCCCACCGAAAATCCTCTGGGTTACTGGGTCTTGAGGATGGATCACTGACCAGAGCTTGCACAGTATGCAATTGAGCTACTGGCCTGTCCTGCATCCAGCGTTCTTTCGGAACGCACATTCAGTGCTGCTGGAGGCTTTGTAACCGATCACAGGGTGCGTCTGTCCACCGATTCGGTCGATCGACTGACCTTCATAAAAATGAATCAGTCTTGGATCACCACCAGCTACCAAGCACCTGATGCTGATGTAACCGAATAATTTTTTTTTAAATCTCAGATCCCTTCAAAGACTGCCTATGCTGATGCTGAGTGACTATCCCTGAGTAATTATCCTCTTCCTCCTCAATCATCACGCTGATAGCTTGAAAGAACATTTTTGGTTCTGGGCGCCACCACCAATCCCTAAGGCACAATTTCAGTCCCTGTTTAACAGGGGCGTGTGATTACAATTTTTGATGCAATACTTTGCAGCAGGGCTCGTTCCTGCGTTCCAACTAGAGTGTCTGTGAGGGGTTGCAGTGTTGTGGCACCAGCACCAGTGCCTAAGGCCCAATTTTTCTGCCCCTGTTTAACAGGGGCGTGTAATTACAATTTTTGATGCAATACTTTGCAGCAGGGCTTGTTCCTGCGTTCCAACTAGAGTGTCTGTGAGGGGTTGCAGTGTTGTAGCACCAGCACCAGTGCCTAAGGCCCAATTTTTCTGCCCCTGTTTAACAGGGGCGTGTAATTACAATTTTTGATGCAATACTTTGCAGCAGGGCTCATTCCTGCGTTCCAACTAGAGTGTCTGTGAGGGGTTGCAGTGTTGTAGCACCAGCACCAGTGCCTAAGGCCCAATTTTTCTGCCCCTGTTTAACAGGGGCGTGTAATTACAATTTTTGATGCAATACTTTGCAGCAGGGCTCGTTCCTGCGTTCCAACTAGAGTGTCTGTGAGGGGTTACAGTGTTGTGGCACCAGCACCACCACCACCACCAAAGGCCCAATTTTTCTGCCCCTGTTCAACAGGGGCATGTAATTACAATTCTTGATCTAATATTTCACAGCAGAGCCCATTTCTGCACCCACCAAGAGCGAGTGAGGACTTACAGTGTTGTGGCACCAGCACCACCACCACCACCACCAAAGGCCCAGTTTTTCTGCCCCTGTTCAACAGGGGCATGTAATTACAATTCTTGATCTAATATTTCACAGCAGGGCCCTGTGAGGGCTTACGTTGTTGTGGCCACAACAACACCTAAGGGCCAAATTTATGCTGAGTATATAGGGCAGGCCCCTACTTTCAAACATCTAACTTACAAACGACTCCTACTTGCAAACGGAAGGAGACAACAGGAAGTGAGATGAAATCTACCCCTAGGAAGGGAAATTCTCCCCTGTAAGAGTTAATATGGGAAAAACATTTCTCCTTTCCACTGATGCTTTCCAATCCTTGTTCCACAAAAAAACCCAAATTTTCAAAAAACATTTGTCATTGGGACAGAAAGTGAGGTGAAATCTTCTAAAGAGGAGGAAAGACAGCAAAACAAATGTCACAGGGGTGATAACCCTTCCCTATGTTTTCCAAAAAGCTTAAAAAAGATTTTTTGGCTGGAGCTAAACACGTTAAAAATGTACCCGTTCAAAATGACAAACAGATTGTACTTAACAACAAACCTACAGTCCCTGTCTTGTTTGCACCGCCTGTATACTGCTGTTCAGAGTATATAGAGCCTTGTGGCCCCACACCTTTCCTTATTTTAATTTGGGTGCGGGGTTCCCCTTAATATCCATACAAGACCCAAAGGGCCTGGTAATGGACTGGGGGGTACCCATGCCGTTTGTCTCACTGATTTTCATCCATATTGCCAGGACCCAACATTACATTAAACCCGCAAGCAGTTTTAAATGAGATTTTTTCCTTTAAAAATTACATTTGGTGCAGGGACTGTTCTAAACACGGGAAACACGTTTCCACTTTACGGGCATACTATAGACACCCCCCAGGTACGATATTTAAAGGAATATTTCACTTTTTTTTTTTTACTTTAACCATCATTAAAATCACTGCTCCCGAAAAAACAGCCGTTTTTAAAAGTTTTTTTTGCATTGATACATGTCCCCTGGGGTAGGACCCGGGTCCCCAAATCCTTTTTAGGACAATACCATGCAAATTAGCCTTTAAAATGAGCACTTTTGATTTCGAACGTTCGAGTCCCATAGACGTCAATGGGGTTCTAACGTTCGTGCGAATTTTCGGTCCGTTCGCAGGTTCTGGTGCGAACCGAACCGGGGGGTGTTCGGCTCATCCCTACCCATGATGTACGATTAAGAAAATAGGATTTTTATAACAGCTTACCTGTAAAAAAATTGAAGTACATCACGGGACACAGAGGTCCCTCCCCTCTTTTTGGGTATACACGTGTATTGCTTTGCTTCAAAACTGAGGTACTCCCTGTAGGGGGAGGGGTTATATATATACTTCAAAGAAAAGTATTTTACAGGTAAGCTGTAATAAAAATCTTATTTTGCTAATTTTATGCCTTCAGAAAGCCTGAAGGCGGTGCTTGGTTTTTAGGGTCCTGCACATGGCTAGGCTCCCAAAAAGTCTCACACATGAGGTATCCTTGTACACAGGAGAAGCATCAGAATGTATTTTGGGGTGTAATTCCACATATAATCATGTCATGTGTAAGCAATATATATATTTTTTTTTCAATCACTGACAAAAAATAAAATATTCAATATTTATTGGGCTCAATATGCCTCTCAGAAATTTTCTTGGGGTGTCTACTTTCCAAATTGGGGTCATTTGGGGGGGGGGGGTTTGTACTGCCCTGCCATTTTAGCACCTCAAGAAATGAGATAGGCAGTCATAAACTAAAAGCTACATAAATTCCAGAAAATGTACCTTAGTTTTTAGACGCTATAACTTTTGCGCAAACCAATAAATATACGCTTATTTTTTATCAAAGACATGTGGCTGAATACATTTTGGCCTAAATGTATGACTGAAATTAAGTTTTTTTAACAAATTTTATAACAAAGTAGAAAATATCATTTTTTTTCAAAATTTTCGGTCTTTTTCCATTTATATCGCAAAAAATAAAAACCGCAGAGGCAATCAAATACCATCAAAAGAAAGCTCTATTTGTGGGAAAAAAAGGACGCAAATTTTGTTTGGGTACAACATTGCATGACCTCGCAATTAACAGTTAAAGCAGCGCAGTGCCAAATTGTAAAAAAGTGCTTTGGTCATTGAGCTGCCAAATCCTCCAGGGCTGAAGTGGTTAATTACACACAGCACGCCCTGACCTATGGGGATGCAATGTAACACTGAATTTTCGACTGCCTGTTCTCCTTGTTATAGATCATATTGTCTCTGTGCGATGTGTATGTTCAACGTTTGATGTAACCTTACTTATGTAAACAATAAAAACATTTTTGGAAAAAAAAAAAAAACACTGGGTAGAAATTCCTAGAAAGCTGTGTAGACCATATCTAGTAATAATTACAAATATCTTTGGTGGATTTTACCAAAAGGTCAATGCGATTTGCATCAATTAACTTCTTTGGGATCTTTAAATCTTGGTGGCAAAAAAATGTGGCCTAACTGAGAATACATATGAAACATCTGCGTATGCTGTAAAGGGAGCTATAGAGGATGTATAAGAACAAAAATATATATAGGTGGGCCAGGAGGATACCAAAATCCAACCTATCTTCACTTACTCCAAAATCTGTAATTAACTCCAACAGATATGAGGGGCAGAGCAAGTTCAATGAAGGAGAATACTTGATATCCTTTTATTTTTTTTACTATATCACATGGTTTCCATCTGGAATAATCATAGAATCTTTAATACTTCATGTCATTAACAAAAAACATTTAACTGATCAATACCCACAAGATTACCTGCAAATGGCATTAATCTTGAAACCAATCCAAATATATATGTGTGTGTGTGCAGCATACTCTTGTGTGGCCATGTTTACCCCCCAGGCCTGTTATCCTGCTGGATGTCATATGAGGTCCAGTCAGGCTAACTGAACCACCGCCCAGCTGTCATTTTGCTATAGGCCTGGCGGTAAGTGGTTAAAGCGGGCCTCTACTCTTAGAGCTGAACGTACACTGTGTACACTTGCATTGTAACTGTTCTCCAGTTAAATCTCGGGTTCCCGTGACAATGTACCTTTTTGCAGTAACTAGCATTTAGGAGGGACATGCCGAGCTCTGTCCACAGCTAACTGTTCAGCATTTCCACTACCATTCCTAGTAAAACCAAAGTAATGCTGCTCTAGGTGAGTGACCGACTCTCACATGTTGTTAACTGGAAACCAAGGTGCTGCACAGCTAGTCTGTGAGATTCAGTAACAAATCCAGAATATTGCTGCACTCATTAATAATGGTCCTTATGGAAGCATTAAAATGACATCACAGATATGACAGGAACATTAAAAGGTGATGCGTTTCGTGCCAAATTCAGCACTTATTCAAACCTAATATACACATACATTGCATTAAATATATATATATATATATATATATATATATATATATATATATATATATATATATATATATATACATATATATATAATGACAACATGACATGACAACATGACATGAGATGAGATGAGACACATGAGATGTAACTGTAAACAATTATTTGACTGCGGACAATGATTTTCAACAAACTGGGAAAACATTTTCATCGATATCGCTGATGTTATCTGTCATCAGTGATTGTTTGGCTAACTTAACTGCTATGCATGTGCCATAGCTGTTAGAAGCATCAGGAAAGAAAACAAAACCTGCTGAAAAGTTTTATTCTACACAATTTAACACTTACTATATATGAAGACAATTGCAAGTATCTGTTATTTTAAAACATGAAAGAATAGGATATAATAAAGAACAGATAATAAAATATGCCTTTTTTATGCCTCTGAATGCAGTTGTATTTTAGTCAATGAGTTCATGCACATTGTGGCATTTAGATTCATCCTTTAGAGCAGCTTTCAGGGGCATAAAAATGCCCCTAACCTGTGTTTGGAGAGGAGCTTACTGGCAAAATATACACACATACATGCATAAATGCAAATAAATGTGTATAAATGAATTCTAGTTGCTAAAATAAATGTATATTCTAGCCAATAGGATGAGCTTGCATGCATATGCTTCTAAACACCATAGGCCCATAAACGCGTGTAATTACATGCCATAGCAAGCATATTTTTATAGTGGCTCCTGGCAGAAATATCCAGCATAGATGGGAATATTTTAATACACCCATGTACATGCAGCTAGTATTTACCAGAACTAGTACTTAAAGCAGTAGTAAACTCTTAAAAAAAATTCTGGTTCCCCTGCAAGGTAATGTCATCATATGTTAGTATGCATCACATCGCATACTAGCACATTATGAAAAACTTACCTTAAAACAAAGCCCTCCATAGGTGTAAACTAAAGAAAATACAATCAAAATGTACCCCTGTGCAATTATTTTAACGTTTCAAAAATATATATATATATATATATTGTGCTCAAGTGTGCTGCTGCTGAAATCTCTAGTGTTCCACACACCAATTCCATAGAAAAAAATCATGCAGCATACATTGTAATATAAAAAGAAATGAAAAATTCAAGTAACACAAAAAAATATATAGTCTTGTTTTTCATTTCAACTCCAATCGTGCTACACAAATGTCTTCTGTGATTACACCATGTGATGCACACACCTTCACCACTATCTGCTCACCCTATTGTCTGACCTGTGAATAATAGATCTAAATGCACCTTCCCCTTTAAGGGGAAAATATGCCCTGGGGTATTGTTAACCACAATTGATCCCAGATGTTACTCAATATCTCTTTATGTTGTTGTTAATATTCAGCAAGACTCAAACAGTGCTCATATCAGCTATCATAGTGCTTTCTGTAACTTTAAAGCATAATTTATTACCAATTGTCAATAAAATTACACTTACATCATTTTATGCACTATAACTGGTGCACCATGGAATAACAGCTTCCACTATCTCTCTTAACACCAGAGGGAGCAATGTAGATGGAAACCGCACTCTATATTCATCAGAATGTTAAATTTAATGCTGTTCAAATTTAAAAGTTCAAGTTTGCTCTGTTGTGTATTAACCTCGAGCCAGGTTACCTTCCGCCCGACTTCCTTGAGATGCATCCTACGTCACTGGCTCCGCCCCTTAAACGTTATCCCACAATCACATGGCTTCATTAGAGGGATGGGAGCATGGTGACACAATGTCGATATTTAACCTGTGTGTTGTTTATTCATTTATCTGGCAACCCTCCCGGCCATTTTATTTTACTCTGCTGCATATTACCTGCATGCTGCATTCCCAATACAAATGCTAATGTTATTATGGGTCCATATACTGCTGATATCCATCCAATTACCCTTACAATGCTGATAATTCTCTAAATAATAATACAAATAATAACACTCATTGCAATACATCATTGTACACTTTACCAGGCCCTTAAGATAAATATAAACATAAAAACTAGCAAAAAATTAAAGTGGATGTAAACCCACTCTCATCATTGCTAAACTACTGCCTTAGTGCTTATCTCTAAGGATATGCATACCTCCTGCATGTATCCTTACCTGTCAAATATATCCCCTTTTTCTGTTTGTAGCCCTGCAAAACTCCTGATTCTGTGGTCTGTTGTCCGAAGCTCGGTTGGCGGAGTTGTGACATCAGTAGACTCCCCGCTCATCTCTCCACTCCCCTTGTGAACATATATTTTCTCCTGTGTATTTCTTACACTGAACTTCTGCTGATCTCGTGGATTATGCACCATGATCACTAATATCCAGTCAAAACCCAGGAAAGGCACCACATGACTTCAACATGCCCAATCATGCTGAGGTGTGGAGCAGCCAATCGTGGGAGAGCTGGAAAAGAAGGGAGGGGTGATGTGAAGTATACAGAATGCCTCTCTCACACTCCTGCATGAGATAAAGAAATCACCTGTCTGTCACAGCAAGGGGGAAGAAACAGACACTTATTTTTCTGTGTGTGTGTTTTTATCTCAGTGAAAAAAGATAAGATTGCTCAGAGCTGGATTAACTCTTTTTGGCAAGACTGGGCACAGATTACATGAAATCCTATACTCTAAAAGGTACAAGCCTTAACCGGTTCCGGACCAGCAGTCGCAGTTTTACTGCGGCAGGTTGGTCCGGCTGCACAAAATCACGTTACTATATGTGATGCACCCGGCCGTCTGGGGGGCGTGCGCCACCCCGCCGTCCCCGGCGATCAGGATCGATCAGGAGCTGATAAATCCCCAGGCCCAAATCACTGATATCTGGCCTGGACCTGGTGATCGTTACTGACGAATGATATCCTTCCCCTGTCTGTGTAACTGTAAACACTGACAGGGGAAGTGATGTCATCTCTCCTCGTGTCAGTCATTTAGTTCCAGACCGAGAGGAGAGAGCATCAGAACAGTGAGTTGCATAACACTACACTGACACCAGGTCTCGTAGGCACACATTCACTCCCCGAACAACCCCCTGATCACCCCCCCAGTTAACTCCTTCACCACCTGTCACTGTGTCACCCAGTACAGCAATCAGATTTTTTTTTGATCGCTGTACTAGTGTCATTAGTGACAAAAATCAGTGCTAGGGTAATTATTCTTAGGCTCAGATGGGCCTAGGGGACCCCCCCCCAATAAAGGCTTAACCGCTTGATTACCCCCTGTCACCTGTGATCACAGTATAAGTGTCACGGGTGACGCAGTTTAGCTAGATTTATTTTATAGCGTCAGGACACCCGCCGTATTTTACCCAATAAATGTTTAACCCCCTGATCACCCGGCGGGTGACCAAAGTTAGGTTTTAGCGTCAGATAGGGTCTGCGTCGCCCCAGGCAGCATCAGATCAGTGCCAGTACCGCTAACACCCACGCGTCCAGCATCTGGTGATGTCTATGCATTCCAGACTTCAGGCTGTAATTGACTGCAAAGGATTTGCAACCAAGTATTAAAAAGTGAAAGTTTGATGGATGATTGTTAATCTGTCCCATTACTTTTGGTCCCTTAAAAAGCGGGAGGCACATATACAAACTGTTGTAATTCCTACACCGTTCACCTGATTTGGATGTACATACCCTCAAATTAAAGCTGAAAGTCTGCAGTTAAAGCACATGTATGTTTCATTTCAAATCTTTTGTGGTGGTGTATAGAGCCAAAAAGATTAGAATTGTGTCGATGTCCCAATATTTATAGACCTGACTGTATATTAGCACCCCCAGCAGATTAGGGTTCCTAAAAATGCAGTGTTAGCGGGATCAGCCCAGATACCTGCTAGCACCTGCGTTTAGCCCCTCTGCCCAGCCCAGCCCAGCCCACCCAAGTATCAATCGATCACTGTCACTGTCACTTACAAAACACAATACACATAACTGTAGCGTTCACAGGGTCAGACCTGATCCCTGCAAATGCTAACAGTTTTTTCGGTAGCATTTGAATCAGTCGCTAACAGTCCGCAGCTTTTTTACCTGTGAGTCTCACTACTGTACCAGTAAATTTAGAGCCCAAAATGGAAAATCGAAGGTACAGTAGTGAAGAGGCCTACACGTTTCTGAGCATGACAGAGAGTGAAGAGGAAGTCACTCATCTGTCAGATTCAGGCTCAGAATACGAACCTGTAGACAGCAGCGGCACCCTGACAGATATCTCTGACGACGGAGTTGTGGTCCCTGCCAAGGTCAGGCATACCAGACCCCGATCTTCTTCTGCTGTCGTTGAGGTGCAAGAACCACAGGTCCCTCGTATGGAGCAGAGAGCCAATACTAGCGCCGCTATTCCTTCTGGTGAACTGGCAAACACCAGCGGCCTAGTACATCCTGGTCGTACATCCAGCACTGCAGTAACACTTAGTGACGTGGCGAGTCCCATAAGTGCAGTTCAAGCTGGCGAGGTGGCAAGCACGAGTAGTGTCCCGCTACCACCAAGAAGAAGACAAACGCAGGCCTGTCAAGCCCATAGTGCCCTTCCTGCTGCATTCGCCAATCCTAATTGGGAACCCACCACTTCTGCAGCACCCATACTTTTTTCACTTGCCAACCCGGAATTCAGGTGGAAACAGTTGATCTTACGTCACTTGATTTTTATTCACTGTTTTTCACCGAAGATCTCTATAGATCTATTGTGGACCAAAGCAATTTGTATGCTGGCCAATACATCACCGCTAATACCCAGATGACCCTTGCCAGAGATTGGAGACCAATTACGGTCTCCGAATTTAAGACCTTTCTGGACCTATCCCTCCTCATGGGCATAACCAAAAAGAGTGAGTTGGTCCACTGACCCAATTCACCATATGCCTGTGTTCTCTGCCTCCATGACCAAGACACGATACAAGCAGATCTTGCGGTTCATGCACTTCAGTGACAATAAACTCTGTCGGCCTCGGGGTGACCCTGGATTTGATCAGCTCTACAAAATTCAGCCACTCGTAAACCACTTCAACCAACATTTTGCAGCGTTGTTTACTCCCAGTCAAGTTGTCTGCGTTGATGAGTCCTTGATGAAGTTTTCTGGCCGCTTGTCTATCAAACAGTATCTTCCCAGCAAGCGTGCCAGATACGGGGTCAAGATGTATAAGCTCTGTGACAGGGCCACAGGCTATACATATAGTTTTATGGTTTACGAGGGAAAAGATAGTCACGTAGAGCCAGAGAACTGCCCTGACTACATAGGAAGCGCTGGTAAGATAGTGTGGGACTTGGTGTCACCCTTATTCGGAAAGGGGTACCACTTGTACGTGGACAATTATTACACGAGCGTGCCACTTTTTAGTCACCTTTTTGATTATGGAATTGGCGCATGTGGCACCGTGCAATCTAATCGCCGGGGCTTCCCCCAACGGCTTGTAGAATCCTGACTTAGACGGGGGGAGAGAGCCTGCTTGAGGTGCAATAATTTGTTAGCAGTGAAGTGGAGAGATTCACTGAATGTTTTAGTTCTGTCCTCGCTTCACGCAAACACGGCAGTCCAAATTCCTACGGCGACTGGTGTTGTAGAGAAACCCCTCAGCCCTCTGAAACCCCACAGGCTGCATGAAAAAAAAGGACATTACAATGTATGCCCAACAAGGACCAGCAACGTACTGGTATGTTGCTGGAATTTGAGTGGTTATACCAGAATGATCACTCTTTCATTCTTTTCAGCCAGCGGTCGGCTTTCATATAAAAGCAATCCTAGCGGCTAATTAGCATCTAGACTGTTTTTATAAGCCGTGGAAGGGAACTTCCCCCCTCCCACCGTCTTCCATGGTTTTCTCGGGCTCTCCTATCCCAACAGGGAACCCAAGAATGCAGCTGATGGTTCAGCCAGCTGACCATAGAGCTAATTAGAGACCAGAATGGCTCCAATCATCACTATGTCCTAAGAAACCCAGAAGCTACAAGCATTTCATGACTCACGCCAGATATAAACAGCGCCATTGGGAAATTGGCAATCCATTTTATCACACCAATTTTGGTGTGGTCAGATGCTTTGAGGGCAGAGGAGAGATCTAGGGTCTAATAGACCCCAATTTTTTCAAAAAAGAGTACCTGTCACTACCTATTGCTATTATAGGGGATATTTACATTCCCTGGGATAGCAATAAAAATGATTAAAAAAAAAAATGAAAGGAACAGTTTAAAATACAATAAAAAAGCAAAATAAATAATTAAAAAAAAAAACACCCCTGTCCCCCCGTGCTCACGCGCAAAGGCGAACGCAAGCGTCGGTCTAGTGTCATATGTAAACAGCAATTGCACCATGCATGTGAGGTATCACAGCAAAGGTCGGATCGAAGGCAGTAACTTTAGCAGTAGACCTCCTCTGTAGATCTAAAATGGTAACCTGTAAAGGCTTTTAAAGGCTTTTAAAAATATATATAGTTTGTCGCCGCTGCACGTTTGTGCGCAATTTTAAAGCATGTCGTGTTTGGTATCCATGTGCTTTGCATAAGATCATCTTTTTTATTTCATCAAACATTTGGGAAATATATTGTGTTTTAGTGCATTCAAATTTTTTTAAAAAAATGTTTCCAAAAAAATTGCGTTTGAAAAATCGCTGCGCAAATACTGTGTGAAAAAAAAAAGTTGCAAAACCCACCATTTTAAGCTGTAGGGCCTTTGCTGTAGAAAAATATATACTGTTTGGGGGTTCAAAGTAATTTCTTGCAAAAAAAAAAATATTTTTTCACATAAACAAAAAGTGTCAGAAAGGGCTTTGTCTTCAAGTGGTTAGAAGAGTTGGTGATTAGGGATGAGCTTCAAGGCGAACGTAATTCGACCGTTCGTCGAATTTTGAACATTATGGGACGTTCGTGCCAAATTCAAGTGGCGCGTCACGGCCCATAATTCACTGCGGCATTGCAGTGCATTGCTGGCTGATGATTGGCCAAGCATGCACTATGACCCACAGGCTTTGGCCAATCACAGCGTGGTAAGAACGGAGAGCCATAACTGGCCAAAGGCAGGGTGGCTTTGGCCAATTATGCCTCAGGGGATTTAGTACACACTATATAAGGCCGCCAGGAAGTCGGCCTTGTGTAGTGTGTTCCGGCGTGCTGAGAGATAGAGAGAGAGACAGTGTCATTTCATTTGAGTTAGATAGAGCAGGCAGGCGAGTCAGTTAGCTGCAGTCAGTGAATTTAGTATATATATGCATCCCAGGTGTTGTATATATATATATATATATATATATATATATATATATATATATATATATATATATATATATATATATATAGCTAGATCCGTTCCTGTTATTCTCTTCCTAATATACTTACAGGCAGGCAGCTGCAGTATTTTCAGTCAGTGTACTGTATCCTGTGCACAGTGTGCAACTAAAGCTAACTGCAGACAATTGCTGGTGTTCTCTTCCTAATAACACCACAGGCAGGCAGCTGCAGTATTTTCAGTCAGTGTACTGTATCCTGTGCACAGTGTGCAACTAAAGCTAACTGCAGACAATTGCTGGTGTTCTCTTCCTAATAACACCACAGGCAGGCAGCTGCAGTATTTTCAGTCAGTGTACACAGTGTGCAACTAAAGCTAACTGCAGACAATTGCTGGTGTTCTCTTCCTAATATACTTACAGGCAGGCAGCTGCAGTATTTTCAATCAGTGTACTGTATCCTGTGCACAGTGTGGAACTAAAGCTAACTGCAGACAATTGCTGATGTTCTCTTCCTAATAATACCACAGGCAGGCAGCTTCAGTATTTTCAGTCAGTGTACTGTATCCTGTGCACAGTGTGCAACTAAAGCTAACTGCAGACAATTGCTGGTGTTCTCTTCCTAATAATATCACAGGCAGGCAGCTGCAGTATTTTCAGTCAGTGTACTATATCCTGTGCACAGTGTGCAACTAAAGCTAACTGCAGACAATTACTTGTGTTCTCTTAATAATAATACCATAGGCAGGCAGGTGCAGTATTTTCAGTCAGTGTACTGTATCCTGTGCACAGTGTGTAACTAAAGCTAACTGCAGACAATTGCTGGTGTTCTCTTCCTAATAATACCACAGGCAGGCAGCTGCAGTGTTTTCAGTCAGTGTACTGTATCCTGTGCACAGTGTGCAACTAAAGATAACTGCAGACAATTGCTGGTGTTCTCTTCCTAATAATACCACAGGCAGGCAGTTAATTCAGCTAGCTGCAGTATATTAGTGTACTGTATACTGGGAACAGTGTGCAGCTAAAGCTCACTGCAGACAATTCCTGTTGTTTTCTTCCTACTAATACTACAGGAAGGCGATTCAGCTAGCTGCAGTATAATCAGTATAAATATACATCCCAGCTTTGTGCAGCTACATCTCACTGCAGGCCATTCCTTCTGTACCTATTCCAATACATCAAATACAGTATGTCTGGAAGGCCAACAAGGAGAGGCAGACAGTCACAGGCCAATAAAAGAGGGCAAGTAGGCTCTGTGTCTAGAGGCAACAGTGCTTGTCGTGGACACGGTGCATCCTCATCAGCATGTGGCCATGGGGCACGCTTGTCCTTTTTCTCGGCAGCTGGCCGTGTTGAGCCACAACATTTCGAAGAGTTGGTAGAGTGGATGACCAAGCCATCCTCATCCTCCTCATCCTCTGTCACCCAGGCTACCTTGGCTGCCAATGCAGGTGCCAAAGCGGCCTGTTCCTTGGACTTGAGGTCATCATCAGTTACTCCTTCCCTAGCCCCAACAGAGGAGTCCACTGAACTGTTCAACCACAGTGTCTGATACAGGAGGATGTGCAGCATTTTGAAGGCTCCAATGATGGTACCCAGCTTGAGGAAGGCAGTAACGTGAGATCAGAGAGAGGGGTGCCCAAGAAGGACAACAAACTGGTAGTCATGTTCCCCCAGCTGCAGCATACTGCCAGGTTTGCTCCAGTGACGAGGAGGGAGGGGATTATGAGCTCACTGACTCTACGTGGGTGCCTGATAGGAGAGAGGAGGAGGAGGAGGCACATCTCCAATGAGGCAGGATGCCCTCCAGGGGTCAGCTTAAGGCCAGCCAACCAACTGCATCACACCACAGAGCTTCGCAAGTGCAGGGCGCTGGTGACTCAGCGCGTTATTCCAAAAGTTCTTTGGTGTGGGCCTTTTTTAGAGACGTGTGCAGCAGATCACACCATTGCTATTTGCAACTTATGTCTGAAGCGCATCAAGCGTGCACTAGAGAGCAAGTGCTTGGACACCACATGCTTAATCAGACATACAGTATGTCGAACTCCCATGCAGCCCATTGGCAATACTACCTAAAAGACCGACACCAAAGAACAAGGCGGACCTCTCCTTGCGCCTCCTCATCAGCTGGGATCTCCAACCCCACTATACCTTCAGTCCTCTCAGAAACCTGCACTGAGAGGAATGAAGGTGTAGAATTAGGTGTGCCACTGCCAAGTACTTGTGGGCAATCTGCTATCGGTACACCAACGTCCTATTCTAGCAGGCAGATTTCCCTACCCCAGTTGCTCCACCGGTGAAAGAAGTTTGCTCCCAGCCATCCACATGCCCAGCGGTTGAATGCTAGCTTGGCTAAATTGCTAGCACTTCAACTGCTGCCTTTGCAGTTAGAAGACTCAGCCCCCTTCCGCGAGTTTGTGGAATGTGCAGTACCTCAGTGGCAGGTTCCCAAACACCACTTTTTTCACGGAAGGCGATTTCGGCTCTCTACCGGCATGTGGAAGGCAATGTCCATGCCTCGCTGGACAGGGCGGTCAGCGGTAAGGTGCATATTACTGCTGTCTCATGGTCCAGCAGGCATGGACAGGGATGTTACCTATCTTTCACCGTGCACTGGGTGACCCTGCTGGCAGCTGGGAAGGATGCAGGACAGGGTGCAGTAGTGTTGGAGGTTGTTCTGCCACCACACCTCCAAAATTCTACCAGTGGTGATTCTGCCACACCTCTCTCCTCCACCCCCTCCTCTTCTTCCTCCATGGCCTCTTCCTGTGCTGGTTTGTCCTCGAAACCAGCGGTGCTCCGTAGGTGTTCAAGGGGCTACGCAAGCACGCAGGCAAAAAGATGCCATGCGGTGCTTGAGCTGGTGTGCTTGGGGACAGGAGCCACACTGGGGCAGAGATTCTGTCAGCTCTGCAGGGGCAGGCTCAGAGGTTGTTGACACCACGCCAGCTTAAGCCAGGAATGGTGGTTTGCGACAATGGCACCAACCTCCTCTCCGCCCTCCGACAGGGACAACTGACCCATGTGCCCTGTTTGGCTCACGTCCTTAACTTGGTGGTGCAGCGGTTCTTGGGCAGGTACCCGGGCTTACAGGATGTCCTGAGGGAGGCCAGGAAAGTCTGTGTGCATTTCCGCCGGTCATATAATGCCAGTGCTCGGCTGGCTGACCTCCAAAAGGAATTTAACCTCCCCAAGAACTGCCTAATCTGTGACATGCCCACCAGGTGGAACTCAATGTTAGCCATGCTGCAGCGGCTGCACATGCAGCAGAGGGCCATCAATGAGTACCTGTGCGACTATGGCACCAGGACAGGGTCAGGGGAGCTTGTTTTTTTTTCCCCACGCCAGTGGGCCATGATCAGGGATGCCTGAACTGTCCTGTCACCATTTGAGGAGGCCACGAGGATGGTGAGCAGTGACAGTGCATGCATCAATGACACTGTCCCTCTTGTCCATCTGTTTGAGCACACGCTACGTGGAATAATGGACAGGGCACTTGAGGCAGAACAGAGGCAGGAAGAGGAGGACTTCCTTATCTCTCAAGGCCCCCTTTATCCAGACAGTGTTCCTGCATGCCCGCCGATCACACAGGAAGGGGACGAGGAGGAGGATTGTATCAGCATGGAGATGGAGCCTAGCACTCAGCAGCAGTCTTGAAGGGATCATTTACAGTCCGAAGAAACCCATGGACTTGTATGTGGCCGGGAGGAGGTGGCTGCGGATCATGTCGTTCTTAGTGACCCAGAGGACTCCAGACCGAATGGCTCAGTAAACCTACGCTGCATGGCCTCCCTGATCCTGCAAAACCTGTGGAAGGATCCTCATACTCGTGGTATCAAGGAGAGGGATCATTACTGGCTGGCAACCCTCTTTGATCCACGTTACAAGGGTAAAGTTGCGGACCTTATCTTGCCGTCGCAGAGGGAGCAGAGGATTAAACATCTTCGGGAGGCCATGCAGAAAGGTTTGTGCAATGCGTTTCCAGAGCCTGGGAGGTTACAATTTGCTGGTCCTCCTGGACAATGTGTTGCTGAGGCTTCGGTCAGTCACAGAAAGAGCGGTGGAGAAGGTGGCCATCTGACCGATGCGTTCAGACAATTTTTTAGTCCGCAGCCCCAAGGTATGATCGATTCCAGCAACCATTGCCAGCGTCTGATTCATGTGATGCAGGAATACCTAGGGGCAAGATCAGACTAGGACACCTTTCCCATCGAAAATCCTCTGGGTTAATGGGTCTGGAGGATGGATCACTGGCCAGAGCTTGCACAGTATGCAATTGAGCTACTGACCTGTCCTGCATCATGCATTCTTTCGGAACGCACATTCAGTGATGCTGGAGGCTTTTTAACCGATCACAGGGTGCGCCTGTCCACTGAATCGGTAGATCGGCTGACCTTCAGTCTTGGATCACCAGCTACCAAGCACCTGATGCTGATGTAACCGAATATTTTTTTTTTTAAATGTGAGATCCCTTCAAGACTGCCTATGCTGATGCTGAGTGACTATCCTGTTATGCTGAATGACTATCCTCTTTCTCCTCAATGTTCATCCTGATAGCTTGTAAGAACATTTTTGGTTCTGGGCACCGCCACCAGTGGCTAAGGCCCAATTTTTCTGCCCCTGTTTAACAGGGCCATGTAATTACAATTTTTGATGCAATACTTTACAGCAGGGCTCATTCCTGCGCTCCAACTAGAGTTTCTGGAGGGGCTGCAGTGTTGTGGCACCAGCACCAGTGCCTAAGGCCCAATTTTTCAGCCCCTGTTTAACAGGGGCATGTTAATTACAATTTTTGATGCAATACTTTGCAGCAGGGCTCATTCCTGCGCTCCAACTAGAGTATCTGTGAGGGGTTGCAGTGTTGTGGCACCAGCACCAGTGCCTAAGGCCCAATTTTTCAGCCCCTGTTTAACAGGGGCGTGTAATTACAATTTTTGATACAATACTTTGCAGCAGGGCTCATTCCTGCGCTCCAACTAGAGTATCTGTGATGGGTTGCAGTGTTGTGGCACCAGTGCCTAAGGCCCAATTTTTCAGCCCCTTTTTAACAGGGGCGTGTAATTACAATTTTTTAAAGCAATACTTTGCAGCAGGGCTCATTCCTGCATTCCAACTAGAGTATCTGTGAGGGGTTGCAGTGTTGTGGCACCAGCACCAGTGCCTAAGGCCCAATTTTTCTGCCCCTGTTTAACAGGGGCATGTAATTACAATTTTTGATGCAATACTTTGCAGCAGGGCTCATGCCTGTGCTCCAACTAGGGTATCTGTGAGGGGTTGCAGTGTTGTGGCACCAGCACCAGTGCCTTAGGCCCAATTTTTCAGCCCCTGTTTAACAGGGGCATGTAATTACAATTCTTGATCTAATATTTCACAGCAGGGCCCGTTCCTGCGCCCACCAAGAGTAACTGTGAGGCCTTACAGTATTGTGGCAACACCACCACACCGTCCACCACCAAAGGCCCAATTTTCTGACCCTGTTCAACAGGGGCATGTAATTACTATACTTGATCTAATATTTCATGACTCCTACTTGCAAACGGGAGGAGACAACAGGAAGTGAGAGGAAATCTACCCCTAGGAAGGGAAATTCTCTCCTGTAAGAGTTCCTTGTTTCACTAAAAACCCCAAATTTTCAAAATCCAATTGTCATTGGGACAGAAAGTGAGGTGAAATCTTCTGAACAGGCGCACAGACAGCAAAACAAATGTTACAGGGGTGATAATCCTTCCCTATGTTTTCCAAAAAGCGTAAAAATAGATTTTTTGGCTGGAGCTACACGTAAAAAATGTACCAGTTCAAAATTACAAACAGATTCTACTTAAGAACAAACCTACAGTCCCTGTCTTGTTTGCACCGCCTGTATACTGCTGTTCAGAATATATAGGGCCTGAGGGCCCCACGCCTTTCCTTTTTTTATTTGGGTGCGAGGTTCCCCTTAATATCCATACAAGACCCAAAGGGGCTGGTAATGGCTGGGGGGGGGGGGGTTCTCAATGATTTTCATCCATATTGCCGGGACTAGACATGACATTAAAGCTGCAAGCAGTTTTAAATTACTTTTTTTCCTTTAGAAATGTCATCTTGAGCAGGGACTGTTCTAAACACGAGAAACACGCGCCACTTTACAGGTATACTATAGACACCCCCAGGCACGATATTTAAAGGAATATTTCACTTTTGTTTTTTCACTTTAAGCATCATTAAAATCACTGCTCCCGAAAAAAACAGCCGTTTTTAAAACTTTTTTTTGCATTGATACATGTACCCTGGAGCAGGATCCAGGTCCCCAAACCCTATTAAGGAAAATAACTTGCATATTAGCCTTTACAATTCGCACTTTTGATTTCTCATGTTCGATTCCCATAGACTTTAACAGGGCTCGAAAGTTTGCGCGAACTTTCGGTCTGTTCGAATGTTCTGATGCAACAAAATATAAAATATTCCATGGACTCAACATGCCTCTCAGCAAATAGCTTGAAGTGTCTTCTTTTCAAAATGGGGTCCTTTGGGGGTGGGTTTGTTCTATCTTGACATTTCAGGGCCTCTGAAACTGTGATAGGTAGTGAGGAAGTACACCCCGAGTATCATTGTGTCACCGCTGCAACAATTAGGAGTAATTATATGATTTGCTCATCTATCAGAGGGTGAGATCCGCCCTGTCAGTCCGGGCAGGGAGCAGAGAGTGCTGGTCAGCAGAATTCTATAGAGCCCGTACCAGAGACAGTCCCACCCCCTCCTCCTCCTACCCCCCCTACAGCTGGATGAGAGAACCGGAAGTAGAATGGCAGGACAAGCCAGTTTATCGGAGGAGCGGAAGGATAGCCCTTGCTGGATTCCGCTGGAGACAAAACCTTGATTGCTATATGAGGAACGCTCCCGGGTTAGCATTCTTTGGAGAATACCTTGGTGTCACAGGCTAGACTTCCTGTAAGGAAGCTGGAGGAACATCCACAGAGCTCCCTGTGGGATACTTTCTGAGGTCTACATTTCTCTACTGAGCCTGTTTTGACCCCCCTGAATAAGGGCGGTCGCAGGCTGTCTGGTAAGCCTCCAAAACTATTCACTAGGTGGTGGGCAGCACCTGCGGTGGAATATAGATCGAGGATTCCATATAGGAACACCATTTTTTGGGGGGACTTTAATTTTTTTGGGACTTTAATTTTCTTATTTTAACCTGTGTATATTTATTGTTCTTCACTGTTATATAATCTACCATGCTTGATCAACCGTATACTGGTTGATATAATATTTATTAGTTGTCACTAATTGTTGTCAAGATTTTTTTCTATTGAAATTGGATTTAACACATTCTTCATTTTGAAATATATATATCCAGCGCTGCACTGTTCTCTTTATATCTACTTTTGTGCCCTCATATCGGGGTTATAGTGTTCAGCAGCAGGATTCCTTTCACGGTTTTTATTTGTTATTTATTTAAATTAACACTTTTTCACGTATAGTATATGCACCTAGCGCAAATCTTTTTTTGTTATACTTAGTGAGGAAGTGAAATCACCATTTTACGCCCTTAGAAAGCCTGAAGTATCACTCATGAGGTATCCCCGTACTCAGAAGCAGCAGAATGTATTTTGGGGTGTAATTTCACATATGCCCACGGCATGATTGAGCTATAGATCATTTAGTGACAACTTTGTGCAAAAAAAAAAAAAAATTTCCCGCAACTTGTGGCAAAATATAAATTATTCCATGGACTCAACATGCCTCTCATCAAATAGCTTGGGGTGTCTACTTTCAAAAATGGGGTCACTTGGGGAGGGGGGGTTGTGCTATCTTGGCATTTTATGGCCTTCAAAACTGTGATAGGTAGTGAGGAGTGAAATCAAAAATTTACACCCTTAGAAATCCTGAAGGCGGTGATTGGTTTTCGGGGTCCTGTATGCGGCTAGGCACCCAAAAAGTCTCACACATGAGGTATCCCCATACTCAGGAGAAGCAGCAGAATGTATTTTGGGGTGTAATTCCACATATAACCATGCCATGTGTGAGCAATATATCATTTAGTGACAACTTTGTACATTTTTTTGGTCATTTTTCAATCACTTGTGACAAAAAAATAAAGTATTCAATGGGCTCAACATGCCTCTCAGCAATTTCCTTGGGGTGTCTACTTTCTAAAATGGGGTCATTTGATGGGGGGGTTTGTACTGCCCTGCCATTTTAGCACCTCAAGAAATGAGATAGGCATCATAAACTAAAAGCTGCGTAAATTCAGAAAATGTACCCTAGTTTGTAGACGCTATAACTTTTGCGCAAACCAATAAATATACGCTTATTGACATTTTTTTTACCAAAGACATGTGGCTGAATACATTTTGGCCTAAATGTATAACTAAAATTGAGTTTATTACATTTTTATAACAAAAAGTAGAAAATATAATTTTTTCAAAATTTTCTGTATTTTTCCATTTATATCGCAAAAAATAAAAATCGCAGAGGCAATCAAATATCATCAAAAGAAAGCTCTATTTGTGGGAAAAAAAGAAGCAAATTTAGTTTGGGTATAACATTGCATGACCGCGCAATTACCAGTTAAAGCAGCGCAGTGTAAAAAGTCCTCCGGTCATTGAGTTGCCAAATCCTCCGGGGCTGAAGTAGTTAATTAAAAAAAAAAAAAGGGTTTACATCCACTTTAATTAAAATAATACATATGTCCTAGATTTATATACCATATACAATAAAATACATATATCATATGTTAAATCCTAACATAATAAATACCTAAAATGCGACATATAAAAAGACTATAAAAAAACTTTAATCTAAAATCATTAATAAAACAATTAAATTAAATATTTAAATCAAACTCCACATTTAAACCCCTAGGGACTAAAATTTTTAACTCAAAGATCCATATCACTACCCCTCCAATTTTCCTTATATTTTTCGATGTCCTTAAGGGGTCTTTATTATGATATTGAGAAAACTGTAATGATAAGTTGTGCTTTTTAAAACCCATGGTGATATTATAAAAATGTTCTTTGATCCTTTTTGCCAGCGTTCTTTTCGTTCTGCTTATATGTTGATAGCCACAAGGGCATTCTATACCATACACCACCCTTTTGGTATTGCACGTTACACACTCTTTAATAGTACTGTATATTGCCTACCAGTGGTATATGAAACAAATGTTTTTCTTCTCTTTTTATTCCTCCTAACCCTGGAACTGGTATAACAACATCCACAAGCATAAAAACCATTGATATCAAATAAAGAGAGCCTGTATAGTTTTAACTAACATATTGTGCAATGTGGGAGTTTTACTGTAAATTAATCTAGGGTGTTCTGGTAAAAAAGTCCCCAGATGCTTATCACTCTTTAAAACCAGTCAATGTCTTTTTTATCTATCTTTCCACACTTTTTTACTGTTTATTCTAATCCAGAATAACTGTTAATGTATACCCATCCTCTTTATTCTCTGTTTGTTTTATTTGGCATCAACTTTTCCCTTTCTACTTATCTCACGCTATCTATTTGGTTCCTAATGAAGCTCTTATAATATCCTTACTTTACAAACTTTTGTCCTTTTTTCACAGCTTGTTGTAAATAATCTGTTTTATCAGTACAATTGCATTTAATTCTCAATAGCTGTGCCTTAGGGATATTCATCACAAATCATTTATGGTGACAGCTATCATGAGAAATTTATCTATTTTGGTCTGTAGGCTTACAAAACCTGCATGTACTTATTCCTTTATTGTTTTTCATTATTTCCAGATCTAAAAAAATTGATCTTAATTTCCAATGTTAATTTTATATCATTCTAATTGTTATTTTATCTGGTTGTAAAATCCCTTAATTTATTATTTCTATTCTTCCAAATAACCATAATATCGTCTATAAACTTACAAACTTACAGAATCGTAAACATTTCACAATATACTTTTTTTTTTTTTTTTAGGGTGTGACTATGATGCTACGTCATCATGCATGCTCGCTGTCTATGGGAAAGCATTCTAATTTGTTTGTTTTTACCGATATATGCGGATTCGCAGAACTTTTTGCCCATTGAGTTTGTAGTGTGGCTCCGTTTACCAATTGTTCATTATCACTTAAAAAAAAATAAAAAATACGTATTACACTATGGGCATATATACATCTTTTCTTTTACCATGCTGATAGAGTGATCCTGACTGGATACGTGCCTGGCGTTTGGAATCATGCTGGTCAGATTGATTTAAAAGCGCGTTTGACCATTTATACGATGGTCCACTGGATCCGGAAAGAGACTTATTTATCTGGTGTCACCTGGTGGTGGAAGCACTGAACATTAGGAACGCAGGGACACTTAAATTATTACTGGATTGTGAACTGATCATTTTTCTTTGAACTTTTGCTTCCTAATGCCCTTGTTTATGTGCTCCTATGGACTAAATTTTTTTGTCACATATTATTTTGTTGTCACTTTATATTTTATCACATAATAAGTTTGGTGTCACTTCAAACACATTATGATTTTTATTTGCTTTTATATTTTCAAATGTTGGTTCAGGCTTGAATTACCCATTTATTATTAATTTAGCTCTGCTTCTTTATATTATTTCAATCTTCCATTAACAGAACCAATACCATTAACAATTGGGCATCCCAGTGGGGGGATAACGTTCTTCTTTTTTATTCAACACACCTTTTTTTACTCCTAATTTAACAAGTCTCTCTAGTTCAGGGGTCCCCAAATTTTTTAAACAAGGGGCCAGTTTACTGTCCTTCAGACTTTTGGGGAGCTAGACTGTGGCCACTGGGAGTAAAAAAGGTCCTGACCTCAGTGGGAAAAAATAATACTTCATCTTTGTTGTCATTGGAGAAATTGTGGCTGATCATTGGTGTCATTGGGAGGATATGTTCCCCATCATTGGTGTCATTGAGTGGAACTGTGTCCCTTTACTGGTGTCAATGGGGGGGGGAAATTACGCCCCCTGGTTGGTATCAGTGCCCAAAAGGCCAGATAAAAACAGGCAAAGGGCCACATCTGGCCCCCAGGCCTCAGTTTGGAGACCACTGCGGAAGGGAGTTTAACAAGACACGTGGCCACTCATTAACATTAGAAGAAAAGAGGTTTAACCTTAAACTACGTAGAGGGTTCTTTACTGTAAGAGCGGCAAGGATGTGGAATTCCCTTCCACATGCGGTGGTCTCAGCGGGGGGCATCGGTAGTTTCAAGAAACTATTAGATAAGCACCTGAACGACCACAACATACAGGGATATACAAGGTAATACTGACATATAATCACACACATAGGTTGGACTTGATGGGCTTGTGTCTTTTTTCGTAGTAGTTACCTACTATGTAACTATGTAAGTTCTTTTCCATATTTGAGCGTAGGATCTCCCGTAAGGATCTGTTAAGTACTATTATCATTCAGCAATCTGTCCATCTTTTTATTATAGTAATCTTTAGATCCTTAGATCTTTAGATTTAGGTGCCTTGATGTGGCCATTGTGGCTTACACATATACACATATGTTTGCAAATGTGTGCAACTAAACTCCTTGTTTTTAATGTGAACTGAAATGCCCCGTACACATGATCAGAAATTCCCCCAGCAAAAGTCCGATGTGAGCTTTTGGTCGGAAATTCAGACTGTGTGTATGCTCCATCGGACGGCGGAATTCCCATCAGCAAAAGATTGAGAGCAGGTTCTCTATTTTTCGGTCGGAAAAAGTTCCGATCGGAAATTCCGATCATCTGTACCAATTCTGACACGCAAAATTCCTAGGCATGCTCAGAAACAATTCGACGCATGCTCGGAAGCATTGAACTTCATTTTCTCGGCTCGCTGTAGTGTTGTACGTCACCACGTTCTTGACGGTCGAAAGTTCAGAGAACTTTTGTGTGACTGTGTGTATGCAAGCAAAGCTTGAGCGGAATTCCGTCGGAAAAAACTCGGAGGGTGTTGAATTCCGCTCGTGTGTAAGGGGCATTAGGCAGGGTCAACTTGGTTTTGTTGCAGGCTAGCTGTTAAGTGAGCTTGGAATTTTTGTTTGTTTTTGATGTGCGTTGCCCTTCCATGTGCTTCTTGCTGTAAAGGCCAGTTAGAGGTTTGGGTGGTTTCCATTTGTTCATACCTTGACATGAACAAACAAAAGGCACCTCTAAGTGTAGAAGAAAAACTGTTTTAATATCCCAACTGGGTTAAAAACACTTACAGGATGGAGGAATAAAACAGGCACATCATGGAAGTTGTAAACAACAGCATTGGAAGGGGTCACGGCGAAGGAAAGTCTTCAGAATGATGGATGTGTGAATCACTGGATCTATCACAGTCCGCAGCAGGATGAGACGCTGGAGCGCTGTGGGAGCCGGCGTCATCAGCGAGGAGAGGAGAAGGACCCGGAAGTGATGTCAACTACTGAGAGACTCTGTGACCAGCCTGGACCGCAGCGCAGAGGATGTGAGGTCATAAGAAAGGGACGCGTTTCGGAACTCTGAGTGGTTCCTTTATCAACCTATGACCATAGCAGGGACTGGGTGTAATATATATACTGACGATGGGCTGACCGTGGGCGGGTACAGCAATAAACGTCAGGAAGTGGACATAATGAAAAGTGGAACTAAAAATTAAGGATTAAAAATAAAGGTTAAAAATAGCGTTCTCGCCAGGCCATGCTTGGGTGATGGAGTGACGTAGGACGTCCGTACGGGGGAGGGGCCCAACGGCGGCACTGGGGTGAGGGCTGGAGACGAGCCTCCGGTGCGTTCCGGATACACTGAGCGGGGTGAGAGCCCGCGGGATGCCCGGACGAGACTCGGCGAGCAGCCGCTCCTCCGCATGACTTCCTCCTTCCTGCAGAGGTAGCAGCAGGGTCAGCAGACCTCCCTCGAACGACTGAGTGGGAACAGCAGAGACGGGATCCCGGAGCAGTAGAGGGTGAACAACCGGAGGAGAGAGACGGTGCCAAACCTATTAGACCCCCCTGAAGTGGGGTGGAGGAGCTAGTGGAGGACGGTTGAAGTTTCCAGGTCACAGCAGGTGGGTGTGATGGACGGATCGCACTCCCCGCACGGCAAACAGGGAGCACTGCATTCCTCCAGGGAACTTACCACGAGGAAAATAAGGTAATGACAGCTGGTCATATGCATGCTGACAGAGCGAAGAGCAGGAGGATATGAAGGTATGACAAGTGTAGCCCTGCTTTATTCAACCTTAAAATGTTATAAGCGAGAACTGTGCAGTGTATAGTACTGATATCAATTAAAGCTGTAGCTGCAGGGGGGCTACTCGAGATTTGGACTGTTATACCAATACATCTGAGTGCTGTCCCGGATGAGTTAAATATGATTAAATCAAGGCTCTTCAGGATTCCCCCCTACCATTCTCTATGGCATAATATGAGATACTACTTGCAAAGCTAAACAAGTGTGGTGCAGTGTCTAAATGTAATCTCCACAAGAAGGGAGGTAACAAAAATAACAAAAATAACAAAGTGCGGGTAAGAGTCAATCCTGGTATAAAATAAGTGGATACTGACAAGATTTATTTAACCGGTATATAAAATCTGGACTGTTGCACTGACGCCCCTGAGGGCGGCGTGCCCTGCCGGATCCTCCCGTCTCCTCCTTTATGAATTATATGGACGGTACTGCCGAGTCAGGCTTCAACCCAGTTTGTCTTCTCCCTGTGCTTTTTTTCTGTTTTTTTTTTTTTTTTTTCTTTCTGCTGAGTTCTCAGCAACAACGGGAGATTGGGACTGTTATACCTTTCGAGCTGTGTGCTCTCTCTGGAGGAAGTTAATTGTGTTTAAATTGGGGTCCCCCCGAAATATACCCTTTACTTTCATGATCTGATACAAGATACTGTCTGTGAATTAAACAAAGTATGGATAAGAGTCAAATCTAGTGGCCAATTGAGGTGATTGTGACAAAAATCTATCTATTTACTCAAGATCAGGACTGTTGCACCTGTGCCTTTGAGAACTCGATTGGAGTTGTCCTCCTCCTCCTCCCCTAGTTTTACGGACGGTGCTGTGGGTTCACTGCCTCAATTTTTTATTTTTTTGTCTTTCTTGTGTCCTTTTTGCCGAGCTCTTAGTAGCATGCAGATAGCAGGTGAGACCAGTCTGAGAATTTCTAAGTAAACCACGTAACCTGCTCATTAGGGATAAAGAGTGAACAAATAGTGAACAGGGGGGGGGGGGAGTATGAGAGGCCGCTCATCAAGAGTAACAGAACCCCAGAACACAAGGGAGAGTCTGAATACCAGTTCTATACAAAGATATCTAAAGGAGGCTAATTTGAAGAGTCCTGGAATGGAGGCTAAACAAACAGGAGCAAAGGAGAAGAAGAAAGACCAGCAGAAAGGGGGGGCAGGGGGACAAGACCAGAGAAGATCAAGAGCCGGAAGGAGCAGCTGCCTGTTCCAGTGTTGAAGAGCAAAGAATAATGGCGCTTGTACCAGTTCAGTTCAGTAAAGCTGAAATGATCGACATGTTTGCGAAATTAGAAAATGTGATAAAAGCTGAAATCGTAAACGTTCGTACTGACATGGGACATCTCCTGCGCAGAGTAGAAGAGGCGGAAGAGGCGTCAGGAAATTCTGCTAAGGAAATCCTCGAGTTAAAAGAACAAGTCAAGAAAATGCAGATTGAAAATCGCATGTTGGCTTTCAGATTAGAAGAACAGGAAAATCAGAGTCGACGCCAAAACCTACGTATTAGATCGATCCCGGAGCAACGGAACGAGGATCTGGGGGTGAAGATGAGAAAGATATTCAACCCGATCTTGGGCAGGCATGAAGAAGAGGCTCTGAGGATTGATAGGGTCCATAGAGTAAGTAAGCCCCCAAACATAAAACAAGATATTCCCAGAGATGTTATCGTGAAGTTTCACTCGTATGAGGACAAAGAGAAAATATGGAAGAACTTAAAGGGGGCACCCCCAATAAGCTTTGAAAACCAAAACCTACAGGTGTTCACTGACTTGTCAGCAGGAACTTTGGCGCGGAGAAGACAGATGAAGCCAGTTCTAGACCAGCTCAAGAGGTCTAACCTGAAGTATAGCTGAGGGTTCCCAACATCCCTGATAGTTATGAAGGACGGCATATCGCATAGAATATAGAGATGCAGGACTTTTGTGACAGTCTGGGTATTCCCATCCCTGAACTGTCATAGGGGGAGAGGGGAGTGTTGAGATTGAGAAAGTTCAGCTGGGGTGCTGGTAGGGGGAGGGGGGTGCCTTTTTGGGGTGTTTCCTTTTTTTTTTTTTTTTGGACCTCAGCTGAAAATTTCTTTCTGAAAATCTCTTTCTGAGGTATTTGGGATGGGACGTTAAACTCAGTTATTACAAGGCAGGATTTGGGGACAAGGAAGGGGAGAGTATTTCCTGTTGATGAGATGCTTCTGTAGGGGGAGGGTCTGCGGGGGGGGCTGTTTCGCTTAGTCAGGGAGCTGATCTTCTGTCCCTCCGCCCCCCCCTTTTTCTTTTTTTTTTCTCCCGGGGGGGGGTACCAGACGCCGGCGGGGGAGTCTCACCCCGAGGAAGGAGGCGCATTGTAGGGAAATGGGTAATCTCCCAACATGCGGGCTCGGAGTCGGTCTTCTACCGAGGGAAGGGTGGGGAGTAGGGTTGGGGGCGGGGAGGGGGAGGGAGGGTGGGGAGGGTTGGGGGGGAAGGGTTGGGGGGGGAAGGGTGTCGGGAGGGGGAGGTGTACCTGCAGGTTGGGCTCCGGAGCAGGAGGTTGAGGAGAAGGGGGTGATTGATTAATATGCCAGAGCTCAAATTCTTATCATATAACGTGAAAGGATTAAACTCGCCTAAAAAAAGACACAAAGTAATGGGGGAGCTTCAGCACCTGGGTGCCGACATAGTATTCCTTCAGGAGACCCACCTGACCCTGGATTCCAGAATTAGGCTTTTTTCTCCAAGGTTCCCTACGTGGTTCTATGGGGACATGCCCCTTAAGAGAGCAAAGGGGTTGGCTATTGGGTTTTCGAAAGCAGCAAATTTCTCACTAGCAGAGAGAATGACGGACCCCGAGGGTCGCTATATTTTATTGAAAGGCAGAATGGGGAACAGGATGTTTACCTTGGTGAATGTATATTGTCCCAACAGAAACCCGACAGTTTTTTGGGACAAGTGCTGACAAAGCTAACGGAGTTTAGGGAGGGGGAGGTGGTGTTGGCAGGGGACCTCAACTTTTGCCTGGATCCGGATCTGGATAGTACGTCCCATGCCCAGGGGATAAGGAAGGCTTCTATCTGCTCAATCGGGCGGAGGTTATTCCGCTGTCAGCTAATGGATGCATGGAGAATGCAGCATGCTAAAGAGAGAGACTTTACCTTCTTCTCCCCTGTGCACGGGACCTACTCCAGACTAGATTATATTTTTGTGGACAACAGTATGTTGGAGTGGGTAAAGGAAACCAGAATAGAAATTCTATCCCTTTCGGATCACTCCCCGGTCGTGATGAAGGTGAAAATCCCAGAATGGCAACGACAACCTTTCTCGTGGAAACTTAATGAATCCATGTTGAAGGATCCAAAGGTAGTTGAAAGGGTCCAGGAGGAAGTGGACTTTTTCTTTAAATCGAACGACACTGGGAAGGTATCTCCCTCAATTCTATGGGAAACACACAAAGCCTACATTAGAGGGATTTTTATGTCTCTGGGAGCAGGGCTAAAAAAAAAGAGAAAGGAAGAAAGGGAGAGGTTAATTGAGGAAATTTTCTCCCTGGAACAGGTACATAAAAAGCTCATGGGGCAGAGTCAGGATTGCTATCACCAACTAATCGCCAAAAGGGAGGAGTTGAGGGACTTGATGGAGCAGGATGCTAAGAAAGCCCTTAATAAGATAACGAAGGATAATTACCTCTGGGCGAATAGGTCGAGTAAACATCTGGCCAGACTGATAAGGAAAAAAAGGGGTCGGAATTTTATCGAAAAAATTCAAAACAAAAAAGGCGAGGCAATAGTGACCAGTAGAGGCATGGCAGAGGAATTTAATAAGTTCTATGCGGCTTTGTATTCTATTGGGCAACATGGAGTAGAGGACCCCACGCGTAGGAGTAGAGGGGAGAAATTCCTGAAGGAGGCAGGACTGGCGGAGTTGTCTCAGGAGGAGAGATCCCTTATGGATAGACCCATTGAGGAGGAGGAAATATTGGCTGCATTAAAAGATTCCCCAAAGGGCAAGAGCCCTGGTCCAGATGGATTTCCCACTATCTATCTAGAAAAATTAAAACATATCTTGGTACCCAGGCTGTGTCATTACTGGAATGAATTAGGCACCAACTGTGAAATGGAGAGGGAAGCTCTAGCAGCGACGATAACTTTGATATTAAAAGAGGGGAAGGATGCCAGGCTTTGCTCAAGTTATAGACCCATTTCGTTGCTGAACTCAGATGTCAAACTCTATGCGAAAGTACTATCCAATAGACTGAAGGAAAAAATGGCCTATCTGGTTCACCCAGACCAGACAGGTTTTGTACCGGGGAGACAGAGCAGGGACAATGGGGTGCGAGCGGTTCTCCTGGGGGAAACCAGCAAACAGGGCAGGCCCCCAGTTCTATTCCTGTCGATTGACGCTGAAAAAGCGTTTGACAGGGTAGACTGGGGGTTCATGATGAAAACTCTTGAAGTCATGGGGATTGGACCGAGGTTTATTTCGTGGATCAAAATACTCTATAACAACCCCACGACCTCTGTCAAGGTGAATGGGGCCCTCTCAAAGCCCTTTAGTATGACAAACGGGACTAGGCAGGGCTGCCCTCTCTCCCCTCTCTTATTTGTGTTGACCCTCGAGCCTCTACTGGCCACTATCCGTAACAATCCCGATTGTAGCGGAGTGAAGATAGGAACAGAGGAGCATAAACTCGCGGCCTTTGCCGACGATGTTCTGTTCTTCATCACGAATCCCAGAATTTCGCTCCCAAACCTGTGTCAGATTCTCAGAGGTTACAGGGACATCTCTAACTTTAAAATAAATGTAAAGAAGTCAGAAATATTAAATATCAGTATAGGAAAACAAGAGTAGGCCCACCTAGCTGAAGTGTTCCCCTTCCCGTGGAAAGGGGAAATTAAGTATCTAGGGATAAAATTAGCTAACACTTACAAAAAACTGTATTTAAAAAACTATATCCCATTGCTGGATGAGATCAGGCAGGAAGCTAGGAGATTTTCATCAAGGCCTTTATCATGGTTCGGACGCGTAAATGCAGTTAAAATGGTACTGACACCTAAAATATTATATAAGTTTCAGATGGTCCCCATCCCTCTGCCCGGGTACTATTTCAGAGTGCTACGGAGCCTTATTGCGAAATTTGTCTGGGGAGGCAAAAAACCACGTATTTCTTACGCAACTCTAAGTAGGGGGAAAAAAAAAGGTGGACTTGCGTTGCCCGACTTCAATAGATATTATATAGCTGTAGTGTTAGCACGAGTTATTGATTGGTTTAAGAAGGAATCGGATAAAAGATGGGTAAACATAGAACACAATTTAAGTAACACTAATTTAGGGCACGTTATGTGGAACCCACCTAAATTTAGAGCACTTAGTAGTAATACGGCCGTTTTGACACATAACACTTTTAAATATTGGGACTTGATACACAATAGAAATAAATGGACATATAATTCACCATTGATTTACATGAAAAATAATACATTGTTTGAACCTGGGATGAGGGAGGTGGGGGGGAATTGGTTGAAGGATGATTGTATTCAATTAAAAAATTTTTCGAGTAAAGGGAGAACCCGCACGTTAGCTGAGTTAAGGAAGGAACCAGAGTTATGGGTGATAGATGGTTGGAGGTACCTCCAGCTGTCGCACTTTATAGACAATTACCTAAACCACTGAGAAGTGAAGATGAGTATAGACCGCTTGAGTGGCTCTGTGTGAGGGGGCAATCTGGCGGTGTGATTGCTCAACTATATAGGATTTTGGGAACAGAGACGGAACTGGAGGTGCCTCCTTACATCAAAAGGTGGGAGCAGGAGTTGGGGTCACAATGCAGTAAAGCGCTATTAGAAAAGATCCTGCAGTTGGTACACTGTTCAGCACGAGACATAAGAAGAACGGAAGTTCATTACAAATGTCTTGCAAGATGGTATGCCACCCCAGACAGATTAAGCAAAATGGATAGTTCAAAATTAAGTACCTGCTGGAGGGGGTGTATATGCTTGGGAACCATGGCTCACATGTGGTGGGAATGTCCCACCATTAAGATTTATTGGAAAAAAATCATATCCTTGATTAAAGAGATCACTGAGGAAGAAATAGTAGAGGACCCTTGGGTTTGTCTCTTCCACGGTACGACGATGTCGGTAAAAAGATACCGGTCCTCCTTGGTCCCAATAATGCTCGATGCAGCTAAAAGACAGATCGCCTTGAAATGGCGGGAACTGTCAAATCCAAATATACGAGATTGGCTATTTAACATAAACGAAATATATAATATTGAGTGTTTGGACGAGGGGGAACTGGCACCAGACGAGGAGGAGGAATGGACGGGGAAATGGGCAGGATGGCAAAAATTTAAAAGGTCTTGGAGTTACCTGGAGGAGATAATTAACACAGTATAAATGGCGGAAGCTCAATCGGAGTCTGGCAAGACTTAATTAAGAGGGTGGTCATCCGGCAGTCCTCCTGCAGGAAAGGGGGGAGGGAGGGGTAGGGGTTGGAGGGTCTGGGGTTAATGTGATTAATAAGTGATTCTTGAAATGAAAATGGAAACAGTGTTGGCGGGATATGGTTTTGTATTGATAAAATTATAAATAAAGAATTAAAAAAAAAAAAAAAAATAGCGTTCTGAAGAAAGATTTGGTGTGTAGAAAATTATATGGCAATAGGCAGAACAGTAACATACAGTACATAAAACAAACCGCAAGGGCATGTAAGGCAATATACGACATGTTCGGATGAGCAGGTGTGAAAACCGTTAATCTGATAAGTTTTGCCTTTTACATGAAAGTCTTTCTGGCCATGCATCACAAAGCAGCAGGTTTTGCAGAGGGGCTTGCGCATTGGTACATCCCAGAAATCGCTAAAAAAATGGGTATGTGGTGACCAGGAGGTGGAGGTTTCACCTTAAGTTTACTGGGCGCTACCTTACTTCTTATGTTAGGAGCTTTTCTGTAGGCAAATTGGGGTCTATTTGGCAGGGCAGAAAGAAGATGCTCATCTTGGAGTAATAGGGGCCAATGTTTCTTCACAATATTTTCCATCTGTTTGTGTCGAGAATGGAATTGAGTGATGAAGCATAAGTTGTTCGTCTGAGTGTTGGAACGAGGATGAGAATTTTCTACAAAAGATGCATTTTTATATTGCAGATAAGCTGTTTCTACAAGATTAGCAGGGAAGCCTTTATCCAGAAATTTCTATTTTAGGATTTTACTCTGGATGTCATAGTCCTCACTCAAGGTACAGTTCTTTTTTAGCCGGCAAAACTGGCTCTTAGGTACATTATTCAGCTATAAGGGGTGGTGACAGCTGTTGTAGTGGAGGAACGAATTTCCAGCTGTCGGCTTAGTATAATTTTTTGCATGTATCTCCTTACCAACCCAAAAAAGTCCAAGATCCAGAAAAGCTATTCTATTTTGGTCAATGACAGAGGTGAATGTTAGGCCCATATTATTGGTGTTACAATATGCGGCAAAGTCAGAAAATGTGGGTGCGCTACCACCCCAGATGATGATCACATCATCTATATATCGACCATAAAAGACGATATGAGAGGAAAAGGGGTTATTCTGCCATATGTATTGATATTAGTATTATGTATGATGGTAGGTTTGGTTGGTTTAGAGATGGATGTTTTGTTGGGAGGGGTTATTTTCCGAGGGACAACGGTGGCAAATGGATTAATGTCCATAAGGGATGGAAGGTCGTGAGTGGATCTACGTTTCCAGGAAAAAATCCTGTCACTGCTATAGTCTTTCAATTCCCTACTAAATTTCCCCAACTTTGTTTAATAAGAATGCCATGGATAGTATCAGCAGTGTTTTTTCACAATACATAGATCAGTTCCTCCAGCCACTTGCTCAATCTCTTCAGTCCTACATTAGAGATGGCGTTCACTTGTTAGAGTTCCTATCCATGTACTCTTGGGAGCCCAGTTACCACTGGGCCTCCCTAGATGTACAATCCTTGTACACTTCCATACCACATGAAGTGGGCCTCAATGCCCTACAGTTTTTCTTATGTTAAGATCCCATGCTGAATCCGAGACAAGCCTCTTTCATTGTTGAGGCTACCTCCTTCTGCCTCACACATAATTATTTTAAGTTTGACAATGACTTTTTCCTTCAGGTAAATGGGACAGCTATGGGGCGCATTTTGCACCCTCATATGCCAACCTTACTATGGGGCATTGGGAACATCAACACATATGGCAAAATAACCCCTTTTCCTTTCACAACGTCTTTTATGGTCGATATATAGACGATGTGATCATCATCTGGGATGGTAGCGCACCCACATTTTCTGACTTTGTCGCATATTGTAACACCAATAATATGGGCCTAACATTTACCTCTGTCATTGACCAAAATAGAATAGCTTTTCTGGATCTTGAACTTTTTGGGTTTGTAAGGAGATACATGCAAAAAATTATACTAAGCCAACAGCTGGAAATTGGTTCCTCCACTACAACAGTTGTCACCACCCCTTATGGCTGAATAATGTACCTAAGAGCCAGTTTTGCCGGCTAAAAAAGAACTGTACCTTGAGTGAGGACTATGACATCCAGAGTGAAATCCTAAAAGAGAAATTTCTGGATAAAGGCTTCCCTGCTAATCTTGTAGAAACAGCTTATCTGCAATATAAAAAAGCATCTTTCATAGAAAATTCTCATCCTCGTTCCAACACTCAGACGAACAACTTACGCTTCATCACTCAATTCCACTCTCGACACAAACAGATGGAAAATATTGTGAAGAAACATTGGCCCCTATTACTCCAAGATGAGCATCTTCTTTCTGCCCTGCCAAATAGACCCCAATTTGCAAGGTAGAGCCCAGTAAACTTAAGGTGAAACCCCCTCCTCCTGGTCACCACATACCCACTTTTTTAGCGATTTCTGGGATGTACCAATGCCGCAAGCCCCTCTGCAAAACCTGCTGTTTTGTGATGCATGGCCAGAAAGACTTTCATGTAAAAGGCAAAACTTATCAGATTAAGGGTTTTCACACCTGCTCTTCGGACCATGTCATATATTGCCTTACATGCCCTTGCGCTTTGTTTTATGTAGGATGTACCATCCGGCCACTGTGTAAACGATTTGGTGAACATCGCCGTTTTATCACAGGTGGATTGGACAATCATAGCGTTCCCAAACACTATGTCCAATTTCATGAAAAATCCACAGATGGCCTCAGGGTATGGGTCATTGAGGCAATGCCTAGGGACCTTCCCCCAGCTGAACGTTACAGAAGACTCTGTCATAGGGAAATGTACTGGATCTTCTTATTAAATGTTTTGGCCCCTGGAGGGTTAAATGAGGACTTTGAAGTCAGTTCTATACTCTGATATTTTATGACCAATTATTTACGTGGTTTTACCCGGTTTATAACTTTTAGTGTCCACACCCATTTATGTTATCACCCAGCGTATACGTTCTTGTATATGCTTACACATGTGTATGCAAGCATAAACACAATCTACAAGCCTGCACCACACATTGTCCTATGCATATTTACATGTTATCACTGATTTCCATATATATGCATTTTTCAGGTTTTAACTTTCCATCTATGCTTACACATGTGCGTGCACGCTCAAATACAATCCATAAGTCGGCACAACGCATTGGTTCATGCATATTTATGTTTTATTACCAATTGCCACAGGCTTTCTCTATATATATCCCCTTTTTTAATCCTTTATTTTAATTTTTCAACATTTATCATTCATGCTGTTACTGTTCTGCCTATTGCCATGTAATTTTCTACACACCAAATCTTTCTTCAGAATGCTATTTTTAACCTTTATTTTTAATCCTTAATTTTTAGTTCCACTTTTCATTATGTCCACTTCCTGTTGTTTATTGCTGTACCCGCCCACGGCCAGCCCATCGTCAGTATATATATTACACCCAGTCCGTGCTATGGTCATAGGTTGATAAAGGAATCACTCAGAGTTCCGAAACGCGTCCCTTTCTTATGAGCTCACATCCTCTGCTTTGCGCTGTCTCTCAGTAGTTGACATCACTTCTGGGTCCTTCTCCTCTCCTCGCTGATGACGCCGGCTCCCACAGCGCTCCAGCGTCTCATCCTGCTGCGGACTGTGATAGATCCAGTGATTCACACATCCATTATTCTGAAGACTTTCCTTCGCCGTGACCCCTTCCAATGCTGTTGTTTACAACTTCCATGATGTGCCTGTTTTATTCCTCCATCCTGTAAGTGTTTTTAACCCAGTTGGGATATTAAAACAGTTTTTCTTCTACTCTTAGAGGCGCCTTTTGTTTGTTTATGTTTTCATAGATTTTGCTTCGTTCTGTCAAGCTGCAGCCCTAAGTGTTGAAGATACCTTCATACCAACGCCATCACCAGTATGATTGGACTTTGTGTATAGAGACTTTTAAGATAATGGAGTTTTGAGCGCCCTAATTTCCAACCTTTTTACTATATTCATACCTTGACATGGACTGCAGTTATTCCCTACACAACCAAAACTGCTAAAAACCATGGTATCTTTTTTAACTAAATTGGAAGCTTGCATGAGGAGGAACTCCATATCTTTTATGGTTCAATAAATGTTTATTGATTTTTTTCATAAACATCTCACAGAATGCGAATAGTCAGGAATACAGCAGGGAAACATTTGTGCAAGAAACAAGGGTAGTAAAGTGATTACGCTGTGTCTATGATATTGTTATCTAGCATCAGGTTGCTCTACAATGAGCGAGGCAAAGTATATTCTATAACTTTTAGTATTACACAGATACATGTCCTTAAAGTAACTTTTAACTCCATTTTACATTTTTTTAAAATAAAGCCCTGGCTATGTTTAACTACCAAATGCCTGCTATAACTATTACAGTTTTGGTGAGAAAAGCCTCTTCTGTGCCCCTCTCTGAATTATTTTTAAAGCATTACTTGAGACAAAAGATCCATTACAATGGACATGTTGAATGTGAAGAATACAGAGGTGGACTGCAGTCTGTAGGATTAAAAATATTACAGCTCCATACGCCATTCTCCTACAATCTGGATCAGCTGTGTCCAACGAATGAAGGAGAAACAACCCCCACCTTTTATTTTTTCTCTGGACCATATTTTCCCCAAGTCTTGATCCTGGTGCTCCAAGTCTAGCAAGACCGCTCTGACAGAACATTTTATAAAGCAGGGGAAGCTCTTGGGAACAGGAGAGGTGAACCCAGAGTTGGGCTTTGTTGATGTTAATGGATGCCTGAAGTGATACTAAACTCTGGTTAAAAAATAAACCTATTCAAGTTTATATTCCTAGCTTGGAAAAGTAGCCTCTACTGCTCTCTGCCTCCTTCAAAACTCCAAATTCCTAGAGGTTGCTCTACAATGAGCGAGGCAAAGTATATTCTATAACTTTTACTATTACACAGATACATGTCCTTAAAGTAACTTTTAACTCCATTTTACATTTTTTAAAAATAAAGCCCTGGCTATGTTTAACTACCAAATGCCTGCTATAACTATTACAGTTTTGGTGAGAAAAGCCTCTTCTGTGCCCCTCTCTGAATTAGTTTTAATGCATTACTGGAGACAAAAGATCCATTACAATGGACATGTTGAATGTGAAGAATACAGAGGTGGACTGCAGTCTGTAGGATTAAAAATATTACAGCTCCATACACCATTCTCCTACTATCTGGATCAGCTGTGTCCAACGAATGAAGGAGAAACAACCCCCGCCTTTTATTTTTTCTCTGGACCATATTTTCCCCAAGTCTTGATCCTGGTGCTCCAAGTCTAGCAAGACCGCTCTGACAGAACATATTATAAAGCAGGGGAAGCTCTTGGGAACAGGAGAGGTGAACCCAGAGTTGGGCTTTGTTGATGTTAATGGATGCCTGAAGTGATACTAAACTCTGGTTAAAAAAGAAACCTATTCAAGTTTATATTCCTAGCTTGGAAAAGTAGCCTCTATTGCTCTCTGCCTCCTTCAAAACTCAAAATTCCTTTTTTTTTTTTTACTGCTGTGATCTGACTTCCTGTTAGAGGGTGTCTACGTTCATTTTCCATGGTCCCACTGTATATAGGAATTGCCTAGAAAACAGCGTAGGCTGTAAAAACAAATACTTTTATTTCCCATAAACTGTTGGAGGCAGCACAATTCCCATCTAGTATCGTTAGATACCACTATACAATAATAATTGCATAATGACCGTTATGAAAATTCAAATGAAAAAAGTGAAATAACAACAAATAACCTAAGATTGTATTAGCTGCAAGGGAGTGTCATATAGTCCAACTGATAATGGGGCTAAAAGTTCTTGACAGATTCTCCTGCTGGGTGTCATAAAAATCTCTCCATCAAGCATGTAAAGTTCAGTTCCCAAGGGCAAGAGCAATACAAGTACAGTGGTAGGTCTGATGAAAGCCTTTACAGTACCTTGTCTTGTGACCTTCAGCTCTACTTTGCCATCATTACTAGGAGTGAGTCTCATGGGCCAGGTAATTCCCTCTGCATGCTGGTTCTTGACCAGGAAGAAGTGTCCAGATTGTAGATTTGAATTGACTTCTGGATAAATCTGTGAGTTCTTGTCATGGTCTAGAAGACTGAAAAAGTCAGAGGCAAATCCTTCTGCAGGACACAGCAGGAACCCAGGTCCTGTTGACCAGGTAGAATCTGCCAAAGCATTTGTAGACACTGGCTTAGTGACAAATCTGCAGGATTAATGTCCAGTGGAACATAATGCCCTTGTTCAGTCTTGGAGGATTTTTCAATCCTTTCCACTCAATTGCTGACATAGACATAGAAGTATTTTGTGTGGTTGCATATGTAGCCCAGAACAACCTTGCTGTCTGTGTCGAATTTGACGTAATCTATCTCAATGTCTAGCTCACGCAGTATGAAGTCTGCTATTTCCACAGCTAGCATAGTCCCACAAAGTTCAAGCCTAAGAATTATATGCTTACACCTAGGTGCTAACTTGGCTTTGCCAAAGAGAGACCCAGCGTGAGTTTGATTACAAGAGACTATTACCTTGAGGTAGGCAACAGTTGTTATGGCCTCAGTGGATGCGTCTGAGAAAATATGAATTTCCTTTCTCTGAATTGCAGCAAGGGAAACAGAAGTGTAGCAACTGGTATGTGAATCTCATCTAAGGCATGTAGAGATTGTTTCCAAGACTCCCATTTTGATAATTTGTCAGTTGCTAGCAAAGAGTCCAAGTCCTTATTCTCTGATAACTGTTTCAGTAAGGATTTGCCTTGTATGGTAATAGGAGCTACAAATCCCAGTGGATCATATAAGCCAGGGCTAAAAAAAGTAATGTCCTGAGCTACTAGCCATGCCTTAAGAGTTACTAGCCACCAGTTGCTCCACCCAACCCCTACCCTGCTCCGCCTCTAATTCTGCCACTAAACCCTCCCTTGTAATATTTCTCATAAAATTACACTGTTAAATGTTGCCCTGCACAAGTGTGAACAAGCCCTTACATCAGTGTCCTCAGCCCCCCCCATCACATTACAGACCCCCTTTTACATCACAGAACCCTTTTTACATCACAGACCCCCCTTTAAGTGCCCTCAGTCCCTCTTCACAGCACATCCTCCTTTAACATCACAGACTGCCCCATTACAGACCCCCCATCAGAGACTGACCCATTAGAGACCCCCCCATTACAGACCAATCCATCACAGTCCCCCATCACAGCCTGACCCATAAAGGACCATCCCATCAAAGCCTGACCCATCACAGACCCCCCTTTTACAGACCATCCCATCACAGATCCCCCTCATCACAGATCCCCTCATCACAGACTCCCTTCATCACAGACCATCCCATCACGGATCCCCCCTATCATAGCCCCCTTTCCATCACAGATCCCTCTCTATTACAGACCCCTCTCCATCACAGATCCCCCCATCACAGACCCCTCTCAATCACAGATACTCCCCTCATCACAGACTATCCCATCACAGATCCCCTTCCATCACAGACCCCTCTCTATCACAGATCCCCCTCTATCACAGACCCCTCTCCATCACAGATTCCCCTTCACCCCAGACCCCTCTCATGATAGTTTCCCCCATAACAGACCCCTCTCCATCACAGATCCCCACCCCAGACCCCCCTCATGACAGATCCCCCCCATCACAGACCCCTCTCCATCACAGCCCCCCCCCCACCCCAGACCCCCCCTCATCACAGACACCCCTCATCACAGACCATCCCATAGCAGATCTCCCCCATCATAGATCCCTCTACATCACAGATCCCCTCTATCACAGACCCCTCTCCATCACAGATACTCCCCTCATTACAGACCATCCCATCACATATACCCCTCTATTACAGACCCCTCTCCATCACAGATCCCCCCCTGTCCATCACAGATCCCCCCATCACAGTCCTCTCTTCATCACAGATACTCCCCTCATCACAGACCATCCCATCACAGATCCCCCTCTATCACAGACCCCTCTCTATCACCGATCCCCCTTTATCATAGACTCCTCCAGCACAGATGCCCACTACCCGAGACCCCCACTCGTGACCTATCCCCCCATCCCCGACCCCTCTCCATCACAGATACTCCCCTCATCACAGACCATCCCATCACAGATCCCCCTCCATTACAGACCCCTCTCCATCACAGATCCCCCTGTTTTACAGACCCCTCTCCATCACAGATCCCCCAGCCCAGACCCCCTCATGACAGATCCCCCATCACAGACCCCTCTCCATCACAGATCCCCACCAACCCCAGACCCCCCTCGTGACAGATCCCCCTATCACAGACCTCTCTCCATCACATATCCTTCACCCCCACCCCGGACTGCCCTAATCACAGACTCCCCTCACCACAGACCATCCCATCACAGATCCGCTCCTATCACAGACCCCTCTCCATCACAGATCCCCCCATCACAGACCATCCCATCACAGATCCCCCTCTATCACAGAGCCCTCTCCATCACAGACCCCTCTCCATCACAGATCCCCCCCACCCCAGATCGCTCTAATCAGAGATTCCCCCATCACAGACTCCCCTCATCATAGACCATCCAATCACAGATCCCTCTCCATCACAGACCATCCCATCACAGATCCCCCCATCTCAGACTTCCTTCATCACAGACCTCCCTCATCACAGACCCCTCTCCATCACAGATCCCCCCCTACCCAAGACTCTCCTCATGACAGACCCCTCTCCATCACAGACTCCTCTCGCAGATCCCTCTCTATCACAGACCCCACTCTATCACAGATCCCTCTCCATCACAGATCCCCCCATTACAGACTCCCCTCATCACAGACCATCCAATCACAGATCCTCCATCACAGACTCCACTCATAACAGACTCCCCTCATCACAGACTGCCCTTATCACAGATCCCCCCCATCACAGATCCCCCATCACAGACTCCTCTCATCACAGACTATCCCATCACAGACTCCCCTCATCACAGATCCTCCCATCACAAACTCCTCTCATCACAGACCATCCCATCACAGATATCTCTCATTATAGATCCCCCTCCCCATCACAGGCCATCCCATCACAGACAGTGAAAGGTAGGTGATTGATTGCTGGGACCGCCCCGCTGCCTAGTAACTAATCACCCGCTTCTTAACTTGAAAAGACTCCCCTTATCGCAGATCCCTTCCCCATCACAGACTCCTCTTGCAGATCCCTCTCTAACACAGATAAGGATGAGCCAAACACCCCCCGGTTCAGTTCACAGCAGAACATGCGAACAGGCAAAAAATTTGTTTGAACACGCGAACACCGTTAAAGTCTATGGGACACGAACATGAATAATCAAAAGTGCTCATTTTAAAGGCTTATATGCAAGTTATTGTCATAAAAAGTGTTTGGGGACCTGAGTCCTGCCCCAGGGGACATGTATCAATGCATAAAAAAGTTTTAAAAATGGCCGTTTTTTCGGGAGCAGTGATTTTAACCACTTTAAGACCTGGCCTCTTTTTTAGATGTGGTGTTTACAAGTTAAAAACAGGTTTTTTTTTGCTAGAAAATTACTTAGAATCCCCAAACATTATATATTTTTTTAAAATATCCTAGAGAATAAAATGGCGGTCGTTGCAATACTTTCTGTCACAGCGCATTTGCACGGTGGTCTTACAAGCGCACTTTTTTTTTTTTAAATACACTTTTTTGAATTAAAAAAAAGACAACAGTAAAGTTAGCCCAATTTTTTTATATATTGTGAAAGATAATGTTACGCCGAGTAAATTGATACCCAACATGTCACGCTCGTGGAATGGCGACAAACTTTTACCCTTAAAAATCTCCATAGGCGACATTTAAAAAATTCTACCAGTTGCATGTTTTGCGTTACAGAGGAGGTCTATGGCTAGAATTATTGCTCTCGCTCTACCGATCACGGTGATACCTCACATGTGTGGTTTGAACACTGTTTTCATATGCGGGTGCTACTCACGTATGCGTTCACTTCTGCACGCGAGCTCAGCGGGACGGGGCACGTTTAAATTTTTTTTTTTCTTATTTATTTTACCTTTTATTTTTTTATTTTTACACTGTTTTAAAAAAAAAATGTGTCACTTTTATTCCTATTACAAGGAATGTAGACATCCCTTGTAATAGAAAAAACCATGACAGGACCTCTTAAATATGAGATCTGGGGTCAAAAAGACCTCAGATCTCATATTTACACTAGAATGCAAAAAAATAAACAAATAAAAATAGTCATTTAAAAAGATTAAAAAAATAAAATGGCCCTTTAAGAGCTTTGGGCGAAAGTGATGTTTTGACATCGCTTCCACCCTGCAGTGTCATAGAGACTCATCTCCATGTCAGCCCAGGGAACAGACCCGATCGCCTCCGCCGCTGCCGATGGCTCCGGTAAGCGGCAGAGGGCACCGGATCGCGGCAGAAGGGGGGGACCCTCTCCCACTGCTGATAAAAGTGATCTCACGGCAAATCCGCCGCAGAGACCACTTTTATCTTGTACCGGACGGCCGGCTGAACACGGGGATACCAGGGTTATGGCAGCTATCTGCTGCCATAACAACGATATCCGTCCTCAAAGTAGGGACGTACATTGGCGTGTGGCGGTCTGGAAGTGGTTAATAATGCTTAAATTGATACAATAAAAGTGAAATATTTCTTTAAATTTCATACCTTGGGGGTGTCTATAGTATGCCTGTAAAGTGGCGCATGTTTCCCGTGTTTAGAACAGTCTGAGAGCAAAATGACATTTCTAAAGGAAAAAAAGTAATTTAAAACTACTCGCGGCTATAATGAATTGTCGGTCCTGGCAATACAGATAAAAGAAGTCATTGAAAAAAACGGCATGGGATCCCCCCAGTCCATTACCAGTCCCTTTGGGTCTGGTATGAATATTAACCACCTCAATACTGGGCACTTTCACCCCCTTCCTACCCAAGCCATTTTTCAGCTTTCATCGCTGTCGCATTTTGAATGACAATTGCGCGGTCATGCAACGCTGTACCCAAACAACATTTTTATAATTTTTTTCCCACAAATAGAGCTTTCTTCTGGTGGTATTTGATCACCTCTGCGGTTTTTATTTCTTGCGCTATAAACAAAAGAAGAGGGACAAGTTTGAAAAAACACAATATTTTTTACTTTTTGCTATAATAAATATCCAAATTTTTTTTTTTTAAAACAAATTTCTTCCTCAGTTTAGGCCGATATGTATATTTTTGGTAAAAAAAATCGCAGTAAGCATATATTGATTGGTTTGCGCAAAATTTATAGCATCTACAAAATAGGGGATAGTTTTATAGCATTTTTATTTATTTATTAATTTTTTTTACTAGTAATGGCGGCGATGGGACACACCATCGGTCTCCTCTTCTCTGACAGCACGTGGATCTGTGTGTTTACACGCACAGATCCCTTGTCCTGCTCAGTTACTTGGCAATTGCGGGTGCCCGGTGGACATCGCGGCAGCCGGACAAGCGCATCGGGTCCACGTCCTGTTAGAGGAGAGGAGACTGATGGTGTGTCCCTTGTACATAGGCACACCGATCGGTCACCTCCCCCAGTCAGTCCCCTCGTAGCCCGGGAAGGCGATCACGTCATATGATGGCGGCCCAGAACAATAGCTGCCTCATCCCACCGTCATATGACAGTGGGCGGGTGGCTATTGGTTAAGGGGAACCCCGAACCAAAACTTAAAAAAAAAAATTGTGTGGGGGTTCCCCCAAATTCTATAACAGGCCCTTCAGATCTGGTATGGATATTAAGGGGAACCCCACGCCAAAGTTAAAAAAAAAAATGGCATGGGGTCCCCCTCAAAATCCGTACCAGACCCTGGTATGGATTTTAAGGGGAACCCCATGCCAACATTTAAAAAAAAATGGCGTGGGAGCCCCCCCAAAATCCATACCTGACCCTTATCCGAGCACGCAACCTGGCATTTACGTAACCGGGTGACCCTGCCCCCCCTCTGACGCCCCAGGAAAGCCATAGGGATATCCCCGTGCATCAGAGGGGGGCAGGGTCACCCAGGGAACGTCACGGTGTGGCCCTGCCCTCAGTTATAAAAGAACTGTCAAAGCGAAGACGCGTCATATGGCGGGAGCCTCCCATGGAGGTGGGTCGGTCGCGTTTTTTTTTTTTTTTCTTTTTCGGCCCGTCGGCAGAGCAAGAGAAGAAGACTTTGTGGGACTTTTAATTTTTTTATTTTTTAATAAAAGGACTTGTCCCAAGCCGTGTCTTGTCATTTTTACCATTTTGACACTTTTTTGTGAAATGGTAGGGGTACATTTGTACCCCGTTACCATTTCACACAGAGGGGGAGGCCGGCATCTGGGGGTCCCCTTGTTAAAGGGGCTTCCAGATTCCGATAAGCCCCCCGCCCGCAGACCCCCTCAACCACCAGGCAAGGGTTGTGGGGATGAGGCCCGTGCTTTGGGGGCTTCCCCATGTTGAGGGCATGTGGCCTGGTGCGGCTCAGGAGGGGGGGCGCTCTCTTGTCCCCACCTCTTTTCCTGTGGCCTGCCAGGTTGCGTGCTCGGATAAGGGTCTGGTATGGATTTTTGGGGGGCCCCCACACGATTTTTTTAAAAATTTTGGTGCGGGGTTACCCTTAAAATCCATACCAGGTCTGGTATGGATTTTGAGGGGGACCCCCACACCATTTTTTTTTTTATTTTGGCGCGGGGTTCCCCTTAATATCCATACCAGACCTGAAGGGCCTGATATGGAATTTGGGGGGACCCTCAAGCAATTTTTTTTTTTAATTTTGGTTTGGGGTTCCCCTTAATATTCATACCAGACCCAAAGGGACTGGTATGTTCTGCTCAGTTACTGTAATCCCATGCCGTTTTTTTTAATGACTTCTTTTATCTGTATTGCCGGACCCGACAATTCATTATAGCCGCGAGTAGTTTTAAATGACTTTTTTTCTTTTAGAAATGCCATTTTGCTCTCAGACTGTTCTAAACATGGGAAACATGCACCACTTTACAGGCATACTATAGACATCCCCCAGGTAAGAAATTTAAAGGAACATTTCACTTTTATTGTTTCACTTTAAGCATTATTAAAATCACTGCTCCCAAAAAAAACGGCCATTTTTAAAACTTTTTTTTGTATTGATACATGTCCCCTGGGGCAGGACCCGGGTCCCCAAACACTTTTTATGACAATACTAAGCATATAAGCCTTTAAAATTAGCACTTTTGACTTCTCCCATAGACTTTTAAAGAGTGTTCCGCGGCTTTTGAATTTGCCGTGAACACCCCAAATTGTTCGCTAATTGGCGAATAGGCGAACACCCGATGTTCGAGTAGAACTTGCATTCGTCTCAAACATCAGGCTCATCCCTAATAACAGACCCCTCTCTGTCACAGATCCCTCTCCATCACAGACTCCCCTCATCACAGACCATCCAATCACAGATCCCCCATCACAGACTCCCCTCATAACAGACTCCCCTCATAACAGACTCCCCTCATCACAGATCCCCCATCACAGACTCCTCTCATCACAGACCATCCCATCACAGATCTCTCTCATTACAGATCCCCCTCCTCATCACAGGCCATCCCATCACAGACAGTAAAAGGTAGGTGATTGATTGCTGGGACCTCCCTGCTGCTTTGTAACCAATCACCCGCTTCTTAACTTGAAAAGTCCCAGCCTTTGTCCGGACCTGCCATGTTTCCATTCTTGTGTGAATAAGGTAGGGGATGGGGGAGTGCTGCAAACTTATGGAAAGGACAGACCTGCTGCGCCAGGAGGAGGAAAGCTGTTCATCTGATCTGGAAACTGGTTTGTCTGTAGAGCTAAGTTGAAAGACAAAAGAGTACTTCAACAAGTTATACTGTAAGCCCAGACTTCTCTGTACAGGTGGGTTATCGATTCCCAGAATTAAAGTGGATCTTTAACCCCGCCCCCCCCCTTTTTTTTTTTTAAGACAGGCCATACATTATACTTTTTTTTTTTTTCATTCAACCAGCAGGTTAACTGAAAAAAATTGGAGTGGATGAGGGAATTAATCCTGCTGTGCTATTGTGTTCTCATGGCAGGGAGCCTTCCCCACCATCAGTACATAATGATCGTTCGTGTGGAGGAGGCAATGATCATTCAGAAAAAAACAGACAGGGTGGCTGTACAGAAGTTTATTCGATTGATGGACTTTTGAGGTTGGCTTTAGAAAACATACCTTGTGAACATTGCAGCAGGTCGATGTTTTCCTCATTTGCGGGTAAAGCGTTTAGTCCATTGTCAACATAGAAGGCTCTCTCAGTAAAATATCAAACGTCTGCTACATTCTTCCTTGCATCAAGAGCAGTCCATCGTAAGCTGTATGTTGCAGCAGCAGGGGAGGGACTGTTACTGAAGACATGCACCTACATGCAGTATTCAATTACTTTATTGTTTGTGTCATTGTCACAGTGCAACAGAAACCTGAGGAAGTTCCTATGGTCTTTTCATACAATAAAGCAATGAAACATGAGTTCAACGTCAGCTGTAATGGTTAATGGCTCTTTTCTGAACCTCATAAGTACTCCTATAAGGTTGGTTAAATTAGGACCTGTGAGAAAAATGACATTCAGTGATATGCCTTGATACTTGGCACTGGAGTTGAACACAACCCTGATTTTTTTTCCGGCTTACATGGGTGATACACTTCAAAGAAAGAGAGATAACAGAGCTTGCCATGTTCTTGTACTGGTGGAGCAAGCTCAGTATGACCATTGTTGAATATGTTCTTCATAAAGGCAACAACATGGTGTTTCATTGCAAGCCCCTTCTTTAGTGTTTGCTGGAGTGAGACGCATCTACACAAGACCTGCTCAGGACTGTGGGGAAGCTTGACTCTTACAGCACAAATGAGTAAGGGTGAAAGCCAGCTGTTGGAGTCATCCATGAAGAATTAATTGCCCATAAATTCTCTGTCCTCATCTGACAGGGCTATTTGTCATCAGGTTTAGTACAAAACACTGTGCTCCTAAATTGTCATCACAGAAGATAGGAGTGACATTGGGCACTTGAGTGGCATCTTCATAGTGGTGAGGGCACAGTTCAAAATGAGGAGTTGACCTCAGATGGATTGGGTATTTTGTCCAAACATTATTACTGAGCCTAGATCAAGTCTTTGTGCATATGGGCCATTGTCAGGACCATTGCACTCCTGGCACACCTGATGTACTCTAAAAATGTCTCTTCCCAGCAAAACTAAAATTTCAGCATTCGTGTCCATAGCAGGAATTTGATCGGCCAGGTACCTGGGGAATGATAATATGCAGCTTTCAGAGTAAGAATCTCATCCCTGTTTTGCCATGGGCGGAATTTTTCAGGGAGACGGCGCCGTCCCAGAGGCAACTGTGCTATAGCTGAATGATGGCTACAGCGCAGCCATCCAGTTCTGGGAGGGCATATATTAACGTCCTCCCATAAACACGCCTGGTGCGGCACGCTCTGTGAGCCTCAACAGTGCCCATCAGTATTGCTCGTCAGTGCCAATCAGTTCTGCCAATCAGTGACGACTATCAGTGCCCTTGAGTGTTGCTTATTTGCGCCCATCAGTGCCAACTATCAATGCCCTTCAGTGCCTCCTATTAGTCCCCATCAGTGCCGCCTATCAGTGCCCATCAGTGGCGCATATCAGTGCAGCTTCATCAGGGCTGCCTCATCCTCTGCACTGCTGACCCTGTCCTATCTCCTGCTAACCCCATCCTCTACCCCATTGACCACATATGTGGCACTTGGGCAAATCATGCCTCAGGGTCTGATGAGGAAGCCACAGCTGTTCATTGTGAACGGATGCAGCTTTCTCATCAGACCCTAAAGGAACCGTATACCGCGGCTGGGATGGAACAAATTTAGATGGGGGGGGGGGGCGCGTAGGATTTTAGTCTTGCATAGAACAGCCAAAACCAAAATACACCACTGGTTGTGGGGTAATTTATCACATTCAATTAATATTGGCAAGGGTATGTGCATATTTCCTTTGGTCAAAGAGACCATGTACCCATTAACCCTCACGAAAGTCTCTACGTGACCAGAACAGGTGCTGAGAATATATGGTGCTGCATGTCCCTTTATGCCAAACAACATCTTATAGAATTTTGGTTAACTGTAACCAGAGATTTGTTGCTTTGCTCATCTAATTTGGCATATTATCCTGGTAGATTTTCTGGTTGCCCCTCAGGGTATATCTTTAGTAGTCATACTTTGGCACAACATCTGAAGTTGGAATATTTCCCACAGACTTCACTACAAGAAACGGTTGGTGCAGTTGAAACATGACCTTGTGGCTCCTCCCCATGGTTTAAGACAAGGCTGGATGTACCTGGATACTGTGGATCATCAGTAGGTGCGGTACGATGCCAAACTGTAACACAATCTGAATTACTAGTTTCTCCTGTTGCTTGTTGTGGGGCTTTCAACCTTGCCAGGGCAGCTGCATCCTCTACCATTTGCAGAATATTTATTTGGGTCTCCATCTCTACCTCTGGTATTTCCATTTAAGACTCCATCTCTGCCTTTCCTATTTCTAATTGAGTCTTTTATCCTTGAAGAAGTCCCCTTTGAGTTTCTGTCTCTGCTTGTTTAATTTTAATTTGAGTTGTCTTCTTTGCTTCTTTTATTGCAAAGTATTTTTGCACTTTAGCTGCTTCTGTGTTTGCATTAGTCTCTGTAAGTTTGTCACTTAAAGAGGAGCTCCAGTCTCCCAAAAAAAAAAGAAAAGGCAGCAGCTACAAATACTGTAGCTGCTGACTTTTAATATAAGGACACTTAGCTGTCCAGGGATTCTTTATTTGGCTTCAGGTGCAGGCACCGGCGTTGTAAGTAAGAGAAACCAGCAGTGAAGCCTTCCGGCTTCCTACAGTTTCCTACTGTGCATGCACAAGTCATGCTACGCTTTGTGACTGGTCCCGCAGTCTTCTGGGACCTGTGATCTACATGCTTGTAGATCGCTGCGACAACTTGAGGTCTAACAGATTGTTGGAGAGCTCACCTCTAATAGTTACATAGTTTTCTCTGAGCTTCTGAGAGATGGTTTTATGGTGTGTTTGGGTTTTACACTCTGCACTGCAATATCTGTAGAATCTGCTCCCTGTATGGTTCAGAAGCATTATGTACTTGCTTTGCTTCAGCAATAGGAGAGTGCATAGAGCCTTGTCTAGACATTTTGTACTTCACTGAAAATAGGTGCTGTCTCTTTAGCAAGATGAAGAGTGAATTAGACAGGCAGGGCGACACAGTTCAATGAATAGAAACAGTTTTAAGCGCTCTCAGAAGAAATGTAGGACCCTTGTGTGATCATGTGCTCTCACAAGATGGTCATATATTCATTTCTACATTATATTTCAATTATTTCTATCCTACTCCTATTAAAGTAGTTGTAACCTTGAATGCTGTACTTGTACCTAAAGGCAGGGCTTTTTTTCAGGGGGAACTTGGTGGAACTCGGTTCCACCACCTCTGGCTCAGACCCTTGGGGGGGCCTGCTGACCACAATCACTTGTAAACACAGAAGTCCGGTTTCTGTGTTTACAAGTGACAGCTCTGCACTCTGTATGTAACCGCCCTGAACTCTGCCCTGTGTATGTAATGCAATCTTGGTATTTAATGCCCCTTTAGAACCCTCCTACTGTTTGTGAAATTTGCCTGACCACACCCACTATTTGATGTGATTTGGAGGGTGTGTGTTGGGTGGATGGGTTTTGGGGGGTCATGGTTGAGTTCCAGCACCTATTGTTTGAGAAAAAAAGCCCTACCTAAAGGTAAGGCTATAATAAGGCTTACCTATGAGTACTGTAAATATCTCCTAAACATGCGCCATTTAGGAGATATTTACTATATATGCAGCCAATGACGTCATTGGCGCATTCGCTCTGAAGGAACGGCCACCCTTCAGAATCAGAGCTCAGGTAAATATTAGGGGGCTGGGGGGGGGGGGGGGCTGATAATGCAGATCAAAAACCTTCTGCCTTTACAACCATGTTCACTGAAATCTGTGACACGTATTCACTATGTTCTGTGGGCAGGCATTGCTGTGTCACACATTTCACAGAGCCTGCCTTCTGAACTACAGAGGTACTGAGAGGAGGAGTTTCAGGAGGCGGAGTGAGTACAGGAATCACTGCTTGCAGGCAGCAAGATACTATGGGATATGTAGTCCTTAGAAATGGAAAGTAAACAGCAGAGAAGAAGCTGTAAAGCATGCAGGCGATCCAGGAAGTTGTGGAAAGAGATGGCCAGCAGACAGGCAGCACTCATAACATGAAAGTAAGCTTATGTTGAATTATCAAAAATTACTATTGTTTGTATTGTTATTACAATGTTGATGTTATAAAATGAAATAACCCATTGTCCTTTATGGGGAGGTGGATATCAGTGGATATGTGTCCGCTGACATCTGATCCGACAAAATCTGCTGAAAACAGACGTATGGCGATACATTCGCCATCCGTCCAGTGGGTCAGATGAAAATGCTGTCTGTTTTTATCCAATCTCCCCATAGAGGGCAGTGGGACTCTAACAGGTCCATCTCAGCACAGTGAGCAGAGACGAACCTGTGAGCAAGCGGAGTCTGTCAAAACGGATACGGCCTGTGTAAAAGGGGCCTTATGGAGTTCAAGGAGAACAGACTTTGCTACATTTCCAGAGCTCCAACTCTGCACCTTCCAGTCTCAGCTTCTCAGCTCCTTCAGCTGCAGAGCACTGGAATGTAGTAATAGCTACCTGCCCCCCACCCACCCCCACGGAGCTCCATAAACCTGTCTGTCAGGAAATGTTCCATCCGCTGGTAATATCTGTTATTCGGCATGCAGTACTGAGGTCCACCAGCAGGTGTCTCCTGGCAGTTTGGAACTGTCAGGAGAGCTTTTCCCTGTTAATGTTATGTCATCTTTGGGCCGCAGTACTGGCGTTCACCAGCGGATGGATCCTGGCAGTATGGAGCAGGTATTCCCCTCTGCAGACAGGTGTCAATGACGTTAATTAGCAGAGCTGCAGTATAAATACCTGGCAATTGCACACTTATGTTGCCCTGGTATTGTCCTTGAGCCCTGATCTGCATCCTGTTACCCTGATCCTGTAGCCTGATCCTGTAACCTGAACCCGAACCCTGATTCCTGGAACCTGTTGATCCTGTTTCCTGTCCGTTACCTGAACCCTGAACCCTGGACTCTGGACTCTGAGCCTTGTACCTGACCCGTCCCTCCTGTGATCCATCCATCCTCTCTTGTCCTGTTTATCTCCCTTCCCAGCTACTGATTCCGTGTTTATGACCCCGGCCTGGCTTGACTACGATTCTGGTACTCCCTCTTGCTACATATGCTGGTTGGTTTTATATCACTGATTGTTCGGTTGTTCACTTGTATTTGTGGTGTGTTCACATATGCATTTTCCTTAATAAACTTACTTTCACCTATTTATGTCTGGTTCACTCTGTTGCGGTCACACAGTTCTGGTCACATCTGGTTTATGACACTGTCACATGTAAATAAAAGAAATAGGTCCATGAGGTGTCATGAACCCTGCTGGATTTAACTCATAGTATGCCTGCACATTTTACAAAGTGACTGAATTCCTGGAAATCAGCTTGAAGTTTATGTATGCAAATTTTTACATACCCACATTGATCCAATTGGGACTAATGTAACTAAGTACAGTATATTCACTTGACCTCCAGAAGATTTACCTTGCGTTACTTTTACTGACGATTGCGTGGTCATGTAACGCTATACACAAATGAAATTTATATAACTTTTTTCTCACTAATAGAGCTTTCTTTTGGTGGTATTTCATCATCACTAGGTTTGTTATTTTTTGCGCTATAAAGAAAAGAAAAACAATTTTTTGAAAAAAAAAACAATATTTTTTACTTTCTGCTATAAAACATACCCAATAAAAAAAAATGTAAAAATCAAATGTCTTCATAAATTTAGGCCAATACATATTCTCCTACATATTTTTGGTAAAAAAATCCCAATAAGCGTATATTGATTGGTTTACGCAAACGTTATAGCGTCTACAAACTATGGTATGTATACTGGAATTTATTTTTTATGTATACTAGTAATGGAGGCGATCAGTGACTTTTAGCAGGACTGTGACAGTATGGCAGGCAGTTTGACACTAACTTTGTAGGAGCCAGTTACACTAATACAGTGATCAGCGCTAAAAATATGCACTGTCACTGTACTAATGACACTGGCTTGGAATGGGGTAACATCTAGGGCGATCAAAGGGTTAAATGTGTGCCTAACAGCGCTTGGTGTGTTTACTGTGAGGTGCTTTTAGTAAGGAATGCGCCGGTTTTTATTCCCTGCTATGCAGGGAAACAAAAACCGCCACATCCCCAATGAGAGGACAGAGCTCTGTATTGTTTACATTGACAGAGCTCTGTCCTGTCTTCCTCCTCATCGATCAGCTGGTGCTGGCGGTCAGTCATTGTCCGCGCACGCCAGCTACCTACAAGTGCTAGATCATGTACTAGATACGAGATTCAGCCCAGGAGAATCACTCTGCCTCCGTACTCGTACATGAGGCGGTCGGTAAGCGGATATACCATACCTGTGGGATCCACATGGAAGCTGGAAATCACTGTAGTAGGCATTGTTACTATAAAGATCTACACCAGCTTCTGGATCCTGTTGTCCATTTGTTCAGTAGGGTCCGAGGGCAGAAAGTGTACTATTGAATGTGTTTTTACCATAGGTGGATTAATCTTCGCATTGCAGTTCCCGCCAATGAAATGAAAGTTCTGATCCTCTCTTTTATATTAATCCGGCAGAGCAGGCTGGAACTTTAATATAATTGCCAAGAACCGAGATGTGTGGATTACATTGTCTGTGCCCGTAAATCATGAAATAGTCCCATTTCTGCCCCGGAACTCCTGCAAAACATTTGAGGAAGAACCACTGCACTGCAACCACGGGCATTTCACACAGATGCGATGCGGCCCCATTCAGTTGAATGGTTTGAGCTTGGTGGGTGGTAAGTTTCCTAAGAACACGGCATGGGAGATCATTTTTTTTCCAAGCCGTGGTACAATTTAATGGGTAGCAGTTTGTCAGGGCAGTAAAAACACAGCCCAACAGTACATCTTTACTACCCCCAAACCACAAATGTTAATGTGACCGTATTGACTGTGGCAATGCAAATGTTAATAGGCAAGACGCTGTAACCTATTGCCACAGGAGGCTGCACTATGTACATTACCTATTCCTGACCCCTGAACTATGTACTTTACTGACTCCTGACCTCTGCACCAAATGCATTACCCACTCCCGACCCCTGAAATATGTACATTACCCACTCCTAACCCCTGAACTATGTACATTACCCACTCCCGACCCTTGAACTATGTACATTACACACTCCCGACCCCTGAACAACGTACATTACCCACTCCCGACCCTTAACTATGTACATTACCCACTCCCGACCCCTGAACTATGTACATTACCCACTCCCGACTCCTGAACTATGTACATTACCTACTCCCGACCCCTGAACTATTTACATTACCCACTCCTGACCCCTGAACTATGTACATTGCCCACTCCCGAAACCCCTGAACTATTTACATTAGCCACTCCTGACCCCTGAACTATTTACATTACCCACTCCTGACCCCTGAACTATGTACATTACCCACTCCCGACCCCTGAACTATTTACATTACCCACTCCTGACCCCTGAACTATTTACATTACCCACTCCTGAGCCGTGAACTATGTACATTACCCACTCCTGACCCCTGAACTATGTACATTACTCACTCCCGAAACCCCTGAACTATTTACATTACTCACTCCCGACCCCTGAACTATTTACATTACCCACTCCCGACCCCTGAACTATTTACATTACCCACTCCCGACCTCTGAACTATGTACATTACCCACTTCTGACCCCTGAACTATGTACATTACTCACTCCGGACCCCTGAACTATGTACATTACCCACTCCCGACCCCTGAACTATGTACATTACCCATTCCCGACCCCTGAACTATTTACATTACCCACTCCCGACCCCTGAACTATGTACATTACCCACTCCCGACCCCTGAACTATTTACATTACCCACTCCCGACCCCTGAAATATGTACATTACCCACTCCCGACCCCTGAAATATGTACATTACCCACTCCTAACCCCTGAACTATGTACATTACCCACTCCCGACCCTTGAACTATGTACATTACACACTCCCGACCCCTGAACAACGTACATTACCCACTCCCGACCCTTAACTATGTACATTACCCACTCCCGACCCTTGAACTATGTACATTACCCACTCCCGACTCCTGAACTATGTACATTACCTACTCCCGACCCCTGAACTATTTACATTACCCACTCCTGACCCCTGAACTATGTACATTGCCCACTCCCGAAACCCCTGAACTATTTACATTAGCCACTCCTGACCCCTGAACTATTTACATTACCCACTCCTGACCCCTGAACTATGTACATTACCCACTCCCGACCCCTGAACTATTTACATTACCCACTCCTGACCCCTGAACTATTTACATTACCCACTCCTGAGCCGTGAACTATGTACATTACCCACTCCTGACCCCTGAACTATGTACATTACTCACTCCCGAAACCCCTGAACTATTTACATTACTCACTCCCGACCCCTGAACTATTTACATTACCCACTCCCGACCCCTGAACTATTTACATTACCCACTCCCGACCTCTGAACTATGTACATTACCCACTTCTGACCCCTGAACTATGTACATTACTCACTCCGGACCCCTGAACTATGTACATTACCCACTCCCGACCCCTGAACTATGTACATTACCCATTCCCGACCCCTGAACTATTTACATTACCCACTCCCGACCCCTGAACTATGTACATTACCCACTCCCGACCCCTGAACTATTTACATTACCCACTCCCGACCCCTGAAATATGTACATTACCCACTCCCGACCCCTGAAATATGTACATTACCCACTCCCGACCCCTGAAATATGTACATTACCCACTCCTAACCCCTGAACTATGTACATTACCCACTCCCGACCCTTGAACTATGTACATTACACACTCCCGACCCCTGAACAACGTACATTACCCACTCCCGACCCTTAACTATGTACATTACCCACTCCCGACCCTTGAACTATGTACATTACCCACTCCCGACTCCTGAACTATGTACATTACCTACTCCCGACCCCTGAACTATTTACATTACCCACTCCTGACCCCTGAACTATGTACATTGCCCACTCCCGAAACCCCTGAACTATTTACATTAGCCACTCCTGACCCCTGAACTATTTACATTACCCACTCCTGACCCCTGAACTATGTACATTACCCACTCCCGACCCCTGAACTATTTACATTACCCACTCCTGACCCCTGAACTATTTACATTACCCACTCCTGAGCCGTGAACTATGTACATTACCCACTCCTGACCCCTGAACTATGTACATTACTCACTCCCGAAACCCCTGAACTATTTACATTACTCACTCCCGACCCCTGAACTATTTACATTACCCACTCCCAACCCCTGAACTATTTACATTACCCACTCCCGACCTCTGAACTATGTACATTACCCACTTCTGACCCCTGAACTATGTACATTACTCACTCCGGACCCCTGAACTATGTACATTACCCACTCCCGACCCCTGAACTATGTACATTACCCATTCCCGACCCCTGAACTATTTACATTACCCACTCTCGACCCCTGAACTATGTACATTACCCACTCCCGACCCCTGAACTATGTACATTACCCACTCCCGACCCCTGAACTATTTACATTACCCACTCCTGACCCCTGAACTATGTACATTACCCAATCCTGACCCCTGAACTATGTACATTACTCACTCCCGACCCCTGAACTATTTACATTACCCACTCCCGACCCCTGAACTATGTACATTACCCACTCCTGAACCCTGAACTATGTACATTACTCACTCCCGACCCCTGAACTATTTACATTACCCACTCCCGACCCCTGAACTATTTACATTACCCACTCCCGACCCCTGAACTATATACATTACCCATTCCTGACCCCTGAACTATTTATATTACCCACTCCCGACCCCTGAACTATGTACATTACCCACTCCCGACCACTGAACTATTTACATTACCCACTCCTGACCCCTGAACTATGTACATTACTCACTCCCAACCCCTGAACTATGTACATTACCCACTCCCGACCCCTGAACTATGTACATTACCCACTCCCGACCCCTGAACTATGTACATTACCCACTCCCGACCCCTGAACTATGTACATTACCCACTCCCGACCCCTGAACTATGTACATTACCCACTCCCGACCACTGAACTATTTACATTACCCACTCCTGACCCCTGAACTATGTACATTACCCACTCCCGACCACTGAACTATTTACATTACCCACTCCCGACCCCTGAACTATGTACATTACCCACTCCTGACCCCTGAACTATTTACATTATCCACTCCTGACCCCTGAACTATGTACATTACTCACTCCCGACCCCTGAAATATGTTCACTGTTTCTTTAATATTTTTTTTTTAATCACTTTTATTGCTGTCACAAGGATTGTAAACATCCTTGTGACACCAATAGGCATGTGACAGGACAGGTATAGAGAGATCTGGGGTCTATAATACCCCAGGTCCCTCCTCTGCACCTAAAAGCATTCAAAACACCAAGATCTGTGTTTTTGAATGCTTTCGATTTTTTAAAAATAGTGCTGATGGTTTCAGAGTAAACCAGAAGTGATGTCACGTCATTGCTTCTGGTTTTACTGTCACAAACAGCTGATCAAAGCTGATCCCGCTTTGCTTGGCTATCCGGGCTAGGCTGCGGACGCGCCGGCTGGTCGCTCGGGTCTCCTGGTGGGATGGGAGAGCCTGAGAGAGCCAAAGATGGAGACGTCTCCTCCCGCCGTTTGTAATAGCAATTGAGCGGCTAGTAGGCAGCTCCGATTGCTATTACAAGAGAGCTGATCGTCGGTTCTTAAAAACTATACCAGGGTGATGCCTGCAGCTGCAGACATCATCCCAGTATAACCACTAATAAGTGGTTAACCACTTGCTGACCAGCCGTCCCAGTTTTAATGCGACAGGTTGGCTCGGCAGGGCAAATCGACGTTACCTTACGTCGCTTTCCATTGTGGCCACTAGGGCCCCTGGAGCCGATGCAAGTGGCCGGTGGGTGCAATGATTGCCGGGCACCCGCAATCGCTCGTGATGGAGAGAGAACCAGGATCTGTGTGTGTTAACACATAGATCCGGTTCTTTCAGGGGAGAAGAGACTGATCATCTGTTCATACAAAGTATAAACAGCGATCTGTCATCTCCCCTAGTAAGTCCCATCTGTTCATACAAAATATAAACAGCGGTCTGTCATCTCCCCTAGTAAGTCCCATCCCCCCTTCAGTTAGAACACAGTGAGGGAACACAGTTAACCCCTTGATCGCCCCCTAGTGTTAACCCCTTCCCTGCCAGTGACATTTTTACAGTAATCAGTGCATTTTTATAGCACTGATCGCTGTATAATTGTCAATGGTCCCAAAAATGAGTCAAAAGTGTCCAATGTGCAGACCCAATAAAAATCGCAGATCACTGCCATTACTAGTAAAATTAATAAATAATAATAAAAATGCCATAAAACTATTCCCTATTTTGTAGACACTAAAAGCTTTGCGCAAACCAATCCATATACGTTTAATGCAATTTTTTTACCAAAAATATGTAGAAGAATACATATCGGCCTAAACTGAGGAAAAAAAAAATTTTTTTGAAAAAAAATGTGTGATATTTATTATAGCAAAAAGTAAAAGATATCAGGCTTTATTTACTAAAGGCAAATCCACTTTGCAAAACAAGTGCACTTGGAAGTGCAGACGCTGTAAATCTGTAAATAGGGGAAGATCTGAAATGAGGGGAAGCTCTGCTGATTTTATCATCCAATCATGTACAAGCAAAAATGCTGCTTTTTATTTTTCTTGCATGTCCCCCTCAGATCTACAGTGACTGCACTTCCAAATGTACTTTCAGTGCAAAGTGGATTTGCCTTTAGTAAATAAACCCCATCGTGTTTTTTTCAAAATGTACACTATTCTTTTGTTTATAGCGCAAAAAATAAAAACCGCAGAGGTGATCAAATACCACCAAAAGAAAGCTCTATTTGTGGGGAAAAAAAGGACGTCAATTTTGTTTGTATACAGCGTCGCACGACTGCGCAATTGTCAGATAAAGCGACGCAGTGCCGTATCGCAAAAAATGGCCTGATCATTGAGCAGCCAAATCCTCCGAGGCTGAAGTGGTTAACCGCTAAGCCACCGCCCACCGTCATATGACGGCTGGACGAGGCTTCTGTTGTTCTGGGAGGGCGTCATATGACGTCCTCGCCCTCCCGAGCCACTAGGGGACCCGGTCACTCGGGACTCCCGAGCCACTAGGGGACCCGGTCACTAGCTGCGTCACTCGGGACCCGGTGCGCGTGCCCGGCGGCCGCGATGTCCGCCGGGCACCCGCGATTGCCGGGTAACAGAGCAGGAGCGTGGATCTGTGCATGTAAACACAGATCCACGTCCTGTCAGAGAGGAGAGGAGACCGATGGCGTGTCCCTTGTACATAGGGACAGCGATCGGTCACCTCCCCCAGTCAGTCCCCTCCCCCCACAGTTAGAATCACCTCCTCATACATTAACCCCTCGAGCGCCCCCTAGTGTTAACCCCTTCCCTGCCAATCACATTTACACAGTAATCAATGCAATTTTATAGCATTGATCGCTGTATAAATGTGAATGGTCCCAAAAATGTGTCAAAAGTGTCCGATGTGTCCGCCGCAATATCGTAGTCACAATAAAAATTGCAGATCGCCGCCATTACTAGTAAAAAATAAATAAATAATAAAAATGCTATAAATCTATCCCCTATTTTGTAGACGCTATAACTTTTGCGCAAACCAATCAATATACGCTTATCGCAATTTTTTTTTACCAAAAATATGTAGAAGAATACGTATCGGCCTAAACTGAGGAAAAAATTTGTTAAAAAAAAAAAAAAAAATTGGATATTTATTATAGCAAAAAGTAAAAAATATTGTGTTTTTTCAAAATTGTCCCTCTTCTTTTGTTTATAGCGCAATAAATAAAAACCGCAGAGGTGATCAAATACCACCAAAAGAAAGCTCTATTTGTGGGGAAAAAAATGATAAAAATTTAATTAAGGTGCAGTGTAACATGACCGCGCAATTGTCATTCAAAGTGCGACAGCACTGAAAACTGAAAAATGGCTTGGGCAGGAAGGGGGTGTAAGTGCCCTGTATTGAGGTGGTTAAAGAGCCGACTCAGCCCTTCTACCTGGGGGCATCGCTGCCCCCCTGAAAACTGCCACCCAAGGCAAACAACTTGTTTGCCTCGCTGTAGATATATCCCTGTTTCTAGTGTGTGTTGTCACAGTTTCTGATTTCTCATATGTGTTGTCACAGTCTCTGATCTCTCCTGTGTGTTGTCACAATCTCTGATCTCTCCTGTGTGTTGTCACAATCTCTGATCTCTCCTGTGTGTTGTCACAGTCTCTGATCTCTCCTGTGTGTTGTCACAGTCTCTGATCTCTCCTGTGTGTTGTCACAGTCTCTGATCTCTCCTGTGTGTTGTCACAGTCTCTGATCTCTCCTGTGTGTTGTCACAGTCTCTGATCTCTCCTGTGTGTTGTCACAATCTCTGATCTCTCCTGTGTGTTGTCACAATCTCTGATCCCTCCTGTGTGTTGTGTATAGATCGGTGTGTGTGTTGTTGGTGACACACACACACACACAGTGTACACAGATGCAGTGTGTGGTGGAAGCAGTGTTCTTCCTCTCTCGTCTCCTCTCTCCTCCTCTGCTCTCTTCTCGTCTCTCCTCCTCTGCTCTCCTCTCCTCCTCTCCCCCGCCCCTCCTATCCTTGTTCGTCCTCCCCAGGCAGGTCATTTCAGGACAATCCCAGCGCCCTGCACCAGATCAGCTGTACAGCTTTCCTCCTCCCGGCCGGCCGCCGCTCTGCATTCATCTGACTGTCAGGTGAGCCCGGTTCTCCTCTCGTTCTGTCTATGGGCCTGTGTGTGTGTGCTGGTCCGGGTACACGGCTCTGCCCGCCGCTCGGTGCCGCCTGTGTCATCACACTGACAGCCCGGGCCGCCTGTCATCTCATACTTTCACTTCATGTCATTGCTGGGATTCATCGTATGGCCGATGGTCTATGGTCTATGTGCGGGGCTGTCATGGTGTATATAGAGTATACAGTGTATATAGAGGATCGGGTGGTGTCCGATCTCCGGGGATGGGGGGCTCCCCGTGTACCGGGACATCTCATGGACAGATAGCCGGCTGGCTGCTTGTAGAAGAAGAGATCTGCATTGGATGGGATATTAGATTGTGTAATACTGTGACCTGTCATCTCTCCTCTGTCATGTTATTGTATAGGAGGGTGACATCGGACCGACTGCCCTACACACTGTACGGGAGGATCGGTACTGACATGAGGATTGATACTACCTGATGGTATGGGGGAGCTGCTTTTATATTACGCTAAATACTTCATCTCCATGTGCTGGGATCGATTCCCACCGATCACCCGATCTATAGAGAGCACCGATCATCTCATACTATATACATGGATACAATGGAGCAATCTGTACACACATGATGGATCTGTCAGTGATAGTGAAGTTCGTTTGTTGTGTTGGTGCTATCACATAGTCACTGGTGCTCTAGATTAGATAGTATGGAAGTCACTGCTGATGCTAAAAAAAAAAAAAAAAAAAGTAAAAGTATTATTTATATATATATATATATATATATATATATATATATATATATATATATATATAGATAGATATATTTATTTCCCAAGAGTGAATAATAAATATATATATATATATATATATATATATATATATATATATATATATATATATTTCTTTTACTTTTTTTCTTTTAGCATCGGCATCAGTATATATATATATATATATATATATATATATATATATATATATATATATATATATATATATAAATTCACTTGGGAAAATAAATAAATATATATATATATATATATATATATATATATATATATATATATATATATATATATATGGTATGTATGTATGTGTGTATATACCTATATATATTTTTATATTTTATTTATTTTTTAAAATTGTATTTTATTTAAAAACAATTAAACGGATATATATATATATATATATGTGTGTTTGTGTGTGTATATTATACATATATTATATATATATATATATATATATATATGTAAAATTGTAATTCAAAAGAGAGAGCAGCACTCATGGGTCTTGAAAAGTGAACGCAAAACATATAATGAAGGTTTTATTTCGATGTTTCGACGAGGCACAAGATTGTCTTCCTCAGGACAAGCTCCGTCCTGAGGAAGATGAGCTTGTGCCTGGTCGAAACTTTGAAATAAAACCTTCATTATGTGTTTTGCATTCACCTTTCAAGACCCATGAGTGCTGTTTTTTGGATTATATGCACTACAGTCTGCTGTTCACCCGGGCCCATTATCTATTTCTGATTTGTGTGCAGTGGCAACCATTGGATGTTATATATATAATGATATATATCATTTTTATTTTTATTTTTTACATCTATGTTTGTGTGTGTATATATGGTATTTATATGTATATATATATATATATATATATATATATACACAGTACATATATATATATATATATATATATATATATATATATACATACAGTACATGCATATATATATATATATATATATATATATATATATATATATATATATATATATATATATATACACACAGTACATATATATATATATATATACACAGTACATATATATATATATATATATATATATATATATATATATATATATATATATTACATGCATATATTCAAATAGATCACATATGTAAAAAATCTATCTATCTATCTATCTATCTATCTATCTATCTATCTATCGATAATATTTTAGTAGGAGAAGTATAGGATAAAAAGACTTGAAAAGGTATGGCATCTCTGCCACTAAATTATAAAAAAAGTTTTAAATAAGCCCCACCTGCAAATAAAAAAAAAAAAAAAAGAAAAGGATTAATATTCCCCTGTCGTGCTACTAATATGTGCTCCATTGCAAAGCTGAGTTTGTTGAAAAGTATAATATACTTAGGCCCTGTTCACAGCAGAATGCAGTGCGGGACACCCGAGTTCTATGTACGTTTCCAGCACCGCAATCAAAACGCAATGCAGTTGTGGTCTGCAGCAGGTGTCAATGTCAATGACACCCCAAGCACAGGTCACAAATGCAGCGCGTTTGCCTGCATCGGGTTGCACGATACAATAGTACCATGTGATTCATGCGTTTTTTAATGAGGTACGTGAACTACATTTGGTGCAGTCCGGGGACATTTCAGCCTTTTCAAATGAATGGGCTGAAATTGCACTGCACCCGGATTGCATATGAATTGCACAGGAATGCACAGCATGTTCCTGTGCGATTCATGGTGTGAAGTGGCCCTGAGGCTCCGTTCACACCTGAGCACAGTGCAGCGACAGCTGCTGAACTGCGTTTTTTGTTAGCTTTTTTTAAAAAAAAATTGTGGAGCGTTTTGGAAGCAGCACCAATTATTTGAATGGACCTCTCTCTGCACCAAAAATGCTCCAAAGACGCTCATGTAGCAAATCGTAGCACAGAGCCAGGAGCGTTTGGCATTGCGATTTTTGTTGCAATTTTAGAGCATTTTTGGTTCTCGCAAATGCGTCCTATGTTTTGCCGCGATTCTGGAATCATGGGCAGAATCGCACGATTCTGCCCACAATGCCAGTACGCTCAGGTGTGAATGGAGCCTTAGGGTACATTCACATCGGGTCCAATGGGACTGCTTTGAGTGGCTGTTCTAGTGCAGTTCCACCACCCCCCCACTGCATGACAAGGCAAAATGCATTGTCTCCAAAGTGGCCCGGTTCACACCTGTGCTGTTTGGTGTGGGTGGAGAATAATGCTGGATTTTTTTTCCCCATGGGGTGAATGAAAGTGGTACCTTCCACCAGTCACTACATTACTGTGCCACAGAGAATTGATGGAGGGGCCAGCAGAAGGTACCACACCACACGTGGGGGGGGGGGGGGGGGCGGTATCCAACACACCTAGAAGTGTCAGACAATGATGTCAGACAATGAGTATTTTTCAGCCACCCGATCTCTGTACCCGATCAAAGACTGTCAGTGCAGGAGGTGGTTCAGGTAGGTTTAATTTCTTTCCTTTATAGGAGAAAAGTATTTATTTTGTGATTTCTGCTAAAATGTATACTGGGCAATGAGGAGCAATGGGCAGGCAGCAATGTGCAAAAACTCATAGCAAGTAACTCTGAACGTTGCGTTACACCGTGCAAGTTTGGGCCGATTCAAGCTAAAACGTACCAAATTTCGAATTGTTGGTGCCTTTGCTATTCAATCGGCTTTTGCTGGAGGAACCAGGTAGAAAATTGTCAGACAGAGAGTGCCTTTGTTCACTCAGATGCAGGCACTGTTTGGGTATTCTGTCAGCCGCGGGTGTCAGCTGTCAGAATACAGTAACAGGTAATTCCTCCATCAATGCTGTTTGATGTTGAAAGAATCTTTTTGTAGAAATCTGTGCATGCGCGATCAGCTTAAATCAGTGCTGGGCGGGATAACTACAGCAATCAAGGTAAACTTCTGATTGACTGACACAGGGCACAGCATAGCATGGCTCTTCTCACTATTAAAAAGAGGACATAATTCAATTGTGAGGGTATGTTAGAACATAGTTAATGTAAACCAATCAGAAATAAAGAAAACAGTGGCTTAGAGCAGCACTTGGGTCCCTGATTTAAAAACTCAGCCTAGACCAGGGGTCTCCAAACTTTCGAAACAAAGGGCCGGTTTGCTGTCCTTCAGACTTAGGGGGCCAGAGACTGTGGCCATCAGGAGTGGAAAATGTCCAGGCATCAGTTGGAGTAAACAATGTCCCATCATTGGTGTCACTGGCCCCCATTGTTGTCAGTACATGAAATAGTGCCCCATCTTTGTTGTCAGTGCATGAAATAGTGCCCCATCATTGTTGTCAGTACATGAAATAGTGCCCCATCATTGTTGTCAGTACATGAAATAGTGCCTCAAGGGCCAGATAAAAGCAAGCAAAGCGCCGCATTCGACCCCTGGGCCGCAGTTTGTAGACCACTGGCCTAGACACTACTGTATGCATGGAGTTTGCATGTTTGCATGGTTTTCCTCTGGGCAGCCCAGATTTCCTTGTTGGTTAATTGGCTCTAGAATGTGTGTACAAAGTGTCTATGCACAAGTGCTATCACATTCTCCATGCTAGCCCCCAGTCCTAACCCTAAGACCCCTTTCACACTGGGGCGGTTTGCAGGCGGTATTGCGCTAAAAATACCGCCTGCAAACCGCCCCTAAACAGCCTCCGCTGTTTGTTCAGTATGAAACCCGAGGGCTTTCACACTGAAGCGGTGCGCAGGCAGGACGGTAAAAAAAGTCCTGCAAACCGCTTTTTTGGAGCGGTGAAGGAGCGGTGTATTCACCACTCCTTCACCGCTCCTGCCCATTGAAATCACCGTCGTTCTTGCAGCGGTATTCGGCCGCTAGCGGTGCGGTTTTAAGCCCCGCTGGTGGCCGAAAAAGGGTTAAAATCCCTCGTACAGCGCGGCTATAGCCACGGTATTGCCGCGGTATAGCCGCGCTGTACGAGGGATTTTAACCCTTTTTCGGCCGCCAGCGCCGCTTAAAACCGCACCGATAGCGGCCGAATACCGCTGCAAGAATGACGGTACAGCAGCGCTAAAAATAGCGCTGTTGTACCGCCGACGCCCCCACCGCCCCAGTGTGAAAGGGGCCTTAGGGAGGGTTCAGGTAAGACCTGGTGACCTACCATGTAAAAATATACCCTTTTTCAATGGAAAAAGGATTTTAAAATGTAACTCCACTTCTGTTGAGAAAACAATCTTGAGAAATCAAACTTAGTAGTAGATTTCTACCTTTAAAATCAGTTTGTTCTACCATGTTCTTTCTAGACCGATTCTTTATTAGAGGGTTATGGGTTTATTATGACCTCCTGGTACGCTCTCAGTGTTTCAATGAGGAAAATTGCTGACATCCCTTTAGAAGTATTTAACCTCTGGAGAGAACTCCCCCCCAATATAAAATTCATACTGCAGAGGATGCCTAAAATTTCACTTTTACCGTAGTGCAAATGTCTGAGAAAATCAGTGAGCCAATCACACAACTCAAACATGACATTTCTGGAGGTGTATAGAAGGCCTCCATGTTGGTTGTCATACTGCATTTCATTTTTTTTACACAGTTTTATAAAATTACTGTGGCTTCAGACTGATAATTTTATAATAAAGTATATGTGAACAAAGTATATGGCAATCACCTGACTGCACAGCCTTCATGGTGCCCATTCTTACACATACTGGGGTGGGTGCTTATTAAAGGGGTAAGTTCCCAATATGAATTCCATAAGGGTGACACTGTTACAGAAGGTGTGCTGTGATTGGTGGGTGGCAGCTAACCTGACTATGGGAGATACATGAGCACCAGTACGCTGGCACGGAGTTATGTATCTCAGTAGAGGAGGCAATGAGGGGCACACTGACAATACCAGCACAGATCCACTCCTTGGCCTGGAACTGGCAAGATCACTAGGTATTTCTGAGGAATGGACAAAGCCAAAAACAATCAGGTTCAATTTACATCAAGCCCTTTCCACCCAACCCCAGCATCCTGATAAAGCTGATCTTCACTGCATCTGAGCACCACAAACCAAAAACACTATTTAATTCATTTTTAATATTCAAAGCAAATTCCCCTGTCCATTCATATCTCCATGCTTTATTTTGTTGAGAAATCACTTTGAGAAACACCCCCCCAGCATTTCTGGCCATGACCATCTTGAGTAAGGGCAAATGATTCTTGTAACATTTACTTCCTTGAATCCATCTGCTCTTGGCTCAGGCATGCAGGCAGGGCAGTGTGCTTAGCTGAGAAAACCCATCTTCCTCTTCCTCTCCTCTTGCCCTCCTGAAGACTCCTGGGATGTATGCCATAATTTGCCTAGGCAACAAACCAGGAAGTAACTGAAGAAATGTAAAAAAAAAAAAATTAAAATAAGTAAATATGACATACTTTCCTATCTATTTACTAATGCTAACAGCTTGAGGATTAAAAATAATCAATGTTGATTGGGAAAGTGGAGCTCCACTTTTACAGGATCTTTATCATACCTCCCAACTTTTTGAGATGGGAATGAGGGACACCTGTCACCAAAAGCATGCAGGCATAGGACACACCCTCAGCCACGCCCCCTTAAAGGAGAATTGTACAAGAAAACAAGATTGCTTAAACCCACAAGTACTTTTTTTTACCACTACTATTCCTTTTTATTGGCATTTGGAATTTACAAATGCAGCAATTTAGAAATCAGATGAAAGGTTTAGCACTGGAAAACACTTTTTGATAGAAAAAAGGTGCATTTTCTGTACAGCTATATAGATCAGACCAAAATGAGGGACAAATGAGGAGGAATGAGGGACAGAGGGACTTTGTTCCAAATCAGGGACTGTCCCTCGAAATCAGGGAAAGTTGGGAGCTATACTTTATGCCCAGAGAGCAGGAAGGAATGTCTCATCACATGACCACTGTGATTGGCTGTAGAATTAGAATGAAATAGCCCTTGACGGTGGGACAAAACATGTCGGGGGAGTGACCTGGATGAATTGAGCTAAAGCTGCTTTTTCCTACTAACTACTCAGGCCAGGCGATGTGTATGGCAGCTGGGCTATTTCTTTCTATCTCTACAGCATGCTTTGGGTCTGGGTGAATCTCTCCCTAGCCTGCACCCTCACTAGTCAACGGCATCCAACTTACTGGACCTTGTCAGCCTTATGCATTTGTCGTGGGTCACAATGTGATTAGCAATCAGTGGTCACATGATTGGCAGCCAGTCTGCCCTACTCCTGATCATTATTAGACACTGGGAGCTGTCTATGACAGCTTCCAGAAACCTCAGCCGTCCATGGACCCATATGTGCGGCATGTGGGTAATAAAACCTACCCTTTTTGTTACCCGGGAGGCAAGAAATTAAAGTGTTATTAAAGCAAAAAAAATGTTTGTTTAAAAATAATAAACATGCTTTAGCTACCTGCTCTGTGTAGTGGTTTTGCACAGAGCAGCCCAGATCCTCCCCTTCTCAGGTCTCTCATCGGTGCTCCTAGCCCCTCCCTCCTGCTGAGGGCCCCCACAGTAAGAAGCTTGCTATAGTGGCACCCGAGCCGAGCCAATGCTCTGAGTTTCCATTCAGACATGGAGCCGTGTCTCAGCCTTGCCCCTTCTCTCTCCTCATTGACTCACTGACTTTGACAGCAGTGGGAGCCAATGGCGCCTGCTGCTGTCTTAGTCAATGAAAGAGAGTCCCCCCCGACAGCCGAGGTTCTTGTGCAACATTACTGGATCGAGACGGGGCTTAGGTAAGTATGAGGGGGCTGCTGCACACAGAGGGGTTTTTTTTTATCTTAATTCATTAGGATAAAAAAACCTTCTGCCTTTACAATCACTTTAAATAAAATGTAAGCAAAAAACACACACACACACACGTACATATACATGCAGTATGTAGGATAGTACCTTTTGGCATAATATACACTTTAAATGACAAAATAGCTTTTGCTGCAATTTTTTAAGCTATATTATTTATTTATTTTTTAAAGTGGAGTCCTCCTTTGAGCGTATCAGTATTGTGTCAGTGTCAGAGATCTGGCCCATAGAAGTGCCAGGAGTCAGATATGACTGAACAGATATATATACTATATTTTCAAATGTATTGGGATGCCTGCCTTTACACGCACATGAACTTTAATGGCATCCCAGTCTTAGTCCGTAGGGTTCAATATTGAGTTGGCCCACCCTTTGCAGCTATAACAGCTTCAACTCTTCTGGGAAGGCTGTCCACAAGGTTGATAAGTGTGTCTACGGGAATCTTTGACTATTCTTCCAGAAGCGCATTTGTGAGGTCAGGCATTGATGTGGACGAGAAGGACTGGCTCTACTCTCTAATTCATCCCAAAGGTGTTCTGTTTGGTTGAGGTCAGGACTCTGTGCAGGCCAGTCAAGTTCCTCCACCCCAAACTCACTCATCCATGTCTTTATGGACCTTGCTTTGTGCACTGGTATGCAGTCATGTTGGAACAGGAAGGGGCCATCCCCAAACTGGTCCCACAAAGTTGGGAGCATGAAATTGTCCAAAATGTCTTGGTATGCTGACTTCTTTCCCTTCACTGGAACTAAGGGGACAAGTCCAACCCCTAAAAAACAACCCCACACCATAATCCCCCCTCCGCCAAATGATTTGGACCAGTGCACAAATAAGGTCCATAAAGACATGGATGAGTGAGTTTGGGGTGAAGGAACTTGACTGGCCTGCACAGAGTCCTGACCTCAAAACGATAGAACACCTTGGGATAATTTAGAGCGGAGACTGCGGGCCAGGCCTTCTCATTCACATCAGTGCCTGACCTCACAAATGCGCTTCTAGAAGAACGGTCAAACATTCCCATAGACACACTCCTAAACTTTGTGGACAGGCTTCCTAGAGGAGTTGAAGGTGGCATAGCTGCAAAGGGTGGGCCAACTCAATACTGAACCCTACGGACTAATGGCCCTGTACACACGATTCGAATATCGTACGAAAACTGTCGTCCAAGGAAGAATCGTACGATTTTTGGATCGTGTGTACACTACTTGCGAGAGTCAATCACGACAATTCATCTGATATTATTAGATCGGACAAGCACAAAAATTTTCCTCGTACGATACCAGATTGTACGATTTTCGTTTAGTCAGTATAGTTGTCGATTTTTTCGTGACTTTATTTACCTATTCAATTTCTACTTGCGACTATTAAGCGAAAAAGGTCGTACGATATTCGGATCGTGTGTACGAGCCTTAAGATTGGGATGTCATTACAGTTCATGTGAATGTAAAGGCAGGTGTCCCAATACTTATGGTAATATAGTGTATATACAATCAGAAGTCAGCTTCCATTAGCAAACAGTAGGCCGAATCAGGAAAGCCATTTAATCCAATTGATTTGTGTTTCTCCTGCTCTTCGGTAGTACATAAGCCCCGTGTGTCATGGAGTCAGTGATTGGAAGGTGCTCCTGGCTAGTAGGTTAAAGAATAGGCGGCTGCCTGTAATCAGCTGTCACATCCTCCCTGCGCCTGTCACAGAGCTCGCTTTCTAGGCACCATGATCACGTCCCCTGCTGGTCCTGAAGGGGTGAACAGTTCAGCAATGCCAGAAAGGATTAGGTTTGGATTATCTGAAAGAGAGAGGTTTTTTTTTTTTTTTTTTTTTTTTTTTCTTTCCCCCCTTTAGCTTTTTTCGGAAGAATACAGCATGTTCTCTCGGCTGAAGAGATTCCTGCATTCTTGATGAAAACATTTTGAGGAAGACGGGTCAGATGGAGGCCTGTGCCAGCCAGTCTTGTATTGCAGACATATTGGTGTAAACGAACCTAGTTCTTACCGTGTCCGCCCTCCCGCCCCTCTCCCTTCATGGGCATTTACAGACACTTGGGCCATTGCCAACTGTGAAGTTCACAGACTGTGAGTGCTGCTACCTTGTCCTTGTTTGAAATGTCAGGCCTGCACGCTCTCAGACTGTGCCGTCTTCACTCTTTGATTTCCATTTAACCAGTTCCACGTCATCCGTGTTGCTATGATCATTTTTTTTTTTTTTTTCCTGCCTTCCCTTGTTCACAATCTAACATTAGTCAGGCAAAAGCTGGGCTTTTTTTTTTTTTTTTACCAGGCTTTTCAGGTCATCAGTCTCATTAGGATTATCCAGCACTGTCGCTATGTTCCTGAACAGCAGGCCAGAGAATTTCCTCGCTCATGTGATCTAGGCTGTTGCTCATTTCATTGCGATTTAATTGCCTACTAATGAACGGTAATTTATTGTTAACGACAATGTAAGCAGTGCTGTCTTACCGCAACCATATTCAAAGTAAAAGGGGCGCCTTATTTAAAGGGGACAAAACTAGGGGGACAAAAACTGAACGTTTGCCATTATAATTATTAGGGTTGAACCGATACTAGTATACCGAGTATTTGCACAAGTATCGGTACTCGTGCCAATGCACTGATACTTTCAGGCTCGGTTCTTTGAGCTCAGTGGGTCTCCCCAGTGTTAAAGAAGTCCGGTAATTGGAGCTGTCAAAAAAAAAAAAAAAAGCAGCAGGCAATGTTTATTAACAACATTGCTCAGCCCTGAAACACTACCCTGTTTCCCCGAAAATAAGACCTAGCATGATTGTCGGTGATGGCTGCAATATAAGCCCTACCCCCCAAATAAGCCCTACCCTGTTTCCCCGAAAATAAGCCCTACCCTGAAAATAAGACCTACAATGACTTTAACTAGGGCTTATTTGGGGGGTAGGGCTTATATTGCAGCCATCACCGACAATCACGCTAGGTCTTATTTTCGGGGAAACAGGGTAAAATAAAAAGAAACATTGTTTCTTTTTGTATATTTCTGTTTCTTCATCTGCAGATCAAAGGGATGAACAAATGTTCCTCTGCTTAACCCGTTAATAACCCTTAATTAAATCTAATCAGCCTTAATTAGCTCCTTATTCTCCTCCATTTAATTATTATTTTCCTGCTTTTTTTCTTTTGTTCACGTGTATTTTATAAAAGATAAACAATCAAAACTTTTTTTTTTGTTTGCTTTGTTAGTGAATATTTTTACACATATACAGTGGAACCTCGGATTACGAGCATAATCCGTTTCAGGAGAATGCTCGTAATCCAAAGTACTCGCATATCAAAGCGAGTTTCCCCATTGAAGTCAATGGAAGCCAAAATAATTAGTTCCACACTTCAATGGGATGCAATACCGCATGCAGCCAGAGGCGGGGGGGGGCGCCGGAGAGCCTTGGAAACAGCCGGAAAGGCCCGAGGACAGCTCAGCTGACCTCGGCAAACCTCGGAAAGGCTCGGTAACGTAGTATTTCCGAGTCTTTCCGAGCATTTCTGAACAGCTATGATCGGCGCCGTTCGGCTCCGCTGGGCTCCGGCGCCCCCACCTCAGGCCAAACGCGGTACTGCACACCACTTTGGCCTGAATCCTGCTCGTTTTGAGAGACAACACTCGCAAACCGAGTTAGGATTTTTCAAAATACAGTGCTCGTATTGCGAAACGCTTGTTAACCCGCGTTACTCGCAAACAGTATATTAACTATATTTACACATTTCACATTGAAAAAATGCTAAATTTAAAAAAAAATCTATTTATTTCATTTGTAAATAACTTTTCAATGCTTTGTACCATTGCTGACAGCTGAAGTTAAAACAAAAAAGTTGCGGTAGGTATCGGTAATTGGTATCGGAGAGTACTAAAAAAAAGTATCGGTACTTGTACTCTTTGTAAAAAAAATAGTATCAATGCATCCCTAATCATTATAGAACCTTAGATCTTGGTGAACTCAATTAAACCACAATGCGAGCTTGGTAAATATATACGTACAAGCTAAAAAAGACTGTGAAAGCAAAAACATTTAACAAAGTGCTGGTTTACACCAGAATCGCACAGGATTGTGGTCCGTATTCCTGTGCGATTCTTGTGCGTTCCCCTGCATTGCAGTTTGGCAGCCCATTCATTTGAATGGTCTGCAAGTCACACCGGACTGCACAAAATGTAGTGCATGTACTGCTTTTTAAAAAAACATGCCATACCAAGTTGCATGGGTACTGCGATATCATCTAATCGGATGGCTGTAAATGCCCTACCTTTGCGATCTGCATTTGGGGTGCCAATAACAATTTATTTTCACCTGCAGAAGATTGCAAAAGCAGTGCGTTGTGAACGCAGTGCGGGAAACGCATATGGAAGAAACCTTTCCCACACCGCGTTCTGGTGTGACCCTAAAGACAAAACTTGATTTTTTTTAACCTCCCTGGTGGTAATCCCGAGTGTGGCTCGGGGTGAATTTTCATTACCAAAAGCGGTAAACACGAGCCACACTTGGGATTGCTTCACAGTATACTGGGAGAGTTACTTACCTTGTCCCCAGGATCCTGTGATGTCCTCCCGCTGTGTCCGTGGGCTGTGTCCTCTGCTCGATTTATCAGTGTTCAGGGCTCCGTTCCCTGTGAGCGTCACGATGCATTGGGGGCGGATCCCGGCGGCAAATTCAAAAAGTGAAAAAAGCATAACACATACAGTACACTATAATCTTAAAGATTACATTACTGTATCAAATCATTTTACCTCCCTTTTGTCCCTAATGCTTTGTCCAATGCCCTGCATGCAGTTTTATATTATATATACTGTTCTTTCTGCCTGGAAACTTGAGATCATCCATAGCAACAAAAAAGTGTCCCTTTACATCAAAAGCAGTTTTAGACCAGCTAGAAAACAGCGATAATAAATTAGAACACTTGCAGAATTGAGCAATAGTGATTTGTGGGGCAATTCTTCATCAGATACTGAAAGTAATGACAGCGACAATTCTGCAACTGAGCAAATTTCAGTGTTTTTGATTTGATTACATTATTGAATACATTTTATTATTATTATATTATTATTTGTTATAATAATTTATAGTTATTTATTATATTATAATTTACGATTTCGTGTTTCAAACCTTATCATACCCGGGATGTCTACTAGACTCTTGTTTGGACAGATTTAAGTGTGTTATTCCTAAGAATTACAGGCCTACAATATAAAACACCAAATTTCCATGCGAAACATTGTACCGTTTTGAGATGCAAAAATCTGACATACTAAATCATACTGCGAAGGAGGTTAAAGTTTGGATGGGGTGGAGAGTGATTACAATGCTTGTCAGGTTTTTTTTTTTTTGCTGTCTCTGTCCAGGAGATTTAGCCTCCCTATTTGTCTTGGTGACCGTCATCAAAGATATCAGAAATAGTGAAGGAAAATACCAAATTTGGGGTTGTCATCAGAACAGTGAAGCTAGTTCTTGTGACAACCAAGGAATCCCTCACTCTGGTAGTTTTCCTTCTCACTTCCTGTTTTGGCTCTGGGACAGAAAGTGTACAACAATCTCTGAAATGAAACACAGATGGCCACAAAATCTGACGGGTTAAAATCCTACTTTATTCTAGAGCTGCACGATTCTGGCCAAAATGAAAATCACGATTTTTTTGCTTAGAATAAAGATCACGATTCTCTCACGATTCTCACGGCATAAAATCTTTCACAAAAAAAAAAATTGGGCTAACGTTACTGGTTAGTTTTTTTTGGTTTTTTATATTCATTAAAGTCATTCTTTCCAAAAAAATTGCATTTGAAAGACCGCTGCGCAAATACAGTGTGACATAAAATATTGCAACAACCACCATTTTATTCTCTAGGGTCTCTACTAAAAAATATATATATAATGTTTGGAGGTTCTAAGTAATTTTCTAGCAAAAAAAAAAATTATTTTAACTTGAAACCAACAAATGTCAGAAAAAGGTTTAGTGTTTAAGTGGTTAAACTTTCCTCATTTACACACAGGAGTCTATTCCTTTGACAAATTGTTACAATGTTTATACTTAAGTTCCACTGCTAAAGTCTGTTGTGATTCTTGGCAGACTGCCCAGTTTTTTTTCTTCCTTTCTTTTGATGGCTGTGGCTTCAGCAGAGCAGAGAGAATTCTCTGCATAGAAAGAATCGGGAAATACTTTTGTCAAGATCGCAACAGGGAAAAGCCTGAGTGCTCACGTCGCCCATAGGCTCCTATGGCCCATCTGTTGTCGGCACTCCCTCCTCTCCCCTACTGCTGCCACAGCTGGAATTTCAAGCTGTCTATGGCCAGCGTATATTTTTAGTTTCAGATAGAACAGGAAAGAGTTAAAATTTCTCTCAGGCTTTTTTTTGCAGCCTGTGACCCCAGAGTTTCTATCACTTCTTGTCCCTGTGACTTGAATACAAGAAATGGGGATGTGGTTGTCACTAGAACAAAAGACAACCTGAAAAAAAAATATCACAAGTTCTAACCTTTCCTAACATTAGGGTTATGTTTATACTAGTCACACATGGAAGCGCTCCCATTTTAGGGTGTGGCTGGTGTCCGCTGTGTAGCAGTAGTGTTGAGGGGTGCCTGGCGTTTTAGCTCATATTTAACGAGGAAAAGAGAAACAAATCAACATTATTGTATGACTACAGCAAAACTATTTATATACTCTGAGCGTTCCTGTGCGATTTACATTTGGTTCAGTGTGGTGCGATGTGTGCCCATTCTGTGTGAAGGGAGGTGTGTCCCTGCCCTCCAGTCAGCTCTCACTGCACTCTGAAGAGTGTTAAATTCAGCTCCCTGCCCCCTGCTTTCTGCAAGCTCAGACAAGCTGTATAAATGATGTACTCGGCATGGATTTAAAAAAGAGAAGGCTGCAGATAAACATGTACAACTTATATAGGAGGATTTGTTTCATCTGTGTATCACCTGATGCCAGTCGCTTCACTGGGTATATGTAAGGGTTTACAGCCACTTTAACCTAATTCCCAAAAATCATGAAAATACAGCCTAAACTGAAGAGAACAGATCCCCTTACATTTACATTTTTTCAGCTGACCAGATCAGACCCGAGGTAGGCGGGTGTAAACAGACATATATTCGTTTACACCTGCTTGACCATAGGGGTGAATGGACCTTTCGATCAGGTCCACCTGAAAAACTGACAGGTAGATCTGATCGGACCCGGCATATGAGAGGGTCCTAAGATTTCTTTCACTCTGTTTTCATCAGCAGGGGATCTCTCCACTGATCAGAGCAGAGTGGGCAGATGACAGATCCTTGTCTACTCAGTTTATGGACACGGACAGAACACGATCTGCTCTATGGGTGGCCAGGAGTAAATGGACCTCACAGTCTGTTTCCACCCAACTGCCCTCCAATCTGATCCATCTAGACGGAGGAGGATGGATCCCCTACCATCTTTTTTTTTTTGGAGACTGGATTGGATCGGAGGTGTAAAAGGATACGTTTACACCCGTCAGTCCATAGTGGGGAATGGAACGTTGGCTCAGGACCGCCTGAAAAACTGACAGGAAGGTCTGATTGGAATGTGTGAAAGGGGCCTAATTGTGCGGGTAAGAATGCAGACTCAAAGCCTATGAATTTACTTTAGTACCAGTGCAGACAAAACTGAGACTTAGTCAACCTATAACCTGACTTGTGGTCAAACCCCTACTTGTGCATAGTCATACTTGTGTGGCACAGTATTAGTGAGTAAAGAGTTTTTGTCGTAGGTACATGACATACTTTAAAAGAAAGCTATGCTGAGAAAATACGTAGACATCTATTGATGACCTACTAACCGTGCTTGGTTTTTTTGTTATCACACTACATGCTCCAGTGCCATTTTCTGTCTCTCGCTGACTTGGAAATAATATACAAAAGCAGTTCTGACTTCTCGTGGTCCGCAAATTTTCAATGGCAACCAGGTAAATATTATTTTCAGAGGAACAACCAGTAATGACCAAGTACTCCTTTCTCTATTCTAGTGGCGGCCTGTCCATAGGGGGCACATGGGTTCCGCCCCCCCCCCCCCCCCAAAGCTAGTCACAAAAAAAAAAAGGCCCTTTAAGAAAAAAAAAATGTCCTTTTAGTGCACTGTGTTTGGGCGCCGGACACAGTGCACTATGGGAAGCGTGACTCCAATGCAATCACGTGATTGCAGGCGAGACGCTTCATTTGCGGGGTTTTCTGCTGCTTTGTGGCACTGTGCAGTGCACCTCTACACTCTTATAGGGTCATTCTTCTTGCTGTGTTTATGTTGCTTGGCACCACCGTAGGACATGGGCGGTGCTTTCCCTCCTGATGTCATTTCCAGTTTCTCTGTGCCAGTGAGAAGCCGGAAGTGATGTTGCCGCTGCTTGGATGGAATGCACGACCCGAGTGGGACCTATTTGAAGATCAATTGAAGGTAGGGTCTTCACTTTCTTCAAGCCAAACCCGAACACTTTAACGGCTCACAGAAATGTTTTAATTTTTTAATTTTAATTTTAGTATACACTATAGGATAACAGACCTGGGACATCTTTGGGGTCTTCAAGGAGAATGGTAATGTGGTGTACATAGTGCCCCCTCACCCTCCTGTCAAGCCCTGTTCTGGACCACATTCCTCTCTGAATAATGTGTCCGAGTTTCAGGGGTACTGAAACCTGGACACATGATTCAAAACCCGGACTGTCCGGGTGAATCCCGGACAGGTGGCAACCCTAATGGAAGATGATGCTACTGGGAGAACAGGTCAACTTGGAGAAGTGACAGATTGAAGGACATGCCAGGACACACTGGACATTTAATTCCTAATCTTCATCACCTCCCCACTGACCCTCCGACAATAAAGGGGAAGAAAGGTAGGTGTGGGCTGTGTCTAGGGGACGGAGGGTGTCTGTGCTGATAGACAGGTAGATGGGTTGTGTTGTCTGTGTGGACATTTGCTTCCCATGCTGCCATCAAAGTGAATGCTCTGCCTCTGTCACTGTGTATCCCGGGACTGCGATCATCAGGACCCCTCTCCCCATAGGACCCCCCCTTTCCACAGCAGCAGTGCATGGCTGAGCTCCTCACTTGTGGAATATATGGTTTTGCTCACCCACAATCCATCCATCAATCCCAGGCTCCATCCCTGCCTCTTCCACTCAATGTCATGTGTATGGGCCACCAGCCCACACAGCTGGGACAGTCTTTGTTTGGAAATCAGGCTTGCATTCCTGAGGGGAATGGGGAAATAACTTTTCAGGATGGATGTTTTGCTGATTCTGTATAAAATCCCCCTTGTCAGACATCCTATAATAGCTCCCAACTGTCCCTGATTTGGGGCAATGTCCCTGTGTCCCTCATTCCCCCTCATTTGTCCCTCATTTTGGTCTGATCTATATCGTTGTATATAAAATTCACTTTTTATCTTTCAAAAAATGTTTCCCAGTGCTAAACCTTTCATCCAATTTCTAAATTTCTGCATTTGTACATTTTAAAAGCCAATATAAAGGAATAGTAGTGGTTAAAAAAATGCCCTTGTGGATTTAATGAACCTTTTTTTGGTTAATTCTCCTTTAAGGGGGTGTGGCAGGGGGCGTGTCCTATGCCTACATGCATTTGCCAGTAGGTGTCCCTCATTCACATCTCAAAACGTTAGAAGGTATGATCCTATGAGTGCACTGATCATCTCATCCAATAAGAGGACAGGCTTTCCCATTACATTTGGGAGAATTAGAAGGCAATGAATGATGATGTATATGTGTGTCACTTGTATTGTGACAGTTCCCACAGCTGGATTGTATCTGTGACCTGTGCACCCAATCTCATCCTATCTTCATCATGTCATAGTTATTTGCAAAGTTCTTGTCAATCTTTTCAAATCTGCAGCTGTCATTATAATAATACCCAGCGATCCTTCTGTGAAGGTCCGTGTTCAGGCACTTCCTGTTATAGTGGCAACGCTCTGTCCCCCTCTGCCAATTGGTTGTCACCTGGTCTCTCACCTACTTCTAGTGGAGACGGATGTGGCAACATCCATTGTGCAGAAATGTCCTGCCAACCAGTGACATGCAGCTGGGGCAGGGAGGCATGCATATAAATGGGAAGTGGCTGCTAAGAGGCTGCAGGAGATCAGAAGTGCTAAGATGCACAAAAGAAAAGTTTTCCAAAAAAAAAGACAAAATGACATTTGTTATTATAAACCATGCTTTAGCAAGCTAACTGTCATTGTCATAGTAGTTCACATCTACCTTAAGTGTGTTAGGTATAGAGCAGGGGTCTCAAACTGGCGGCCCTCCAGCCCTTACAGAACTACAATTCCCATGAGGCATTGCAAGGCTGACAGTTACTTCCATAGGCAGAGGCATGATGGGACTTGTAGATGTACAACAGCTGGAGGGCCGCCAGTTTGAGAGCCCTGGTATAGAGACAGGTAAGATAAGATGATATGCACATGGCCAATTAGAGCCGTATACCACCCAGATCAGCGTATGTCTGCAGCGGGCATGGTCAGGGTTTTGTGATCAGCCACAGATAGGAATCCATTTTTTGCTATTCAGCACTGCATCGCTTTAACTGACAATTGCGCGGTCGTGCAACGCTGTACACAAATAAAATTGATGTCCTTATTTTTCCCACAAATAGAACTTTTCTTTTAGTGGTATTTATTTGCGCCCCCCCCCCCCCCCCCAAAAAAAAAAATGTGAGCACCAGCCGCCACTGCTCTATTCAATGACAGTAATAACTGGAAATTTGCCTTGACATACAAAATTACAGAGAACTGTACTCTGTACAAAAGTGTTAGAAAATTATTAATAATATTATTATTATTATTATTATTATTATTATACACTATTTATATAGTGCCAACAGTTTAGCAGTGCTTTACAATGTAGCGGGGAAGGACATTTCCAGGGCTGAAAAGTAAAAGAAAAAGCAAAAGCTCCTCAACATTCTTTTTAAAGATGTTTTAATTAACTTTGTTTAATTTGTGTTTTAATACTAAAACATTTTGTAAAGCGTCAAGATATAGGAGGTTACCCTCTGAATGTGTTTTTTTTTTTTTTTCTTGTATTTTATATTGGATTGCTTTCCAGTACAAACCCGTGCGTGCCAAGCCATTTTTTCATGCCTAGGTGCACAGAAAACTTCCGAATGAAAATCCACGTTTACGCCAGCTGGAAAAATCCAGCCTGTCTGTCCTTTGAAAAAGCTTTGCAAACCCATACACACGGAGGGCACGGCTCCAAGTCTACCAGTCAACCCAACTTTCCTTTAATTAAAAGACCTGAAAGCCAATAAAATGTATTTTCAATATTTTCTTAACTGGGCCTGTTAATGGAGAATATGTTTCACATACTGTACACCATAGGTGTGCCCAGCCTATGGCATTAGGGTGTGCACCTCAAAGCTCAAAATAAATATATATATATATATATACAGTCTCTATTTATATATATATTCTATGTATGGCAGTAGAGCAGTGGACGATGTCAGTAGGGCAGAGGTTGGTGTCAGTAGTTAATTTTTATTATTTTTTTATTATAACTTTTTTACAATTTTATTATTTTTTACATTATTTTTTTTTCAAGTTATTATTTATTTTTTTTTTACAATTTTTTAGGAGCCCCATTGCCCCATTGGGGGGGGGGGCTTTGGTGAAATACCAGGGGTTTAAACAGACCCCTGATGTCTCACTTTTGAGAGAGAGAAAGGGACCAAGGACAGAGATTCTTCAGTCCCTTTCTCTGCAGCCAAGCAGCAGGGGGAATCTGCACAGCACAGCATGAATAGGGTGTGCCCAGGCACACCTGGCACACACTGTGCGCACGCCTATGCTGTACACTGTTTTGCTCAATACTTTGTGCAAGCTATGAAGAGGCTTAGAAGTTGTTTGCTGCTTTTTTGACATCTAACTACCATAGTTGTCAAGGGTGTAACCTCCTTCTGAAATACATTCCAGCATGGGATGGAGATGTGTTGGAGTGTATCACAATGTGATGCACTAACATATGTTGCAGTTAGGGTTGCCACCTGTTATAGTTGCATGATTAATCGTTAAGAATCCTTATCACGATTTTTTTCCCCGTTGGGATCTTGACAGCGTATTTCCCGATTCTTTCTATGCAGAGAATTCTCTCTGCCCTGCTGAAGTCGACAGCTGTCAAAAGAAAGGAAAAAAAAAAAAAAAAACGGGCAGTCTGCCAAGAATCACAACATTCTTTAGCAGTGGAACTTAAGTATAAACATTGTAACGATTTGTCCTTTAGATCGATAGTGTGTAAATGAGGGAAGTTTAACCACTTAAACACTAAAGCCTCGTACACACGATTGGACTTTCCGACAACAAGACCGTGGAATTTTGTTCGGAGGTTGTTGGCTCCAACTTGTCTTGAATACACATGGTCACATAAATGTTGGCCAACAATTACAAACGTAATGACGTACAAGAGGTACGTGATATCTCCATTACGAACGCTAGTTTTACAAGACTGAGGGCTTCCAGCTCGTCCTTGATTCCGAGCATGTGTTTTTGTACTTTGGACTTTTGTCCGACGGACTTGTGTACCCACGATCGGAAAGTCCGACAACACACATTTAACATCTAAACAATTTGTGATTCGATCACAACAGACAAATCTGCAAAGAGTCGTATAGCCATAACTTCTCTTCCAACTGATTTAGACTCAATTTAGATCAGATTTGATCAAACTTGGTCGATCCAGGGCCGAAAAATTATCATTTGCTTTGCATTGATCGGCAGCAGTTAGATACATTTTCAACAGTACAATCACATTTTGATCAATCAGACAATGAACCTATATCTTGTAAACAGATAATTTATGATCGTAACTTGTGATCGTATCCTAGTTATCAACTGAAATCCACTTCCCTATGTGTGGCATATCAGTTTAAAGTGGTTGTAAACCCACTTTTTTTGGACTTCTACCTATAGGTAAGCCTAGAATAAGGCTTACCTATAGGTAGTGAAAATATCTCCTAAACGTGCTCCGTTTAGGAGATATTTCACTTGTAGTCTGCTGAAAATTCCAATGGCGCATGCGCGGGGAAGAAACAAAACTAAGTGCTGTTTCTTCCCTAGCCTGTGCCGTTAATCGCGGCTCCCGTGCGCATGCGTGGGAGTGACGTCATGCGGCTCCGGCAATTCGCAGAGCCGGAGTCCGCGGCCCGGAAGGAAGAGGGGCCAGAAGATGGACGCTGCCTACACAGGGGACATCGCTGGATCCTTTTGCGGGTAAGTGGCACATAATGGGCTAGTATGCGATGCATGCTAGCCCATTATGCTTTTCATTTGCAGGCTTTGCAGCGAGCAAAAGAGGAAGTAAAACCCATCAGGGTTTACTTCCTTTTTAATGGTTTACAACTAAAGTGTACATTTTTTACATTACTATTGGAAGAGATCAATTGGAAAATAAATCATCCATTTATTGAATTGTGTATGGCCACCAGATCTCTCTCATGGTCAGGAAAATTTTTCCATTTTTTATATGCATCATCAAACATCAAACATCAGGGTGTAAAACAGTCAAAAAATGAAAGCATAACTAAAGGCAGTTTTTAGTTTTGAACAGAGTGAAGCGTTCTGGTGAGCTGGGGGTCCAAATAGAATTCACTTAATTTACAGGAATTTTCTCTCACTTCCTGTTTGGCTATGGAACAGGAAATGAAGGGAAATCTCTGCAATGGTAAAAAAAAATAATAATAAAAAAAATCTGACAGGAGTTATAACCCTCACTTACTCTATCCAAAAAAAAAAAAAAGTTTGCCTATAGTTCTACTTTAAGATATAAAAACAGCAACACATTGACAACATTTACTAAGCCCTCCGCTTAGATTAAAGGTACGAATGCCTAAAATTCTTCTGCATATTTGTATGTTATTTATTATTGGTATAATAAATGATTTATATAGCGCCAACAGCTTGCCCAGCACTTTTACAAAATAAGAGGGAGACAGTAAAGTTACAATACAATTCAATACAAGAGGGCCCTGCTCATGAGAGCTTACAATTAAATATGTGTATGTAGGGGAAGCTTAATGTATGTAGCTTAATGGACAGTTAGGGGGAGATTTACTAAAATGAAAGCGCTCAGAATCTGGTGCAGTTGTGCATGGTAGCCAATCAGCTTCTAACTTCAACTTGTTCAATTAAGCTTTGACAATAAGACCTGGAACCTGATTGGTTTCTATGCTGAGCTGCACCAGATTTTGCACTTTCCAGTTTGAGTAAATCTCCCCCGTAATGTCTGAACATGCGTCCTAGTTACATAGATCTGTATATTATGTGTATATTTTACATCTCTATGTTTTTCAATTTTTTACATTTTGTTACATTTACCTTTTTGTTTTAACTGAAGTCTATTAGGCCCGTACACACATACCAAAAATCGCTACTACAGTGATCTCCACCAGCTTCCAGGTCCCAAAAAACATCACCGTCTGCCTCTTCATTTGTCCAATCAGAGAACACTTTGTATTCTTTGAGAAAATGTACAGTTCCCAAAAAGGCAACCATACCAAGAAAGCAACCTCTTGTGTTTAGTAGAACTATGGGCAAAACTTTTTTTTTTCGTTTTGGATAGAGCACGGGAGGGTTATAACCCCTGTCTGTTTTTTTTTTCGCCATCTCTGTCCCATTGCGGAGATTTCCCTTCACTTCCTGTTCCATACCCAAACAGAAGTGAGAGGAAATCCCTGCAAATTAACCATTTCAGCCCCGGAAGATTTTACCCCCTTCCCGACCAGAGCACTTTTTGCGATTTGGCACTGCGTCGCTTTAACTGACAATTGCGCGGTCGTGCGCCATTGCACCCAAACAAAATTAAGGTCCTTTTTTCCCACAAATAGAGCTTTCTTTTGGTGGTATTTGATCACCTCTGCGGTTTTTATTTTTTGCACTATAAAAAAAGAGTGACAATTTTGAAAAAAACGCAGTATTTTTTACTTTTTGCTATAATAAATATCCCCCAAAAATATATAAAAAAAAACAATTGTTTCCTCAGTTTAGGCCGATATGTATTCTTTTACATATTTTTGTTAAAAAAAAAAAAAATTGCAATAAGCGTATATTGATTGGTTTGCGCAAAAGTTATAGCGTTTACAAAATAGGGGAAGTTTTATGGCATTTTTATTATTTTTTTTTTTACTAGAAATGGTGGCGATCTGTGATTTTTATCAGGACTGTGACATTATGGCGGACGCATCAGACACTTTTGACACATTTTTGGGACCATTGGCATTTATACAGCGATCAGTGTTATAAAAATGCATTGATTACTGTAAAAATGTCACTGGCAGGGAAGGGGTTAACACTAGGGGCCAACCAATGAATTGTGTTCCCTCTCTATGTTCTAACTGAAGGGGGGATGGGACTGTGTAGGAGAGATGACAGATCGCTGTTTATACTCTGTATGAACAGACGATCTGTCTCTTCTCCCCTCAGAGAACCGGAAACTGTGTGTTTACACACATAGATCCCGGTTCTTGGTGTGTCGGCAGCTATCGCGGGAGCCCGGCGGTGATCGTGACCGCTGGGCGCTTGCATCGGCTCTGGCGAGAGCAGCGGGCAGCGCGCCCCTAGTGGTCTCAGGGCAAAGCGACATAACATAATGTCGCTTTCGCCCGACCGTGCCATTCTGCTGCAGGACACTGCGGCGGCTGGTCGGCAAGTGGTTAAAGGAGTTTCTTGGGGACCCCCAGGCCACCAGAACTAATGGCCCTGTTGGAAGATTTGCCCTCTATTACTTTTCTGGGGACAACCCAAAATGTGGGTTTTTCTTTTACTTTCACTTTCAATGAGAATAGTAAACACGATAAATAGAGAGGGCGAATCTCCTTATTGGGGGCACAGACAGCAATAAAAATTGACAGGGGCTCTAATCCCTCTCCACTCTGTCCAAAACAAAAACAAAAAAGTTTTGCCTTTAGTTATACTTTAAGTAAGCAGTAGGACAGCTGATCGGCATGGGACCCAGATACTAGTAGAGATCACTGTATTAGCGGGGCAAGCTGGATAAAGCTGTATCAGGGTAAATAAGCATAAATTCTCTCATTCAAGTTTTTTATTATCATCATTGAAAAATTATTACAGTATAATCAGTATAAAAAATCAGTACAATATAATTCACAGCAAATTCATAAGCATAAATTCTCATACCTAAACGTCAGCTTTAACTGCTTTTCATGAATTTATAACTGAAATAAGGATTTCTTTTATCTGCCGGGAGTTCAGTTTAAGTATTTAATACTTATTGTCACATGCTGCTGATCAAAACCTTTTATTTTTATGTGGAGTAGCTGAAATTGCCACGGGGTATATACACAATAACTTAACTATATCCTCAGCTTATATGATGGCTACAAGGCCTGGCAGCCTAAACAGCCTAGGCCCTGAAGGTAAATATGTGACTGTGAATCCCCCCTCACCACAGCTATGTGTTTTTATACAGCAAAATGATTTTCCAGTTACCAGGGATAAAATATAAATATAAAAATTTGTTTACAGGACAGAAATTGCATCAGTGGTGTAATTTTGGGCATCACTTGGGGATAAGAAGATCTCTTTGGTAAGCTGCTGCTTTTTAATAAAAGGCGATAGCCAGGGATTGACGTTTTAAGATGCCCTACAAAATCTTGGCTGTGCTTCCCTGTCTATAACCGCACTGAATTTTACGTGTAGGCCTGTGTTTATTCGTCATGTAGAATTAACACGTTAGAGCCTTGCGTTCATCAGTTGTAGAATAAACTCATATAGGCTAATTTGGAAAGTGGCAAATATACTGTTCTTCATAACGGGTCCCTCTTCCCTCCTCTATTGGTCTTCTCTTTTGGTTTGATGTATAGACCTCTATAAATAAATGTACAATTTAAAGCCCAATTGCAGCCAAAACTTTTTGTTTAGTTTTGGATAGTGTCGAAAGGTGATAGAGTCCCTGTTGGGTTTTTGTTATCATATGTTTCCCTATTAGAAGTCCCCCCCCCCCCCAGTTCCTAGCCAGACAAAAAAAGGTGAGAAATCCCCTCAAATGAAATACAGAAACAAAAACACATTTTTAGTAAAGCAAGCAAAGGTAAGAAGTTCTGAATGTTTTTATTAAGTCCCCGTTCCTTGTACAGCCTTCTCAGGGCATGAAGTCAAAGAAAAATATCCCCAATAGGGTAACAGGCAGAAACAAAACCTTTACAGAAATTTTTACTTTCTTCACTCTCCAAAACTAACAAACATGAAAAAACAACATAACAATTGGGGAGTAGTAAAGCTGGCTACACATGGAGCAGTTTTGGCCAGTTGCCGATGAACCTTCCAAAAGTTTGAGCCATTGGTGGTCCTTTCGTAACTCTCTTCCTCAACATCTTTCAATATGAGAATTCATAGGAGCTGGGTGAAAATAATGTTGGGCTAATGTTGGGCTACAAAATAATGTTGGGCTACAAAACTTCCCTACCATGTTATTGAGAAGAAGAGTGAGGGAGGTGTTATGTGCTTCTGTCCTAGGGTGGCAATGCTGCTCCTCCATGGATAAAAAATAAATAAATAAATTGCATCCTTGGTTTTCACAAAAAAAAAGCATTCGTTTGGACAATTGCCTAATTATTATTTTTTTTCTTTGTAGCCTGAAGATTGAGACTTGTTGTTTGATCATTCTGTTATAACCAGGGCTGGTTTTAGTCAAAATGGGGCCCTCTACGAAAATACAAAGTGGGAGCCCCATGTGACAGCATCTCAGCTTCCTTCACCTGCTGCCATTCTGCCAGCTGGGTGACTGAAGAGGTTGAAGGCCTTGGGAATTTGCCCAGTTTATCTCCCAATGCCCCCCAACACCCCTCTCTGAATAAAGTCCATAAGCCTCAACATTGCCTTAGATATATGCCAGAACATTTGCAGGCCTCTCTGTACTTAAACCAGTGCATGAAATAGGCAAGATATATTTATATATATATATAATCAGACAACTGAAGGCAATCTTTGATAATTATATTTGATAGGTAGTACAAAATGCAATGACAGATGGTATATTTAATGTGTATCTAATGACACCCGTCTATGAAGAGATGTCCCCTTACTTTGGAGAGATTCCCTCTAACTTCCTGTTGTGTCCTTGGGACAGGAAGTGATGTCAAATTTCTTCAATAGAGAACAGGCTGACAACAATAAACTGACAAGATTTAACTTATTTAACCCCGCTCAATAAAAAAAAAAAATGTGGGCATTACATGAATTCTATAGACATCAACGTTCTAAAGAGGATTCCTCGAAACAGTGCCGCTATTCTGTACATTGTGCTAGCCATGCAGTAAATCCACATAATGCTGTTATTGCTGGTTCTTAGTGAACTTGGATTTGTAGGATTAGAACTGCAGCCATTTATTTTTCTAAGAAATATGGCATCACCACGCTACAGTGTCTCTACAGTTTTCTCATATTGGTTCTGCAGATTAAAGTTCCATTATGAGTTTGTTGTAGCACAGTGGCTATGGGGAACTGTCTCGGGGATATGGCCTGGTCAATGAAATAACCTTTCCCATCTCAGTTCTAATACCACGCACTGCCTGCCTCGAAAAGTTGTTAGTCCATCCTTCCAAAGTGTCAGGTTTACTGTTTCGTGATGTGGCAGTATATTAAGGTCTGGATATATGAAGTGGTTTTAAGGTATCTTGGGAACCATAGCTATCGTTGATTCTCATGATTTCAGTGGCTGTATTAGACAGTGATTAGCTATTTACAGTAAATGTCCAACTATAACATTTCCTCCAAGAAAACCTGGTATTCAGCAAGTGTGGATGACACTGGGAGCCAAAGTCCTGTAATTCAATATGCACCAGATAGATGCTGTTTAGATTAGCGAGTTGTATTGTAAGACAAGCTTCGTATTATTAGAAGCAGAGCTGCTGATGGGTTTTCCAGATTGTATGTGCAATCACATAATACTCATCCCCAGCTTACTGTAAAACAAAATATATATTACCTAGGGTTTCACTAAAATGATGAGGAATACATGGTTGATTAGGGAAGTTTTCATCATTGTCCAGTAGAGTGTTTTTCCCTTGTTCATACATATGAAGGTCAAAGATGCTACGAATTGGTATAATCAGGTCTGGATTTCCACCAGGCCAGTGATGGAGAACCTTGGCACCCCAGATGTTTTGGAACTACATTTCCCATGGTGCTCAACCACACTGAAGGGTGCATGAGCATGGGAAATGTAGTTCTAAAACATCTGGGGTGCCAAGGTTCTCCATCACTGCTGTAGGCAAACAATTTTTTGCAACCAGAAGCAAAACCCCTCTGTAAGGGTCACCTCTGTTACTCACATTTTCCTGCATAAAGTGATATTAAGGACTCCCTTTTTATCATTTTAAATTGCTGAGATGTAGAATTATACTGGATGATGGTTCTTCATTTATAAAACTTGTCCTTTGCCCTGTTCTATTTGTTCCACCCAGCACTTGTCCTGTTTTCTGGATTCGTTTCCCTTGCAGTGATCTGTGGAGCCACACATACATGTGTGCTGGCCCTTCTCACTTGGTACCAGGATGGATTTGATTTAAATCATATTTTTTAAAGAGCAACTGTCATCTCTGTCCTGCAGTGGCTCCTCCTCTGACCCGCTGTTAACTCACCGACAGTCCCATTCATTTTAATAGGACGGCTGGTGATGCGGCAGTGACACAACAAGGCGTGGGACGTGGCGGCAGCAGGTGAGTGGATGCCCGCTAATAGGCACTGCCATGATGGATCTGAAATGACAGGTGCTCTTTAAATGTAAGGACTAATTCTTGCTGGTAGTTAGAGTCTTTAATATTTGCAAACAAAACAAAGGCTTCCTATTTATAATAATAAGCTGTCAGGTTAGTAAATTAGCAATATCAGAACTGATTCAATCATACAGTTGGCAGTGTACATAGATTTGCAAAACAATGGGATAAAGGAATATTCCTGAACTTTGTTTTATCTCATGGTTAATGTGAAATTGTGTGAATGCATCAATGCAGTGCATGTTATCTCAGCTTGCACGGCTTGGATTCATTGAATGAGTTTATTGTAAATATTGCAGAATATACAGCCTCATGCTACATAACTAAGCTCCATTTCATGGTGAATAAACTAAATTATTAAGGTATCTGAAATAGAAAACTATCTTTAGATAGTTTTACTCCAAAAGCAATTTATTAAAATAAATTTGATAAAAAAAAAAAAAAATGATTTAAATAAAAAAAATCTGATTTAAATTACAAAAATCTGAATTTTTTTTTTTTTAAATAATTGATTTATGTCCACCCAGCTTGGTACACAGTGCGATCTCCCTACTGCATAGGTGTGCACAGCCTCTTGCATTAGGGTGTGCACCCCAAAGCTCTAACACATATGTGTGTGTTTGCATGTGTATATATTCTGACAGTGTCAATAGGGCAGAGATTGAAGTCAGTAGGGCAGAGATTGAAGTCAGTAGGGCAGAGATTGATGTCAGTAGAGCAGTGGACAGTGTCAGTTGTTTTTATTTTCTATTAATTTTTTTTACAATTCTATTTATTTTTTATTTTTAGGTGACCTGTTAGGGGGCGTTGGTTAAATATCAGGGGTCTAAACAGGGGGAATCTGCACTACATGGGGCGATTAGGGTGTGCTCAGGCACACCTGGCACACCCTGTGCACATGCCTATGCCCTCCTGACAGGAAGTTTGGGGAAGCTGCAATTAGGAACCAGTAGTCGGCACCAGTGAAGTTTACAAAAAGTGCTTAGGGACCTGTATTAGTTATATAACGTACTGGGGAATGTTTTCATTGTAGACAACACATTATTTTAAAAAATCGCAGAGATTTTCATACTACTTTAATTGGTTCCATCCTGGCTAAAGTAATTGTGACAATATTTATAAAAGCTTATTTGAAATAACCGTGTGTCTACTGATAAGAACAAAAAGTAAGGCCAATAACCAATAACTCCTTTGTCTCTGCCATACTATACTCAAAGGCAGATTGAGCTTTGTACTTTTCACAGGTGTAAGAGAATTATACAAAACAAGAATAAAAAAATATTTGGATTGCAATCAATTGAAGCCATTTCTCTATACCACAAATTAAAATATCAATTTAATACAGATAGAGAGTTGAAACTTGTGACTTTCAAGCTACCATCATAGAACAGATCAAATAAATCTTTAAACAGTTTAGAAAATTTTTACAAAAGTGTTAAACAACAACAAAAACCTTTTAGATTTATTGTTATATTGTCGTTTTTGGAGAAGCCATAACTCAATATCATCTTTCAGTTGATCATGTCCAAACCATCCCTCTGGGTAGGAAGAAGCGATAGGGAGGCAAAAACAAAAGGAGCGAGAATAAGGAGCAACTGTGCATGGCAACCACTAAGCTTAGAAAGTGTAAGATAGAAGCTGAACTAACCAAGCTGAAGATAGAAGTTGGTTGGTGGCCATGAACAGCTTATCCACTCATCTGTGGTCTTTGTTGGTTCCTGTGTGCGATACCCTCCCCCCTTCCCCTTTTCAGGGCATTTCTCAGTTCATTTCTCTCCACAAGCATCTATTACTTATCTTGGGTATGTCCCCTTTTGTGGTTAAATGGCCATCAGACCAGGGCACACTTCAGGTCTATTTCATGTTGTAAGTTTTGTGGCGTGTTATGTGGTTCACATCTATCCCAGTTGAAGGGCTTCGACCAAAAAAAGGAAGGCCAGTATGGTGGCCTGAATTTATGGGAGGAGTCTGGGGGGTATTTAAGCAGCCCACTCATCTGTGGTCTTTGTTGGTTCCTGTGCGCGATACCCTCCCTTCCATTCCCCTTTTCAGGGCAATTCTCAGTTTATTTCTCTCCACAAGCATCTATTACTTATCTTGGGTATGCCCCCTTTTGTGGTATAACGGCCAGCGGTCCAGGGCACACTTCAGGTCTATTTCATGTTGTAAGTCTTGTGGTGTGTTTATGTGGTTCACATCCATCCCAGTTGAAGAGTTTCGACCATAAATATATATATATTTATATTTACAATTTACATTCATGTATCAATATGCTACAATTTTATTGCTTTTATTGAATGTTGCATACTGCATAAGACAGTCTAAGAGGTCTTTCCAATGTAGGTGCACAGAAACAGTAACAATAAGTCAAGAAAAAGTATACCACCTTTCACAGTGTTAGAAAAGTTAGAAAATTGCCCTTACCAAAGTGTATGGCTTGCCATGAGGTGAATATTCCAAACCCCCTTTGTGCCAAAAATGTGGGTATGCAAAGGCATCTAGTTGGGTTTAAAAAGTCACAAAAATTATTGATATTTGGTTAATCAGTCAAAAATCATGTTGGCAAAGCCTAATAATACATCCAATAAGAACACTTACCAACAATGTTCTGAACCAAGGCTTGGCCAAAACACCCCCACAAAGAAAATCTCCCAAAAAAAGAGATCATTGTGGGTGATGGTGTCCCCGTAAGTCCGCTCTGCACGGCAACCATGCCTAACATCGCATAAGGCACATCTACGTTATGGTGTCGCAGAACGTGGTGCACAGCATGGACATGTCATTGGAGAAGCCACAATATGGCTTTGCCAACATGGCATAATAACAGTAAACCCAATAAGAATGCAGTGAGAGTAGAAATTTTGAAAAGATGTGATATCTTGATCCTTTATTGGTAGGATTTTACTACACTAGTTTAAAGTAAATTATATTTTTTTATTAACAAGAATAAATTGTACAAATAGGAAAACATCCAAGTACAGAGCAAAGGAGTATGTTTCAGAACTATAAAGAATAATCGTAAGTGCAATAAAACAGACTGTGACTGCAAGGTTACAGTCTAAACAATTCCAAAACATTTTCATGGTGCGGAATGTATATACTGTCAGGGATGAAAGCGTAGTTGAGTTGAGTTAGTACACAAAAAAAAAGAAGAGCTTAGATAAAATTGCACCTCTTGGAATAAGCTAAGGACAGGAGAAGGAGAAAAAATGGGCAATGTAAGAAAGAAAAAGGTAAGAGGACAAAAGTGTCTGGGGATAGCGAGGAAAGTATTTTTAGACCTGGGATCTGCCAAAATAGGGAAGCAAATGTTATGTTAGTAGATAGCATATGGAAAAAAATGGATAAGTTGTCAGTTGATAGGTTGTCAGATATTTAGTTTTAGGTTTGTTCAGTCTATCAACTAGTGATGTTATTAAAACTTTTAATAAATGTGTGAAAAGATTTTTGGAAATATGATATATATATATATATATATATATATATATATATATATATATATATATATATATATATATATATATATATATATATATATATATATATATTTATTTATTTTTTTAGTTTTGACTATAGGGAGGGAAGGAAAGGATTAGAACCTATATCAGGTTTTCCTTGCTGTCTGTGATTCCACTGTGGAGATTTTCCCTCCCTGAGTGTATGTGTTTTTGTTGCTGCCCTTATTGTAAACTGTTACCATCACTTCTATCCTTCTGACTCCCTGTAATTGGTGCAGGAAGTAAGGCCCCTTTCACACGATCGGACCGTTCAGGTCCGCCTGTCAGTTTTGTCGGCGGACCTGAACGGGCGATCCATGTTAGCCTATGGAGCGTCGGATGTCAGCGGAGACATGTCCGCTGACATCCGACCCCGTCCGATCCGCTAAAAGCAGACGGATGGCTCTACGTCCAGATCCGTCGCTGGCGGATCGGATCGGGTGAGATCTGACGAAAACGGACACGCTGTCCGTTTTCGTCCAATCCCTCCATAGGCGGCAGCGGCGCCTGACAAGCCCCTCCCCGCTCAGTGAGCAGAGAGGGATCTGTCATCCGCCGGCTCAGCGGAGATCAATGGACAGATCTCCCGCTGAGCCGGCAGACCGAGGCGGGCTCCGTAGAAACGGAGTCCGCCTCATGTGAAAGGGACCTTAGAGGAAATCTCCCTAATGAGGGCCCAGACTGTGATATAACCTTACAGTGTTCCAAACTATACCAACTATCAAAAAGAAGTAGAAGACCTAAAACAATTTTTGGCTGGAATTGGGCTTTAAAGGAGTTGTAAAGGCGGAAGTTATTTTTTATCTGAATGCATTCTATGCATTCAGATAAAACGACTTCTGTTTGTAGCAGCCTCTCCAGTACGCCCTAATACTTACCTGAGATCCCATCTCTGTCCAGCGATGTCCACAAGTTCCTTGGCCTCCTGATTGGCTGAGACACAGCAGCGGCGCCATTGGCTCCAGTAGCTGTCAATCAAAGTTAGTTAGTAAATCAGGAGAGAGAGGGGCAGGGCCAAATTGCAGATCCGTGTCTGAATGGACACACAGAGCTGCAGCTCGACTTGGGTGCCCCATAGCAAGCTGCTTGCTGTGGGGGCACTCGACAGGAAGGAGGGGCCAGGGGCAGCGAAGAGGGACCTGAGAAGAGGAGGATCCAGGCTGCCCTGTGCAAAACCACTGCACATATGAGGTAAGTATAAAATGTCTGTTATTTAAAAAAAAACAAAAAACTTTACAATCACTTTAAGCAAACAGGTCAGCTATTGGCTTTTCACAGGTTTCAGTGTGTGTCCTTACCAAATCTTGTAAGAAACCTGTTGTTTGCAGAACTCAGTGACTCCAGCAGAAATTCACACATTTAGGAGTTGATAAAAAGACACCTTCTTTATTGGATGTCTCTGATTTTCCTGTCAAAGTGGTACCCATGGCAAGCAGCTTCAACCATTTTGTCTTTTTAGTTAAACATAATGATTGGGAATCCTATTTCAGATGTTAATGTTTTCTTTGTAAAACAAGGGTTGTATACATACAGTAAACTGGCTAGCATAAAGCATTTTAAAAGCATAAACCTAAAAGACAAGAAAATTCACCTCAAACTATTATGGTTTCCCCTTTAGATGTAAAATGTGTTCCCTTTTTTGGTTTACAACCCTCTCAGGCTTTTGGGTATTTCCTTACATTTTTGCATCTGCTTAAAATGTTGACATAATGCTTGGACGATGAGCAATAATGTTGTTTTCAGTCTGAACTGCTCACACTATTGTGTTGTAGCTAGTAGTGTCCTGAAAATCTTCAAGACACATTTTCCTTGCACTTTTAATGTTTCTGGCCTGTAGATGAACATTCCTAAAATTCTCATAAATGCTTGGTACAAGAGCTTCATAGATGATTTCAGTGCTCCAAAACACCAACGTTTCAAATGCTTAAAATGCTTAAAAATACTTGTAAAAAGCTACAAAATGCTATGAAAATGCTCATAAATACCAACAAGTTAAGCTGATACAGTGAGGGAAAAAGTATTTGATCCCCTGCTGACTTTGTACGTTTGCCCACTGACAAAGAAATGATCAGTCTATAATTTTAATGGTAGATTTATTTTAACAGTGAGTGACAGAATAACAACAGTTATATCCAGAAAAACCCATTTCAAAAAAGTTATAAATTGATTTGCCTTTTAATGAGTGAAATAAGTATTCGATCCCCTATCAATCAGCATGATTTCTGTCTCCCAGGTGTCTTCTATACAGGTAATGAGCTGAGATTAGGGGCAATCTCTTAAAGGGAGTGCTCCTAATCTCAGCCAGTTACCTGTATAAAAGACACCTGTCCACAGAAGCAATCAGTCAATCAGATTCCAATCTCTCCACCATGGCCAAGACCAAAGAGCTGTCCAAGGATGTCAGGGACAAGATTGTAGACCTACACAAGGCTGGAATGGGCTACAAGACCATCGCCAAGCAGCTTGGTGAGAGGGTGACAACAGTTGGTGCGATTATTCACAAATGGAAGAAACACAAAATGACTGTCAATCTCCCTCGATCTGGAGCTCCATGCAAGATCTCACCTCCTGGAGTTTCAATGATCAAGAGAACAATGAGGAATCATTCCAGAACTACACTGGAGAATCTTGTCAATGATCTCAAGGCAGCTGGGACCGTAGTCACCAAGAAAACATATGGTAACATACTATGCCGTGGAGGACTGAAATCCTGCAGTGCTCGCAAGGTCCCCCTGCTCAAGAAAGCACATGTACAGGCCTGCCTGAAGTTTGCTAATGAAAATCTGAATGATTTAGCGGAGAACTGGGTAAAGGTGTTGTGGTCAGATGAGAGCTCTTTGACATCAACTCAACTTGCCGTGTATAGAGGAGGAGGAATGCTGCCTATGACCCAAAGAACACCATCCCCACTGTCAAACATTGAGGTGTAAATATTATCCTTTGGGGGTGTTTTTTTGCTAAGGGGACAGGACAACTTTGCCGCATCAAAGGGACGATGGACAGAGCCATGTACCATCAAATCTTGGGTGAGAACCTCCTTCCCTCAGCCAGGGCATTGAAAATGGGTCGTGGATGGGTATTCCAACATGACAAGGACCCAAAACACACGACCAAGGCAACAAAGGAGGTGTGCTCAAGAAGAGGCACATTAAGGGCCTGGAGTGGCCTAGCCAGTCTCCAGACCTTAATCCAAAGAAAATATGTGGAGGAAGCTGAAGGTTTCGAGTTACCAAACATCAGCCTCAAAACCTTAGTGACTTGGAGAGGATCTACAAAGAGAAGTGGGACAAAATCCCTCCTGAGATGTGTGCAAACCTGGTGGCCAACTACAAGAAACATCTGACCTCTGTGATTGCCAACAAGGGTTTTGCCATCAAGTACTAAGTCATGTTAGGTGAAAGGGTCAAATACTTATTTCACTCATTAAAATGCAAATCAATTTATAACTTTTGTGAAATGCGTTTTTCTGGATTTTTTTGTTGTTGTTCTGTCTCTCACTGTTAAAATAAACCTACCATTAAAATTATAGACTGATCCTTTCTTTGTCAGTGGACAAACGTACAAAATCAGCAGGGGCTCAAATACTTTTTTCCCTCACTGTATATGCCGGGCATTTTAAAGTACTGCTGGTATAAATAGGAATTTAGTGTTAACTAAAAAAATTAGAAGGGGAAGTTCATATTATCATTGGCCACTCTCTATTACTATCAAAGTTGCGACAATGTAAACTATATGTCTTAATATAGATCGAAACTAAAAAACAAAAATATCATATAAAATGAAAAAGGCTGGGAGAGATCAGAATCAGGAATGAGTTCAGGCGTGTTTGGCTACTAGTCAGATATTAGGTAGAATGAGCCTGAGTTATCCTGCCAGGAAGCTGTCAATGCGAACCACCGTTTATAAGCGGCCCCGCCCCACAGCTGCACATATACATGCCTTGGGGAATGCCTCAGCTGCTTATGATTGGTGGCCTGCAGTGACAGCTTTCTAGTGGGATAGCTTGCGCGGGTTTGGACTAGTATCCGAACACATCTGAGCTCATCTTTATTTAGAAGCATTGAGAATACAAGATTTAAGAGCATAATAAAGGTAAAAATGGTAATCTAGTTAAGGTGTATCTCTACTTCATTAGAACCTTTTTTTAGATCACATGTGATCACTTGTTTGAAGCTGGAATTATGAGTTTTTTTTTTATTATTATGATATAATATATTATAACGTAACCTAACTTATTTTAATTATATTATAATGTAACTATAACTTAAGAATTTTGAAAGCATAAAATATTTAGCAAAGCAGTCATTGAACACAACCCACCTGCTCAAACCTTCACTACTGATCCAGGGATACTATACTACACCAGGCCACCCATGTCTCTTGTCTGTAATCTGGTGATCTGGGAACTCTGTTTGGTTACTCGGTTTGTAATGCCCAAAAGGGTAAGCACAGTTTGTTTTCAAGTGCACCTATCCTTTAAATTTCATTGAAGCATGGTTATAGGACCTATTTTAGATGTGTTTAATTTATTGAGAGTATTTATCTGTTTCAAAGTGAAACTTTTTGGGTCTTTTCAATGAGGCTATAAGTACTTTGTGGTGCCGCTCCAGGCTGAGGTGTAGAGCCCCATTGGCACTCAGGATAGTAGGGATGCCAGTGTAAGAAAAACCCACCCAGTGAGCAATAAACATTTTAGCTTGAAACCGATGCTCTCCACAGCTGATCCTAACATAGATGTATACATGTTAAAAAGCCTCAGTTAATGCTGTGCCTCGGTCCATGCCCCCTGACATGTCCTTTTTTTTGGGTCTTTTGTTTCGGTGTCTATAGATAAAGTTTAGGCCTACTGATTGAAAAATGAAGGCTAATGCAGACACATCATATTAGTACTGTATTATTTTAGTTTTTGGGTTTAGATATGCTTTAAGGTCACTGCATAGGATGCAAAGGCACTCCTTCTGAATGGAAAAAATGAGATGTAACACGATTTCTATATACAGAAAGGGTTCCTAAGTGTATAGTTTTATACGGTTAAAAGAAGAGCTGAATGTGTTTCTAAATACAGTAATGTATAAATGGCTACTAATATTTGTGAAGTAACATAATAGAACATTGATCCTGGGAGTTAGCTAGTTATTTTTGCAGAGGATTTCCTTGTTAGAGCAAATTGGACTACATTTTTTTTTTACTTTCCTATGGATAAGTGGCAGGTTTACAGGTTTGTAAGATTTAGGGTATATATATATATATATATATATATATATATATATATATATATATATATATATATATATATATATATATATATATGTATATATATATATATATATATATATATATATATATATATATATATATATATATATGTATATGTATATATGTATATACATATATATATATATATGTACATATATATATATATATATATATATATATATATATATATATATATATTAAACTTGATGAGCATGTGTTTTTGTCAGCTTGACCACTTATGTAACTAGAGAGCAGCAACATGCAACATGAGATATTATCTTGTCTCTGTGAAAATCTTAATACTTAGACCAGGGGTCAGCAACCTTTTTCACATTACGTGTCATGTTCACAGGCATTAAACAACTGGCGGGCCAGTGTACAAAAACACACTGGGGGGAGGTTTACTAAAATTGGCCATTCAGAATCTGGTGCATCTGTGCATGGTAGCCAATCAGTTTTTAACTTCAGCTTGTTCACTTAAGCTTTGACAATAAAATCTGGAAGCTGATTGGTTTTCTATGGCATATTTCTTTAAAGATGAACTCCAGGCAAAAAATGTATGAACTGTTTTACCTGCCTAGGAATTCATACTTCTGAAAAGCAAGTTTTGTAAAGATCTTACCTTTTTCTGCAGTTCTGGAATGCAGGTTAGTGTAGGACCTATCGCCCGATGACTACGAAATAGCTGCAACAAGCTGATGAAGTTCTTGTTTTACACAATGACCCTGTAAGGATAATCAGACAACACTATGATTGGCTCAATGTTCTGACGCTTGCTCTCCCAACCTGTAGGCCTTCCCTGTTGACTCTTCCTCCCTCACAGTGTACAGCAGTCAATTGCCTGTTTGTAGCTGGGCAGACGATAATGGAGACCTAAGGCTAACTATATATTTAGGTTGAATATATTTTTTATTATTATTGTCACAGAAAAAAAAAATTCAAAGGGGTACAAAATAAAAGAGGGAGAGGGGAAAAAGTAGTAACAATCATTAACAGTATATGACAGTACCACAATCATCAGGATGAGCATTAGTAAAGTTGTTTGAACCTCATATAAGCATTATATCAAATAATTTAGACAAAACAAATAAGGGCGAAAGGCCCAAAGAAGTAAAGGCGGAGGGGAAGAAAAGAAGTAAGCAAAGATAGAAAAAAGAATATGCAAAGCAAAGAAAACAGCAGACACTAAGTAAAGTAAAAGAAAAAAACTGAAAAGCTTCCGTAGCTGTCGAGGGGAAATAAAGAGGGGAAATGGCCAGAGGGGGGGGTCGGTGGAAGAGTAGGTGAGGAGGAGAAAGGCAAATAGGTCAATTATCCATTCCCCTCAGCCTAACTAACCACTTAAATGGAGAGTCTATTGCAAAACTTGTCAGAAGTTGAATAATAGAGCCATATGTACCACAATTTAGTATGTATTTCCATTGTGTCCATTTCTGTAGCTTTCACTTCCTCCATAATCATAGTGTCATTTATGATATCTACCTATAAATTTAGAGGTGGTATGGTAGGGGATTTCCAGAACCTGGTAATCAGCTGCTGTGCAGCTAACAGGAAAAATCTGAGTAGACTTAATTTCTGCGATTTGATGGAACCAGGCAAAATTGACAGGAGAGCCATTTTAGGGGAAGGGGTAAGAGACTCGTCATAAACCTCATTGTGTACCTGAAATATTTGGGTCCAAAATGGGTTGATCTGCATTCCCACCAAACGTGCAGATATGTTCCTCTCGCTCCGTGACAGAGCCAACACGTGTCTGAAGACTCAGGATAGATCTGCTTAATGGATACTGGATCCCAGGACCATCTGGAGAGCAGTTTGACATTTTTTTCTTGGGCATAACTAAATATATATTTAGGTGCTTGTGCTAATTAAATTTACAAATATATTTAGTATTTTTATGAATGCATTACTACACTTAAAGATGTTTTTATATACCTGCCTAGAATTCCTTTATATATTCACTGCTTTTTGTGAGACTATTACTTGCCTTAAAGTAGAAGTCCACCCTAACACTAAAATCCCTGCATCTGCAGATATCCACAATCTAACACTAACCTATCTAACCCTGTAAAGAGGAAATCAGAATACCTTTTCTGAAGCCGATCTGACCTGATCCCACGATGAGCTGTCATCTGCGGCTTCGCTGTGGAGGTGGGTGCAGAGGACACAGCCGACAACAGAAGCCCCATAGTAAGTCTATGGGTGATGTCACTCATCATTCATTTCACAGCCATTGTCGGCTGTGTCCTCTCCAGAGCTTTCGCCACTGGAGACCGGATCGGCTTCAAAAAAGGTATGCATACTGATTTCTTCTTTACAGGGCTAGATTGGTTAGTGTTAGATCGTGGAAGTCTGTAGATGCAGGGATTTTAGTGTTAGGCTGGACTTACACTTTAATTTTTTTAATGCATTTAGAACAATGAGGGAGGTCTTCTTTTGAAAAACTCATGAATATTCAAATGTAAACACAGGATAACATTGAAACAAAGTCCCAAATCATGGGATCTGTTCTATAAACTAGACATACCATAGGAGTACATCAAACTCCTGCTGGAGAAACAGCTGGTTTATACTAAATATTTTTTTTCTTTATAGTTTGCAGTTGATGAGAATAAATTACCGGCTCCACTTCCCATATGAGTTCTTGTGGTTGATTAATAACAGCCGGGTAATTATTATATAAACAAATGAAATGCAATTTACATTGCATTTTGGTTAGTTCATAATCAGTGTTCATGTAGTAATACAGTTCAGTCTTCTAAGAGTGCCAAAACTATGTTTTGTTTTAAACTACATTCCCATATATGCATTAGTTCAGTGCATGAGACGTACATCAAAAGCTTCTATTTTTCTTCTTTATATGTTGGTTCCATATGTTATAGTCTATATTTCTAAAATAACAAAAGCATGTAAAAGGGGAATCGTTTTGTGTTCTTAAATTGTAATAAGAAAAATTTCTCAGAGCCTTTTTTAGAAAAAAATATGGGGTGAGTGCAGTATGTATATTGACTTTACCCCCGTGCCCTCCTGGTTGATCTTTTGGCTGAAAATGCTGGTATACTTGCAGAATTTGTCATCTACTCTTTTAATTTCTTCCCGTCTGCCCTGATGTACATGTTGAAAGTTTTTAATGCCCGGGGGGTGGGAAGGATCGGTGATCATGTGACCATTGTAATTGGCTGTCACAGTAGTCACATGTTTAGAAGCCAATCCCACCGGCTACTGATGTCATTTCAGCAGCTCTGTATTTGTGCCAAGAGCGTGCAGGGAGTGCGCTCTCAGCGCATACACATTGCCTGCCCAGCGATGCCTATATGCGATGTGTGGGCATTACAGCCCAGCTTTTTGCTGCCACACATGTGGGTTACTGCAGCTTTAAGGGGCTAAAGAGCATGTAAACCATAACAATGAGCATCTCTTATTTGCGCCATCTGCTCAGTTAAAGTGTTACTAAACCCACAACAGTAAAATCAGCCTGTATATGTAGTAGAGCATGCTTGTTGTACTCACTGTTAAACCTAAGTGGTTAATCCTCTGCATTGTGTAAGAAGGCTGTTTTATCTTGTCTTCTCTGATCCTCCCCATCTTCCTCTTTCCCCAATCCATTTCCTGATAAGACAGAGCCTTTGGAGTCACACTCCACATGCTTAGTGTGGTGTCTATTGCTAGAGAGTTTTGTTTTTCTTGGGAGGGTGCATGTGATCAACACAGGGCCAATCAGCAAAGACAGAGGGTAAAGACAGAGGGTCAGGGGTCCTGCAGCCTCATAGGACAGTCAGAGAAGAATGGAAAATACCTTCTGCAAGCTTTAATCAGACACTGATAGATGTCACAAGATTGTTATATAATTTGCATGAGAAAAGGTCTTTAGCAGTTTATATTTACTAAAATAATTGCATTTCCATGTTGTGTGTACTGTGGGAGACCAGACATGGGTTTGGTCGTGGGTTTAGTAACACGGTAAATATATGATTTAATTTGTTTTATTATATGTTTGTTATATCTTTAAAAAGTGTGAAAATGTTCACTTGTCGATCCTTTCAGAATACTAGTGAACTAATAACTTCTTTTATACTCTGCCTCTTAGCATGGTTACCAGTTCCCTCTGTTGTAGAGTGTTTCCTTACAATGTTATGAAGATGAGTAAAGGGAAAGCGGTGTTCTGTAATCTTAATACACTTCCTGTCGTAGGGTGTCAACTTTGCTCCTCCATAAATATAGTGCGTGACGTCACCCTAAGACCCTAAGACCCCTTCAGGATCAATAGATAAAAATAAAGGGAAAAAAAGGCAGAAAAACAAAACGAATACAATCACTACGGTAGGACTAGTAAGCTGCAATATACTACATTTTTGTTCTTAGAATTAGATACACTTTAACCATGTGCCATGCATAGGCCATATATAAATGACCTGGACTTTAAAAGGTTAAAACAAGCTTACGACTGCAGGAGCCATAATTCTCACTTACCTTTAAACTGATGACTTTTAAAGTGTTTCCTACCGACAGTTTTGGCTATCGTAGTTTTTTTATGGGTGCATGCAATTTTAAGGCTTGATATATTTGGTATCTATTCACTCGATGCAACCACTTTTTGTGTTTTAACAAAACAGTGGGGTATTATATTGTGTTTGTGAGCCCTCCATTTATATAATTGTTTAGGATTTTTATTATTTTTCTAGCAAAAAAATATACATTTTAACATATTTTAAAAAGGTAGAAAATTGCCCTGGGCACAAAGTGGTTAGTCACACTGGATGCAAGAGGTTTTCAGACAGACTTCTGTGGACAGGTGAAAGAGACATAGCGATAAGCCCATAGAACTGCTGCTAGAATGAAACATCCTGGAGGCAAATTTGCGTGAACTGGGAAAGGGGTGGAAATAAATGAGCGACTACTCAAATCACTGATTTATTGATAATGTCTTCGTGGTGTTCTTTAATTAAAAGGTGTGACGCTTTTTTCCCACACATGTGTTACCTGATTGTCTATATTTTTGTTATAGAGAGATTTGTAGATTAGCCATTAGAGGTTTCGCTTTATTTCTCGGACCTCCCTGCTTAACAGTTGCGAGAGAGGCTGATTTACTAAAGAGTTCAGAAATTTTCACTGAAAAAAAATTTGTGATTTATTCACTCCAGCTATACAATATGCAAAAAGTGTCTGTACATGATTGAGTATTCAAAGTGAACAGGAATTTAGCTTTTTACATTAATGGATTATTGTACTGAATATTGACACCATTTTTTTTTTGTACAGCGTTTTTGACGCATTTTTCTGGCTTCATGTGTTTTTTTTGAAGAAGAAGGAGACTGGATTTTAAACACAAAATTTTGCCAAAAATGCACTAAAACTGGATGTTTGTTTTGCATTTGATTTTAGGTGCATTTCCATTAAAGTCTACAAGACCAAAATCGTGCTGCAACTGCACCAAATTAGCACATGTAGGTTTAAAATAAAAAATTTAAAAAATGCGCTGCACTGCATTGATGCGATTGGGCACCCTTGAAAATAATGTGATTTCCATTGTTGTACGATTCTGTGCAACAAGTCAAATCTGAATCACACTAGTGTGAACCAGGCCTTAAAGATTCTCAACTTCTTTAGTACATCAGCCTCATAATGTCAGCCCAGAGGGAGTGTATGGTTTTCCATAGCAGTTGATTCACTAAAGCAGGGGTCTCCAAACTTTCTAAACAAAGTGCCAGTGTATTGTCCTTCAGACTTTTGAGGCGCCAGACTGTGGCCAGCGGGAGTGGAAATTTTCCTGGTATCAGCCGGAGAAAATATTGCCACATTTGGTATTAGAGGGTTGGAATAGAATCATAGGGAGGAATAGTGCCCCATTGTTGGTGTATGTGGAAGAAATGATGCTCCATTGTTGGTGTCAGATGGCAGAATAGTGTGTCATATCAGTGGGAGAAATAGTGCCCGAAAGGCCAGATATAGGCAGGCAACGGGCCGCATCTGGGCGAACGATCTTCCGATTTTCCTAGTTGTTTCATGGCAAGTCGGGACCAAGGAAGGAAATAATGTACGAAAATTCTCATACGTCAAAGGCTTTTTTTTTTGTTGTTTCATTTTTCTGATCATGCGCAGTCTTTCCTTTCTGATTTTTCTTGTACGAAAATCGTATGAAAACGGTACACATTAAACGAAAATCATTCATTCTGTTCCAGTCGAGAAAAATTTGTCCCTTTGGAAATATTCATTCAGAAGGTCAGAATCAGCTGTCGAAAGTTGTGCACACACTATCAGAAAATCGTACAATCGTTCCTTGGACAAAAATTTTCGCCCGATCTTCTTATAGTGTGTACGAGCCTTTATTCCTTTTAAAATCTCAGTGCTTCTGCTACATTCTTTGTAATGTAAATAAATAAATATATATAGCACAAGTATTTCATTATGGCTGCAGTGTGACAGTGGAGCTGAGCCAGATAAAAGAAGTTGGTGGATGACCCATTGACATCTATGCAATGCTAAAATATGAACTTTGGGCAGAGTGATCTTTAACCACTTCCCATCTGGGCCAATTCTGGCACTTCGCTCCTACATGTAAAAATCATCATTTTTTTTTTTTTAGAAAATTACTCAGAACCCCCAAACATTATATATGTTTTTTTTAGCAGAGACCCTAGGGAATAAAATGGCCATCGTTGCCATCGGTTCGCCAATCGTACGGGAGAGCCCGGAGAAGCACCAGAGGGCAGCGGGAGGTGTTTGTCCCCTTCTGCCGCCTGCAAGAACGTTCAAGCAGCTGAACTGCCGCTATGATTGTTCTACAGAATCACCGGCTGAAAAAGATGATATCTGGATGATGCCTGTAGCTGCAGGCATCATTCAGATATCCCCACTCAAAGTCAAAGACGTCATATGATGTACTTTGGGCAGGAAGTGGTTAAAGATCTTTTTCGCCACATTCAAGTGTTTTCATTGGTCAGGACTGCGCATTATTATTATGTTATTAAACGGAACCTTACACTAAAATGCATGCTCCAATTAATATATATGAGGTCTACCCTCTTTGAATCAACTAATTTCATGATAACTTAAAGGGTAACTCCACTTTAGTGAAAAAAAAAAGAAAACAACAAAAAAATATATATACCGTATATAGCATATACAATTGCGGCAGAAGTCATATTGTAATTGAATGTTATTAAAACTTTCTTTTTCTTTTCAATCTGCAGCTCTGTAATTTTCTGTGAGATGCAATGCAATATGGCTACCTGGAAGCGTTCTGTACACAGAATGTGTACAGAACCCTCCCCAGATATGTAATTTCCGACCTATGTGATTGGCTCACTGATTTTCCTAGAAGTCTGCACTAAAATACAAGTCAGATTTCAGGCATCCCCTGCAACAAAAATGTAATTTTTAGTAAGATACAGGCATACCAAACTTTTAAGTACACAGTGAGGTTTATTTACTAAAGCTGGAAGGTACTCCGAATAAGAAATCACATTTAAAGGTATGCAGGCCCAGCAATCTTCCTCATTAGAGCTTTGCAGGTGCAGCAGCTGGTTGAAAATTATGAAACCTCTCCCATTAGACTCACTTCTGGACATGAATACAGACAAACACACGGTCATTTCTTCAGAATAACAAAAGATAGGGATCTGCAACAAAGTTTGTCAAAATCATTGTAATGTACATAGATCACCCAGAGGGGAATGCTTTTTTCTCAACAAAAGTGGATTTACTCTTTAACCACTTAAGGACCGGAAGGATTTGCCCCCTTAATGACCAGGCTATTTTTTGCGATACGACACTGCGTCGCTTTAACTGACAATTGCGCGTCCGTGCAATGTTGTACCCAAACAAAATTTACGTCCTTTTTTCCCACAAATAGAGCTTTCTTTTGGTGGTATTTGATCACCTCTGCGGTTTTTATTGTTTGCGCTATAAACAAAAGAGCGACAATTTTGAAAAAAAAACAATATTTTTTACTTTTTGCTATAATACATATCCAAACATTTTTTTAAAAACATTTTTTTCATCACTTTAGGCCAATTTGTATTCTTCTACATATTTTAGTTAAAATAGCGGACAGCTGTCCGATTTTTAGCGGACAGATCAAACACTTTTGACAACTTTTTGAGACCATTGACATTTATACAGCGATCAGAGCTAAAAAAAGCCACTGATTACTGTATAAATGTCACTGGCAGGGAAGGGGTTAACACTAGGGGGCAATCAAGGGGTTAAATGTGTTACCTAGGGAGTGTTTCTAACTGTTTGGGAAGGGACTGCCTGGGGGAGGAGACAGATTGCTGTTCCTAATCAGTAGAAACAGGAGATCTGTCTCTCCTCCCCTGACAGAATGGAGATCGGTCTATTTACATTGACAGGTCTCCGTTCTGTCTCTGTCAGGTGCGATCGCGGGTGGCTGGCGGGTATCACGCCCGCCGGCCATGTGCATTGGATCCAGCGTCGTGCCCCTAGAGCTCTTAAAGCGGCCGACGTACAGTTACACCAATTCGCCCAGGGGAGCTAACTTGCCGCAGTACAACTGCGGTGGCTGGTCCTTAAGTGGTTAAAAATGGGAAAAAATTGTAAAATATACTTACATTCCACCCAGCTTCCGTCTGTAACATCTAGGCAAAGTCAATCTTTCCAGAGAGATTCTGGCTATGCTGAGGATCCCAAATTTCATGTGAAGACACTCCAGCATTATGTTGGGGTGGCTTCTCATGAGATTCGGGATCCTCAGCATTCCTAGATTCTTAGCGAAAGGATCATGGCGTCACTTCTGCAGTACAGAAGCTGGTGGCTGTTGAGAATGTTTTTCAACCTCTTTTGCACAGGTTTTTGAAAGCTATCATTGAAAGGTCTGAGATGGTCTGATATTAGGTGGACCTTGCATTTTAGAGCAAGGTTTGCTTTAACCACAATGTAACCATCACAGTTGATGCTTCCATCTGTACAAATTTATAGACCTATGTATGGCTGTGCTTACATTTGCAAGAGTTCATACTGTTATCATGTGAAAGGTGGTTCTACAAAGTATTGACTCAGGGGGGCTGACTACAAATGCACACCACACTTTTCACATATTTATTGGTAAAAAAAATTTTGAAAACCATTTCACAATTATGTGCCACTTTCTGTTGGTTTATCACATTAAATCCCAATAAAATACATTTATGTTTTTGGTTGTAACATGACAGAATGTGGAAAATTTCTAGGGGTATGAAGACTTTTATAAGGCACTGTAATTTATATGATACTCCCCGCTTCGAATCAAATAATCTCATAAAAGCTTAAAAAGGGGGAAAAAAATTTAAAATATACTTACTGTATATACTCATGTATAAGTCGAATTTTTCAGCCCCTTTTTTGGGGCTGAAAGTGCCCCCTTCGACTTATACACGAGTCACCGCCATCTGTCTGCATGATCAGCGTGTCATGCAGGCAGACGGCGGTCAGCGTGTGCTGCATAGATTCAGCAGCGGCTCTCAATGTTCAAAAGCCGCGCCTCCTCGTCTGTGATAGGCAGTCAGTGTACAGCCTATCACAGACATTCTCTCATCCTCGTCCGTGGTATGAGGATGAGAGAATGTCCGTGATAGGCTGACCGCTGACTGCTGGGAAATGGAGTTTTTTGGACGAGGAGGAGGCGCGACTTTTGAACAGTGAATGGCTGAATACTACACGCTGATCGGTGCAGAGCAGCGCACGGAGGATGCACAGGACACAGGTAGGATGCACACACACAGACACATGCACACAGGTACATATACACATACACAGGACACAGGTACATATACACATGCACATATACACAGGTACATGACACAGGTACATATACACATGACACATGCACATATACACAGGACACAGGAAACATGACACATATGCACAGGACATATGATACATGCAAAGGACACAGGGAGGTATACAGCTGCAGATGGGCATTGCTGACCCTCTTTTTCCACTTGCAGTAGCTGCTGCATTTCTCACCCTCGTCTTATACTCGGGTCAATAAGTTTTTCCCATTTTTTTGTGGTAAATTAGTGCCTCGACTTATACTCGGAACGACTTATACTCGAGCATATACGGTACATTCCACCCAGCTTCTGTCTGTAACATCTAGGCAAAGCCAATACTTCCAGAGAGATTCTGGATATGCCAAGGATCCAAAATTTAATGTGAAGACACTCCAGCATTATGTTGGGGTGGCTTCTCATGAGATTCGGGATCCTCAGCATTCCTAGATTCTTAGCAAAAGGATCATGGCGTCACCTCTGCAGTACAGAAGCCGGTAGTTGTTGAGAATGTTTTCCAACCTCTTTTGCATAGGTTTTTTGAAAGCTATCATGAAAGGGGTTGAGATGGTCTGATATGTTAAGTGGACCTTGCATTTTTGAGCAAGGTTTGCTTTAACCGCAATGTGGCCATCACAGTTGATGCTTTCATTTGTAAAAAATGTATAGGCCTATGTATGGCTGCGCTTACCTTTGCAAGAGTTCATCTGTAACTACTAGGCATAGTCAATCCTTTCAGAGAGATTCTTGATATGCCAAGGATCCCAAATATCATGAGAAGACACTCCAGCATTATGTTGGGGTGGCTTCTCATGAGATTCGGCATCCTCAGCATTCCTAGATTCTTAGCAAAAGGATCATGGCGTCACATCTACAGTACAAAAGCTGGTGGTTGTTGAGAATGTTTTCCAACCTCTTTTGCACAGGTTTTTTGAAAGCTATCATGAAAAGGGTTGAGATGGTCTGATATATTAAGTGGACCTTGCATTTTCGAGCAATATTTGCTTTAACCACAATGTGACCGTCACGGTTGATGCTTCCATCTGTACAAATTTATAGGCTATAGGCCTATGTATGGCCGCGCTTACCTTTGCAAGAGTTCATATTGTTATCATGTAAATATAGACAGAATGGAAACCCAGACCAGTTATCTGATAATCAAAGAAAATGAAAAACTGCACAGGGGTTGTGTAGGGCTGCTGACTGTGACTAATGCATACAGGTATAATGCACAATAGCTATATTAGTCTATTTTATCATTGTACAGCACAGTGTGTTCTGTATTCATTTACTCGTTGATTGCATTTACTGAGAAAACATTACACTCCCTGTATGTGGGAATATAGGCAATATTTTACAGGTTTCCTTTACATATCTCACCTTACTCTCACGATATATCAGGAAATTGCCACTGTAAACTGATATGATACCTGAAAACACCTTGGAGTGCAAAAAGGTTGTTTTGGGTCAGGGACAAGTGTGTGACACACACATAAGGCCTTCTTTATAAAAAAAAAACAAAGAGAAAGAAAAATATTTCTGCTATAGAAACTAATAATCTCCTAGTTTTCTTTTTCCGGCCTCACAGTAAATTACATAAAGGCAATGTATAGTATTTTTATGTATGGCTTGAAGTTTAGGAATAAAACTAGGGATATAATTTTTTTAGAGTGAGTACTGTTTTTTTAGTACTCGCCGATATCAATTACCGATACCTACCGACAGCTGTACTGTTTATACTTCAGCTGTCAGCAGTGGTACAAAGCACTGAAAAGTTATTTACAAATGAATTTTTTTTTTTTTTAAAGTTTGCCCTTTTTTTAATGTGAAATGAATAAATATATTTTAATGGTGTAAAAATATTAACAAACAAAGCAAACGAAAACAAAAAAAAAGGTTTAATTATTGATAGTTTATAAAATAGAAGTGAACAAAAAAAATCAGCAGGAAAATAATAATTAAATAGAGAAAGAGAATAAGGAGTTAATTAAGGCTGATTAGCGTAAATTAAGAGTTCGTAAGGGGTTAAACAGAGGACCAACTAACCAGTTGCCGACCAGCCGCCGCAGATATACTGCAGCAGGGTGGCTCTATTGCGCGAATCGCCGTACCGGTCTTCTGATTTTTTTTTCACGGCAAGTCAGGACCAGGGAAGGAAATATATGGTACGAAAATTCTCATATGTCAAAGGCTTTTTTTTGTTGTTTCATTTTTCTGATCAATTATAACCCTATAGAATATATTATATCCCTATAGAACCTGTATAAAAAATATACAGAGTATTTAAAATGACACAAAGCTGCAACTAAAAAATGTGAGACACCCACACTGTAATACACATAATTCAAAAAGTAGCTGCGCTAAAAAATATATACTTAATATATAATAAGACAGTATAAACACCTCTCAGTGTGAAGGTTATGCACCCATGATGTAGTGACAATTAGTACTATTAAGAAAAACTTATTAATATTAATTTGCAGTCTTTCGTTACTGATTTTTATCGTACTAAAACGGTACACATTGGCCATGGTATAACGAGAATGAGCCCTTAGAGGTTTCTTGAAGGATTTTTTTATATAACTGACAATTGCGCGGTCGTGCGACGTTGCACCCAAACAAAATCTACGTCTTTTTTTTCCCCACAAATAGAGCTTTCTTTTGGTGGTATTTGATCATCTCTGCGGTTTTTATTTTTTGCGCTATAAACAAAAAATGTAATAACTATATAACTATCCCCAAAAAATATATAAAAAAACTATTTTTTTGCTCAGTTTAGGCGGATATGTATTCTACTACATATTTTTGGTAAAAAAATCGCAATAAGCGTATATTGATTGGTTTGCGCAAAAGTTATAGCGTCTACAAAATAGGGGATATGGCATTCTTATTATTAATTTTTTTATTTACTAGCAATGGCGGCGATCTGCGATTTTTTGTGGGACTGCGACATGATGGCGGACATGTCAGACAATTTTGACACATTTTTGGGACCATTGGCATTTTTACAGCGATCGGTGCTATAAAAATGCATTGATTACTGTAAAAATGTCACTGGCAGGGAAGGGGTTAACACTAGGGGGCTATCAAGGGGTTAGCGTGTTCTAACTGAAGGGGGGAAGTGGACTGTGTAGGGGAAGAGATAGATCGCTGTTCATACTCTGTATGAACAGACGATCTGTCACTTTTCCCCCCACGAGAACTGGAAACTGTGTTTACACACACAGATCCTGATTTTCCGTGTGCCCCGAGCGATTGTGGTAATCGCGACCGCCGGGCACTTGCATCGGCTCCATGGGCGAGCAGGGGGTGCACGTGCGACCCTAGTGGCCACAGGGCGAAGCAACATTACATAACATCGTTTCGCCCAGCCGTGCCATTCTGCCGCAGTACAACTGCGGCGGCTGGTCGGCAAGTGGTTAAGGGTTAACAAGGGGTTAAACAGAGGACCAATTAACCAGTTGCCGACCAGCCGCCGCAGACATACTGCGGCAGGGCGGCTCTATTGCGCCAATCACCGTACCGGTCTTCCGATTTTGCAAGATCTTCCGATTTTTCTTGTTGTTTCACGGCAAGTCGGGACCAAGGAAGGAAATATTGTATGAAAATTCTCATACGTCAAGGGCTTTTTTTTGTTGTTTCATTTTTCTGATCATTCGCAGTCTTTCGTTTCTGAATTTTATCGTACGAAAACGGTACACATTTAACGAAAATCATTCGTTCTGTTCCTGTCGAGAAAAATGTGTCCCTTTGGAAATATTCATTCAGAAGGTCGGAATCGGCTGTCGAAAGTTGTGCACACACTATCAGAACATCGTACGAGCAATCCTTGGACAAAAATGTTCGCCCGATTTTCTTATAGTGTGTACGAAAATGTAGCAGAAGCACTGAGACACAAGCCGATAGTTTCTATTGAACCGGCCAATGCTGGCTGACATTCGGCCCGTGTGTACTAAGCTTTATCTAGTTGTAGGAAGCGGGGGGGCTGCATTTGGGAAAAAAGTTATTTGCCTAAAGAAAAATAAAGATCTTTAATTCTATAAAAAAAAAGAAGGTGATGTGGGGCAAAGGAGAGGAAACTGAGTTTGAGTAAAGAGCCGCGCTAAAAGCTACCACTGTACAATACTTGAATGCTCAACAAAAGTTGAACTGTATTGACTAATCTGTTTATCTGTTTATTTGCTTAGTATCCCAAGGGAATAAAAGATTTCCTTGGTGACCAATCAGGTTTCAAAAACATACTTTTTTGTTATCCTGTTTTCATTTCATTTTTTTCATATGTATGTGTGTGTATATATATATATATATATATATATATATAAATAGCACCCTTAGCTACATTAGCAGCATTGTGCTGCATACTTCAGGTATTGCAGAAGCTGGTGTCCTTTCCAGTTGGCTATGAGTCATGCATAGGATTTATGTTTTGGCAATGTCTTTTCAAACTGTTTGACAAAATATATTTATGTCAGTGTTTTTCCAGCATTAGGATTTATTGCTCTGTGTAATATCTTGCATAGTTCAATGCAAACATATGTCAAGGGAGTGTTGGGCTGAAAGAAGAGAAGTCAAGAGCAGTTAAGGATTCTGTAGTATTGTATGCAATTAACACATTGAGTGAGTGTCAAGTAAACAAGAATATAATGTAAAGGAAAACAAAAGCACTGCTCAGCAATGACTTCAATATACACAGCGCAGTTTTCAATGTGCAAGGTTCTCAAAATTTAAAGGGAAAATATAATAACATTTACCCCAGTTTGAAAAAAAGCAAGACCAGTTATATACATTTATGTGGATACACAGATTCACCGGCCACTTTATTTGGTACACCTGTTCAATGGCTTGGTAACACAAATTGCTAATCAGCCAATCACACGGCAGCAACTCAATGTATTTAGACATCTAGACGTGGTGAAGTTTAAACCGAGCATCGGAATGGGGAAGAAAGGTGATTTAAGCGACCTTGAACATGGCATGGTTATTGGTGCCAGACAGGCTGGTCTGAGCATTTCTAGTACTGCTGATCTACTGGAATTTTTTTTTTTTTTAATCAAGAAAAAGGTTTATTAATGATATAAAGGATTACAAATATTCATCAAGCGTATTACATGTCATACAGTGAATATTGTACATCAAAGTTAAAACCCCCCCATCTTAGATTGTAATAAAAGGAAAAAAAATAAAAACTAATAACATACTATAGAGCAATAACTGGTTGGAGTGTCATGTAAGGGCTCAAAAAACGCACTTAAAATGTCATCAGTTAACTAGGAAGGAATAATCTTTCAGTGCATAGTCAACTTCACAGGACGAAAGTACAGTCATCAACAATTGGACCCATAAAGCATCAATGGAACTTAAATTTGTAATAATCGTCTAAAATAAGCTGTGGAGGGGGTCAAGCCTGGGACATTGGGCCAACATTGCCATATGGACTGGAATTTCTTGGGCGAACGTCTATGCTAATAGGTATTCTTTTCCCTAATGGGAATGTATTTTACCTGCTAAATCCATTGTGTAAGGCTCGGTGGTGATGGGGAGAGCCAGAAACATGCAATAAGTTTACTTGCCAAATATAAGAGATGGGTGACAGCTATGTAAGTAGATGGGGTGTATTGTTCAACTTCAAGTGCCCCTAAAAGATCTACTGGGATTTTTGTGCTCAGCCATCTCTAGGGTTTGCAGAGCATGGTCCGAAAAAGAGAAAATATCCAAAGAGCGGCAGTTGTGTGGACAAAAATGCCTTGTTGATGTCAAAGGTCAGAGGAGAATGGGCAGACTGGCTTGAGATGATAGAAAAGCAACAGTAACTCAAATAACCAAGGTATGCAGAATACCATCTCTGAACGCACAACACAGCAGCAGAAGTCCGCGGGTGCCACTCCTGTCAGCTAAGAACAGGAAACTGAGGCTATAATTCGCACAAGCTCACCAAAATTGGACAATAGAAGATTGTAAAAATGTTGCCTGGTCTGATGAGTCTCGATTTCAGCTGCGACATTCAGATGGTAGGGTCAGAATTTGGCGTAAAAAACATATAAGCATGGATCCATCCTACCTTGTATCAATGGTTCAGGCTGGTGGTGGTGGTGTAATGGTGTGGGGGATATTTTCTTGGCACGCTTTGGGCCCCTTAGTACCAATTGAGCATCATTTAAACACCACGGCCTACCTGAGTATTGTTGCTGACCATGTCCATCCCTTCATGACTACAGTGTACCCATCTTCTGATGGCTACTTCCAGCAGGGTAATGCACCATGTCACAAAGCTCAAATCATCTCAAACTGGTTTCTTGAACATGACAATGAGTTCACTGTACTCCAATGGCCTCCACAGTTACCAGATCTCAATCCAATAGAGCACCTTTGGAATATAGTGGAACGGGAGTTTTGCGTCATGGATGTGCAGCCGACAAATCTGCAGCAACTGCATGATGCTATCATGTCAATATGGACCAACATCTCTGAGGAATGTTTCCAACACCTTGTTAAATCTATGCCACGAAGAATTAAGGCAGTTTATTTATTTTGTGTGTACAGAAATTCTGAGGCAGGATCAGCAACTAGATGAAGGTGAGGGCACCAAAAGAAACCGTTAAGCATAGCACCACCTATTTAAAGCAGAAGGTTAATACATTTATATGAATGGATTTATTCTTATTTAAGACCTGTTGTAAAATTATCAATCTATTACGAGCTAGTAAAAAAGATAAAGGAATTTAATGGTTAGACTTCTGTAAACTGATATTGCAGCTTTGGGTATAAGCCAGCAGGGTTATATCTCATGCTTAAAGTGTATCTGTGGTCGAAATGTAATATCATATATCCATTTCCATATTGCATTTCAATTATTTCTAGCCTACTGCTATTAATCTGAACAATCTTGACATTTGTGTTTTGAATACTGTGACACATATTCACTTTGCCATAGAGATGAAAATAAACAGCAGGGGTGAAGCTGCAAAGCATGCAGGGAACCCAGGAAGTTGTGGAAAGAGATGACCAATAGATAGGCAGCACTCACTACATGAAAATAGATTTTTAAGTAAGCTTTTACTGGATTGGAGTGTGTTCTGTAACCATAGGACTTCTCTAAAGTGGTCACCTTTCCCTGCTGTACTTACCTTCTGTGGGTGATGAGCTGTCAGTGCCCACGGAGGCAGTGTAGCAATCCGTGAAATAAAAATCCTTGTTCTTTTCCATCATAATTCTGTAATGCCGCGCACACACGATCGAAATTTCGGCCCGCAAAAGACCGATGAGAGTTTTTTGTCGGAAAATGCGACCTCGTGTATGCTTCATCGGACTTTTGCTGGCCAAATTCCAGCCAGCAAAAGATTGAGCGCATGCTCTCAATTTTTCAGTCGGAAAAAGTTTCTATCCGAAAATGCGATCGTCTGTGGCAGTTCTGACGCGCAAAATTCCTACGAATGCTCGGAAACAATTCGACGCATGCTCGGGAGCATTGAACATCATTTTCTCGGCTCGTCATAGTGTTGTACGTCACCGCGTTCTTGACGGTCGTAAGTTCGGCAAACTTTTGCTTTACCGTGTGTATGCAAGGCAAACTTGAGCGGAATCCCGTCGGAAAAGCCGTCGTATCTTTTTCCGACGAGAAGTCCGATCATGTGTATGCGGCATAAGACTTCCAGGACAGCTTTTATCACTTCTGGGTGAATAACACTTTAAAAAAGGGGTGTCCAAACTTTTTTCAAAGAGGGCCAGATTTGGTGAAGTGAACATTTTGCCTGACATTCTTTGAACCATTAAAATTCGGTCTAAGTGTGTTAATTCAAGCAGTAATACACTGCTCAATAAGAATTCTCTTGCCTCCTTGGCTGTATGTAAGTAAAGAGATGAGCTCGGGCGTGTTATTTGGATATAACGTATTTATTGGCGTATAATATGCACCTTCACTTTAACCACTTCAGCCCCGGAAGTTTTTACCCCCTTCCTGACCAGAGCATTTTTTGCGATTTGGCACTGCGTCGCTTTAGCTGACAATTGCGTGGTCGTGCAACGTTGTACCCAAACAAAATTGACGTCCTTTTTTTCCCACAAATAGAGCTTTCTTTTGGTGGTATTTGATCACCTCTGCGTTTTTATTTTTTGCGCTATAAACAAAAAAAGAGTGACAATTTTGAAAAAAAAAAAAAAAATTTTTTTTTCTTTTTGCTATAATAAATATCCCCCAAAAATATATAAAAAAATTTTTTTTCCTCAGTTTAGGCCGATATGTATTCTTCTACATATTTTTGGTAAAAAAAATCTCAATAAGCGTATATTGATTGGTTTGCGCAAAAGTTATAGCGTCTACAAAATAGGGGATAGTTTTATGACATTTTTATTATTAATTTTTTGTATTAGTAATGGCGGCGATCTGTGATTTTTATCGTGACTGCGACATTATGGCAGAAGCATCGGACACTTTTGACACTATTTTGGGACCATTGTCATTTATACAGTGATCAGTGCTATAAAAATGCACTGATGACTGTGTAAATGACACTGGCAGGGAAGGGGTTAAACACTAGGGGTCAATCAAGGGGTTAAGTGTGTCCTAGGGAGTGATTCTAACTGTGGGGGGATGGGCTTCAACTCACATGACAGCGATCACTGCTCCCGATGACAGGGAGCAGTGATCTCTGTCATGTCACAAGGCAGAACGGGGAGTTCCCGGGACCCGCGGGCACGCTCCCGTGGCAGACGCGCCCGACAGGTGGCAAATTTAAAGGGACGTACAGGTACGCCCATTTGCCTGCCTGTGCTATTCTGCCGACATACATCTGTGTGCAACAGTCGGCAAGCAGTTAAGAGGGAAGTTTTCAGGAAAAGAAATGAAATTTTAAATAAAGAACTGTGAAGAAAAATAAGGGTCAGTGCCCATCTGCAGCCTCACAAGTGCGAGGAATGCAACACCCCCATTGCCAGGAATGCAGCACCCCCATTGCCATGAATGCAGCACCCACCATTGCCGGGAATGGAGCACCCACCATTGCCATGAATGCAGCACCTACCATTGCCATGAATGCAGCACCCACCATTGCCATGAATGCAGCACCCACCATTGCCATGAATGCAGCACCCACCATTGCTATGAATGCAGCACCCACCATTGCCATGAATGCAGCACCCACCATTGCCAGAAATGCAGCACCCACCATTGCCAGAAATGCAGCACCCACCATTGCCATGAATGCAGCCCCACCATTGCCAGAAATGCAGCACCCACCATTGCCATGAATGCAGCACCAACCATAATTGCAGCAACCAACATTGCCAGGAATGCAGCACCCACCATTGCCATCATTGCAGCCTGAATGATGCCCATCCATCTGCAGCCTTTGAGTGGGCAGAGAATGGACAGAACAGTTGTCCAATGGCAGCGCAGGAGACGGGACTTCCTATTACAGAGGCTGCCGTGTAAACAGGAAATACTCCTGTGTGTACGGCACTCGTCCCGCCTCCTCCCGGTCCCCTCCAAGGCAGCCAGCATATATATCTTTTGTGGCCCCCGCACTGGGAGATTGTTGGGGGGCCACAAAAGATATATATGTCCAAATAACCAGGCAGGCTGTTCAAAACCATAACGCGGGCCGCGATTGGCCCGTGGGCCGGACTTTGGACATGCCTGCTTTAAACACATAGGGGTTGATTTACTAAAGGCAAATAAACTGTGCACTTTGCAAGTGCAATTGCTCCAGAGCTTAGTAAATGAGGTAAAGCTTCACTTTGCAAAGAACACCCAATCACATGCAATGGAAATTTGAAAAAAAAACAGCATTTTTGCTTGCATATGATTGGATGATGGAGGTCAGTAGAGCTTCTGCCCATTTACTAAGCTCTGGAGCAACTGCTCTTGCAGAGTGCAACAGTCTATTTGCCTTTAGTAAATCAACCCCATATTCTTTATTTTTACAGTAATTTTTCAACAACATGTAAACCCCAACAATAATCTTCCCTTATTTGCTACCTCTTTGTCTGTTAAATATACCATTGAATGTATTTTGTAAATAAGCAGCAAGTTGGGACTTTAAATGAAGCATGTTCAATGTGGCCAGAAAATTAGTCAATAATAAAAATATATTTGTATTTATTATCTGGACAGTGAAAAACCGTCTCATTGAATACAGCAATTGATAAACATCCAAAAAATATATACATTAAAGACCATTGTCCTAGAAATAGATCATAGCATAAAAGTACATTACACAATGTGGCATAAAATGTTGTCCTCCATGTTTATGTTTTTCTCTGCCCCTCTCTAATTGAATCCTGGACTTTTTAACCAGAAGACCTCATTCAGTCCGTGTTGGCTGCAGCACATCGAGCACTACCACACTGAGCACGGGTGCCCCACAGGGATGTGTTTCTCAGCCCGCTGCTCTTCACACTGCTGACCCACGACTGTACTGCCAAGTTCAGCTCCAAACATATCATCAAGTTTGCAGATGACACAACTGTGGTGGGTCTCATCAGCAACATTGATGAAACAATCTACAGAGAGGAAGTGGAACACCTGGTTAAACGGTGTAGTACAGACAACCTGTTCCTTAATGTAAGCAAAATAAAGGAGGTTGTGATGGATTTCAGGAGACATTCTGTTGATCACTCCCCACTGACCATTGACAGGTTGACTGTGGAGAGAGTAAGCAGTATTACATTCCTGGTAGTGCACATCTCAGAGGATCTTACCTGGACAACCAACATCACCTCACTAACCAAGAAGGCACAACAGCCCCTATATTTTTTCCACCGCCTTAAAAAAGCCAGTCTCCTCCCACCCATCCTTATTAGATTTTATAGGGGAACCATTGAAAGCGTGCTGACCAGCTGCATCATTGTCTGGTATGGGAACTGCAGCGGCTAGTGAAGACGGCTAAAAAAGATTGTTGGTGTCTCTCTCCCCTCCATCTTGGACATTTTCCATACACGATGCTCCAGAAAAGCTACCAGTAACGTGAGGGATCCTACTCGTCCCTCCCACAGTCTCTTTCAGCTTTTGCCATCAGGTAGAAGGTACTGGAGTATCAAATCCAGGACTGTCAGACTGTTCAACAGTTTTTCCCCCCAGGCTGTCAGAGCCTTCAACTCCAATCCTCTTTGAAACCTCTTCTATTCCTATATATTGTGATCAGGAACGTCTCATGTCCCCTCCTTTTTACTCTTGAATATGCACTAGACACTTTTATAAACACTTGCTGCTACAAAGACTTTTGGAAACATATAGTATATGTACAGTTACGCAGTTCCCAGATGTGTATTCCTCACTGTGTTTTTATTCTTTGTACATCTAGTTATAATTATGTTTAATTTGTATGTACCCCTGTGGCCCTGTGAGATACGATAGTTCGTTCTACTGTATGTTCTTACGTGTAGTGGAATGATAATAAAGCTTGACTTGACTTGACTTATGTGACTTTCGAACAGAGTGGTATAATAATAATTAATCCAACTGAGCTAAAATCAAATATACTGTCTATATAAGACATAAGATGCATCCAGATATGCCCGACATGTTTCGTGGCTAAAAACCACTTCCTCAGGGGAAGGTGCATCTAAATAAATAGAAAAATATAAATAAACCAGTATAATAAAGTGTAGACAGGGAAAATTAATAAAATAATATATAAGAGACAGTAATAAACTATCCCCACATATACTTAAATATGAACTAAGCCTGGAACCTGCGAGACCCAAACCTGGAGGCTGCCTATAGTGTCCTTACTGGGAACTGTGGCTAGTCAAGCACACACACATATCCAGCAGCTGCATTGCGTTCTGGCCACTCTCCTCTCTGCTTCGGCAGGATGTGGGGTTAATGGGGCGGGCTTGTCCCATTACGCTTTGGCACCACGTCCCCATGTCCCACGCATGATGCCCTTTTGGATTTTTCTGCGCTGGCATGTGTGTTGTGGGATCTCGGCTGACCTATGAGGGGGTGAACACGGCTGGGTGGTTCTGCCGTTCAGATGTGCGTACCCTATCCTGTTGTGTCATGCCCATGTGACGCTGGTATAGGGCCCCCTGGGTAGCTCAAGCGCATATTAAATCTCCTTTTGGCGTTAGTCCGTCTGTACGGCCACGCCTTTCTCACACCTTATATCTGATACTGGTATTTGGTTTTCCCTGTTGTGTCAATAAGTAATTTTCCTTTATCCATATGTCTAGTATGTTTTACGGTTGGGCTCCATTCCATTTCCCTTTTTTTCTAGAAAGTAGTATACTCTTTATTAATAGTATTTACTTCTACAAATTGGGTTTTTTCCAAAACCTGAACCTCCACCCTTGTACATCAATTAGTGTGGGACCATGTCTGTGTGCTTGACTCCCTGGTGGGCCCCATTAGGGCCTCCTAGGTAGTTCAAGCACATACAACATCTTCATTTGGTGTCAGTCTGTCCGTATGGCAGCACCTCTCTAACACACCTTGTATCTGCTATTGGAATTTGGTCTTCCCTGTTGTGGCAATAGGTAATTTTCCTTTATCCATATGTTCAGTATTTTTGGTGTTGGGCTCAATTCCTTTTCGTTCCCCTGCTTTTTTAGAAAGTAGTATGCTCTTTATTATGAGTATTTACTTATAGTTGATTTTTGAACTTCACAAAAATGGAGCCCAAACAATTTACTAATTGGGTCTTTTCCAACACCTCATTCCCCCTTGCACATCAAACAGTGTGGGACCATGTGTGTGTGTGCTTGACTCCCTGGTGGGTCCAATCTACCACAGTTCCCGGTATAGACACTATAGGCAGCCTCCAGGTTTGGGTCTTGCAGGTTCCAGGCTTCGTTCGTATGTAAGTATATGTGGGATAGTTTAATACTGTCTCTTACATATTATTTTATTACTTTTCTCTGTCTACACTTTATTATACTGGCTTATTTATATTTCTCTATTTATTTAGATGCACCCGCCCCCTGAGGAAGTGGTTTTTAGCCACAAAATATGTTGGGCATATCTGAATGCATCTTATGTCATACATAGACGGTCTATTTGATTTTAGCTCAGTTGGATTTATTATTATTATA